>NC_134840.1:13755753-14367799 GCF_965363235.1 Mytilus galloprovincialis
AATGAGATCACAGTTATCCATGATGCAACGAAACAGCAGTAGTTGATCAGATATTAGGAATAAACAAGTACACAACGTAACATTCTATTAAAGGAATGTTGGAAACTAAAAGAAATGAAGTCGCTAGAAATAGTTGAACGACGGAAGGGGTACTTGATATATATTGTGATTTCAGAAGATACACTATTAAGTTTTCAGCAGGAAAAGAGTGGTGAAAGATTCCAAATGATAATAAAATTGAGAATGGAAATGTGGAATGTGTCAAAGAGTCAACAACCCGACCATAGAGCAAACAACAACCGAAGGCCACCAATGTGTCTTCAATGCAGCGGGAAACTCCCGCACCCGATGGCATCCTTCAGCTGGCCCCTAAATAAATATGTATACCAGTTTAGTGGTAATGGACGTCATATAAACTGCAAATTATACACAAGAAACTAAAATTAAAAAAAAAAACGGCGGGATTAAACATTCTTTTGAGATCTCAACCCTGCTACTATACCTCTACCCAAATGTAGAAAAACAAGCGCACAACAGTACGCACAGTAAATCTCAGCTTTAAAGGAAGTCTGAGTCCGATGTCAAAATAAAAAACAAAGGAAATAAACAAAATGACGACAATACATGAATAACAACAGACTACTAGCAGTTACTGAAATGCCAGCTACTGACCTCAATTAAAGTGATTGAAAGATTATGTCTTCCTCATATGAATATCAGGCACAAGCCCTTCTGTTAGGGGTTTAGTATTATACCATCATAAAATACATGAGAACGTAATTCGTGTCATGCCAACAATTGGTCAATGGAAAATAAAGGCAACAGTAGTATACCGCTGTTCAAAACTCGTAAATCTATGGATAAAAAACAAAATTGGGGTAACAAACTAAAACTGAGGGAAACGCATTAAATATAAGAGAACAACGACACAACATAAAAATGTAACATACACAGAAACGGACTAAGCATTAGACAAAATCAGATGAGAATAACAAATATAACATCAAAACCAAATACATGAATTTGGGATAGAAAAGTACCGTGACACGTCTTATAGTAATGTGAATTCACACTCAAATATAAGAGAAAACAACACTCAAATTCATTTATCGAAAATAAAATGACAACGTCATGCATATAAAAAAAAACACAACACAAACACACAATACTTCACATTGCACAGCATAGATAACCCAAGGCTAAGCGACACGAATATGATTTCATGTGCATATATAAGCATTAACGGAATGAACTAAACTTCCCCTGGCGGAATTTCATAAGCATACTATGTATGACCAAATTGATAACCGATATTGGAACTGACATATTGTATTTCATATGGCGAAATGATAAAGAATCAATCAAATTAATATTTAAATGTCAACACTTAAATATAATAATGCCTTGATAATTGATAATGTCTAGTCAATTTGATATATATATTTTATTAAATTGTTGAAGCGATCTTTTTGTTTGATAAGACCTTGTAGTTTTTGTATGCACTGGAAGTTTTACATTTTCAAACTGCAGCAAAAGCATTAATGAAACGCACTTTTTTTTGTACAGTTTAAAATACTACATTGAATAGACCATTTGCACATTGTTCGGTGATTAGTCATACCGGAAGTATGTAACTTCGGAATTTCGAAATCTATATTGACTGTACCAAAAGGCGGGCAAAATTTCCAAATCAGCAATTGTAACCAGGGTAAACAAACGCATTTTAGATTGACGATGGTGAACAAGAATTGCATGTACGGGGTTTGTAAGAGTGACAGTAGGTACACAGAGAGACTCGCGAAGAAGGATGTGCACTTTATTCCGTTCCAAAAGCCATTACTGAATAGAGTGAAGTGTGAAAGATGGATAATAGACCTGACCTGAACGTTGAAAAAGTGACGAAATATAGCTACATCTGCTCACTTCACTTTGTAAGGGGGAACGGTCCGACTGAGAAATATCCGGATCCTATTCCTGCAGGCGACTGTGAAGCTGAGAAGGAAAATTTCATGCTGCAGAACCGGAAAAGAAGGGCACCAATAGCCCGACCCAGCCTTGTCTGTAGGAAGGAGAAAAACCAGGTACGAAATGTATATATAATGTTATATAATGCTTGTATTTTCTTTCTAAAGGTTCATAATGTATAAATATTACTTTGCTTAAGATTTGACATGATTGACCTATATCCCAATGACACTTTTTACTTGAACATTCAGGTGCTGCATTTATACATGTTTATGAACTTATGATACTAGGAAATGCTGTGTGAAATTATGTAGGAGCTATCCAAAAACAGTTTCATATTTCATACATTTAACTGTTCAAATTACAATCTTATAAAAACATCTATTTGTAAGTACAAGGCTGTAAGGCCATTGAATATTGACTGATATAGCATATACATTTGTGACGCCTTACTCAAAGAAAAGATATAATAGCCTTTCAAGACGTCATAATTATTGTGTCAAAGAAAAAATATATAATAGCCTTTCAAGACATCATAATTATTTGGACTAACATTTGTGTAGCTGCAGACTAAAAAAAAAAGAAAACTGTCATGCCACAATGCTTCATCACAAAATTTAGGGTAACTAATGCTAAAGGCAATTCAATTTAAAAGTTAATTATGTATCGCAGTCTCAAAGGAGGGAACATGAGATGCATGTATGAAACTTAAAGAAAAATTACATGTCTTTAATATATAATATACAAATTTGACATATTCAGAAGAAATGAAATTACGATAAAACTTAAAGATGGCCTTTTGAGGTTCAATTTTGATCACGCATAGTGTCTATGCATCGGAATAAAACACATAAATGTTATCCTTAACACAGTTGTCGGCCTTCTTTTCGTAATTTTTATGATGGTTTTATACATACAAACCTCTAACGGAAGGATTGTGCTTGCTTTTATATGATAAAGACATAATCTTTCAGTCAGTTTATTAGGTTCTGGTGTCTGCAACTAGTCCCATGTTACTCTTAGTTGTCATTTTGCTTAGTTACCTATTTTTACATCGGACACGGACGTCCATTAAACTGAGTTTTACTGTGCGTATTGCTTTGCATTTGCGAAACTATTTATATCTATGAACAAAACCAAATAAGATAGCAAATGTACGATTGAGTATTTAAAGCCTTCAATTTTATTACGAGCCGGATTAGGACTAAAAATAGTACCATTGGCCGAAAGCAGATATCAAAGATTTATGTAGGAAAATAAACTTTGTTATTTTGTACAAATAATTACGTGCACAGTGTAGCCGCACAAGGGAAATACATGCTTCTTTCTGTTTGTTTTAGTCAAACATGACCGAAATATTATATTCATTATTCATAAAAGAAATTTTTTCAGAATTGTTTATTTGTAATAGTGCAGGTGATATATTTAAGCAAAGACAACTATTTGTACAATTTATAGTATAAAGGCTTCTCTAACGCATCGCGGATCTTTCATCATAAAGTGTCTAGTTATAAAACAATAATCGTGTCTTTGATGAAACGTGTTGGAGTTTTCTCTAATTCATCACTATTTTTTTTTTAAATTAGATAGACACATCTCATGGATCTATACTTATTTGCTATAATCCTTCACGGTGATGCAATGCAATGTTTACCCCTACACGCGTTTATGAATAAGTCTTTTTGGAAGATGTAAATAGACAGAAGCTCAGTTATATCGTACAATGCCAATCTTTTTCTCTCAAATTAGCACCTCAAAACCACCTCGAGATATTCGAACTTGGCTATAATTATTTTATTCGGAGATTGCTTTTAAAAAATCAAATAAAAAAAACCATGGAAACATTTAAAACTAAAAATTCGAATAAAGATGAGTAATACCATGGTGGTTAAAACGACGAAACTCGGGTATTACGATAGGGCACCTATCAGGAAGTAATTAACAGGACAGAAAAGGGTAAGAGATTGTAGTTACGATTAGAAGAAATTGTTGGCTATATAACAGAAATTATTCCTTCTTGTAAAGATGTCTGTAAAACATTAATATGAATGAGTTTACACCACAAATTAAAACCCTTGATTAAAAAAAGTCCCTGTAAGACTTTCCTCTATCAAGGAAATCATGATACGAAACCCAGTCTAGGAAATATCGTGTACACTGGTAGATAAGAGTTATCTATATTCTGAAGGCGTTTAAAGAGTCTTTTTATGTGTATAAAGTGGAGTAACTAATGATGGAAAACACAGTAAATCAAAGAATATATATTATATATGGTAGGTATATCGCTTGTGAAGGAACACATAGACTTATCTGCCAGGTCTTATGAAAGAATCTTCTTTGTTTCTTTCTTATTAATCTACATTTTAGTGTTCAACCATTTACCTTTGCATTGTATATTAATCAAGAGTTTGTAATGATATGAACACAATGAGTGCCACATGTTTGAGTTTCCATCTGGTATCTTTCGCCCCTCTTTGTTCTCTTTTCCCCTAATCATTATAGATGCAATAAAGTCGGTGTGTTTATACTTTAAACGATTACTCTGCCTTTTGATGAGCGCCCTAAATGTAGTAAGCAAGCAATATTTAGGAACGATTTATACAGTAATTTTGTCATAATTTGGTGCAGTGGGTTGATTAATTCCAATTAAGTCACCTCAATTCCCTGAACAATCACGTAATTTCTTTTCAAATATGCACATAAGAAGCGAATGGTTGATTTAACCAATATTTCACATCAAAGGTTAAGCAGACTCTGTAAGACGCAATAAAAGCACAATATTGACAATTGTCATGTACCAAATAATTGTAAGTATCTAGAAATTGTTCATGTTCGTGATATAAATTCATAAATTTTTCGTTTAACTCAACAGGAATTATTAGTTTGAGGGCGTCCATAAATCCCATTAAACTTATTACAAAAACCATAGGAGGCATTGACGGTTTTCGTTATATATCATATCTTGAGAGAAATGTGCCTTCTGTTGGTTTACCTTCAGTGAATGTAAGCGATCAGATAAATCACACTATTGAAGAACTTCAATTTATAGGATTTCAACAAGATGCTACTTATTACACCGCGTACAGAGAAAGAAATATCATATATAAACGGTCTGTTATTGTAACCAGGAGGTGAGAACAGCTTATTTTTTATTTCAAAGAAACTGATGTACTTTTAAAAAAAAATATCATGGGTATCCAGCTTGCAACTTTGAATATTTAAAAGATGTCATCGTATCGTGGCGTTACCAATATAATTATGATATTATGAAATTTGTAGTGTGTAGAATATAAGAATATTCATGATGTTTCAAAAAATATAAGTAGCAGATGCATTTCAATGAATCTTTTACAAGTGTTATGAAGATTTCATTCACATTGACAAAAGAATATTGGGACATCAACAAGCAATATAGGCATAATGATTTTACCATTGCAGTATAGATATCTTAATTACGCCCTACGGAATGTATAGGCTAGGATAATGATTCATAAAATGAGAGATTTGGCACAAATGCTTTCTAAACGAAAATCTTTTATATCAAATATATTGAAAGCAAAGGTAAATCTAAAAAATGAATGTCTATACAAACTGCACAAATAAACGATAGACTTTACCAACCAATAGAACAAAAGTAAAACATATTCATAATTTTGATAAGGCATTGACAATAGTTGTGTTTCCAATGTAAAAACCTCAATACTGTCCCCTTTTTCCAAACGTGCCCAACTGAATAAGACTTATAACAGGATTAGTATAAACATGAACAACACGACGGGTTCTACATGTAGCGCAGGATCTGCTAACCCTTCCGGAGCACCTGAGATAAACACCACCAATTTCTGTGATATTTGTGTGATTTTAGATTTCTATGTTATGTGTTGTGTACCATTTTCTGTCTGTTTGTCAGGTGGATGTTTTTAGCCATGGCGTTGTCAGTTGTTTTTCGACTTTTTTCCCGTATAAGATTTAAAGTCATGTACCTACAAATGTAAAAATAATCAACTATATCGCAAACGGTTTGAATATTTTGCAAGAATACAAACTGCGTAATGTATATTAAAAGAACAAAACAATATGAAAACTAATATGTGTGTTTTGGTTTTTCCATCAAATCACAACTGAGAAGAGAAAAAAGAAATATAAACATAGATAAAGGCAACAGTAGTATACCCTGTTTGAAAGTCATTAATCAATTTAAAGAAAACAAATCCGGGTTATAAACTAAAACCAAGGGAAATAAATCAACTATAAGAGGAAAACAACGCAACAACAGACACACTAAACCGCAACATAAGACCAAACGACAATGTAACACGCACAGAAACGAACTATAAGATAACAACCATGACAACTGCTCTTTTCCTGACTTGGTACAGGACATTTAAAAAAATGGTGGATTGAACCTGATTTTGTGGTTAGCCAATTCTCGCGCTTTTATGACAATGTTAAATATAACACTGAAAGGACAACATTACATGACAGGACTATAGTACAAATAAATGAAAGAACATGTAAGACAGAGAAATACACAAATAAACGATACAATAATACATTTCGACATGCTAATTGTTATCAAAAGGTGCAAGGCTGATAATTTAATACGCCAGACGCGCGTTTCATCTACATAAGACTTATCAGATTTGCTCATGATTTATCGACAAACACATCTTTCTATATAACCATATTAGTTAGTAAGACTTTTAATCTGGTTTAATTTACAACAAGAGCACAGACATACTAAATATGATTTATTATTTTGTCCTGGTAATACAAAAAGAAAGATACTATATTAAGAATCTTAAACACGTAAATCTTTCAAAGATTTGATTATCTTATTGAAAGAAGAAAATAGATTTTTTAATGAGACTAACCATATTAATATTATTCCAAGAATACCATTATTGTATAATTATGACACGGTTGATAACAATCAATGTCATTCTAACAAGGGTTTTGTCAATCACTGATATGTAAGCATCGACTTGGCTACTCTGTGCAGAAGAGTTCAGTCTTCATATAACAAATATCCATCTTACTACTGATATGTTCTACTCACAATACCGTCCTCTTTCCTCGATAGTGAAAGGCATTCCAAGTAGTCAGTTGACGTTATACCTTCAACAGTTTGACATACTACATGATGTATGGCCTTATGAAAACAAACTCAATCTTTATTCTTCATGATATTCAAAAAATATATATTCTTTTTATTTTCCATCATTATGCATGGTTGGTGTTATATAACTAAGAAGAAAGCAGGATTATTTGGTGTCATTAAAGAATTATTACAAATAAATTGATATGATATAGCGAGAAAATAGTTATTGTGATAATCATTTGGTGGATAATAAACGTGGTGTTCTACTTATACAAATAAAGGTTTGATAGCACATTTAACGTCAGGCTGATTGTATGTAAAAAGTAGAATAACAAAAATACCAAACTCCAAGGAAAATTAAAACGGCAAGTCCGTAATCAAATTGGAAAATCCGTAACTCAAACCTATCAAAACGAATAGATAAGAACTTTCATATTTCTGACAAGGTACATGCATTGCCTTCTGTAGAACATGATGGCTTTAACCGATTTCATAGCGATTTATACGTCTCAATTGTATGAAAGTTGCATACCATTTCTATTGTCAAACAATTAAATGGCAAATAGACGATCTATAGACAAGGTAATTAAGCAGAATTGAAAAACAAAAATGCAAACAATGACCATAGAACAATAACACAATGACGGGATGTATAAAAACTGAGCCACGTCAAAAACTGGTATTACCAAATGTGGACAGATAAAGATGAAATATACAAAGACAACTAGAAAGAACAATTTAAAACATTATTTAGATGATGAATAACGTCGATACAGAATGTACCTAAAATATATTCTTCATGTCTGTGAAGTTGATACAGAATATGTATTAACAAAAGTTTGATATATTCCGAAGAACTTTGGCTAGAGGTATAGGGGGGGGGGGGGTTGAGATCTCACAAACATGTTTAATCTCGCCGCATTTTTGCGCCTGTTCCAAGTCAGGAGCCTCTGGCCTTTGTTAGTCTTGTGTTATTTTAATTTTAGTTTCTTGTGTAATTGATAATTTTAAAGAGGAGGCATGCTGTCAAAAATAGTATTATAATTAATACTAATAATCTATTTTTTTTTGTTTTTCTTTCAATGCTACATGTTTATAGTGTTTAATGACTATTGTTTTGTATTTAATATGCCACTGTCTGTTTCTTTGCTTTTGTTGTATATTTTAGTAACAATCCTATTGTTTGGATTTTATACTAATAAAATTCTTATTCTTATTCTTATTATTCTGTGTACAATTTGGAAATTAGTATGGCGTTCATTATCACTGAACTAGTATATATTTGTTTAAGGGCCAGCTGAAGGACGCCTCCAGGTGCGAGAATTTCTAGCTACATTGAAGACCTGTTGGTGACCTTCTGCTGTTGTTTTTTTCTATGGTCGGGTTGTTGTCTCTTTGGCACATTCCCCATTTCCATTCTCAATTTTATTTCTGTGACATAACTGTGGTTCATAAACTTTTTGCGCAGACACCTGTGACATTTTATAATGTTTGAGTAGCAGGTACAAGTTCTTGATTACCGAACGATTTTGGAAATACATATCCTATATTCAGGTGAAGTTGAGGAGACAGTTCTGGAAAATTAATTCGCTTATGCTCAATGTATTTCGATTACATCCTGGGGGGCAAATCAGTTCCAGGAAAGAACGTCTTTATTACTTCGGATTCATTGTTGTGAAGACTGAAAATTAGTATTTCATAATAACAAATAAAATAATAAACAAAATTTATATAGTTATTCAACATTGATATTTTTTAATGAAGACAACCAATCAGACATGACTGTCCCTTGCATATGTATGACATTCTAGAGAAGATAATGGTAACAACCACAGAGAAAAGAACCTCCCAAGGAATGAGGGTAGTAGGGGGTTCAATTGTTTGATTCAGAATGGTAAGCGGTTACGTATACTACATAACTAAAGTAACCAAGTGCATACTCTTTGATAAAGAAAACTTTGGTGATGTGTTGCATTGGGAAATATGACAGAGAAGGCAACTCGTCGGAATTGTTGTATAAACAAGTGGAAAAAGTATTACATGGAGGTCAACTGATAAAAGCATCCGTAAAACTTTTGAAGACTTGACCTCTTTGCAAACTTGTTAACCCTCGATGGTAATTTACACACGATATGTATAGTGATATAGAGTGTAAAGAATCAAACCTAGATCCAATTATTGAACAAACAAGACTATTATCATTAATACAACCTATTGATTATCAATGTATATCCATTATGTATTCAAAGAACCCAAAACTATTAAAATACCTATGCAGAATAAGAAACACTGTTTAGACGTAAATCAATCAAAGTTTAAAGTGTATTAAAGCCGACACAATATAACATATATTTTCGGGACCTTACATTGAAAATATGATAACGTAGAATAAATGAAATAGATATGCAATAATAACGTTAAACTATTGATTTTGTGTTATTTGATATTCTAGGATTAACGGATAAGAATAGATGGGAAACATAATACTGTTAAGAATAAGAAATAGCTCTAACAACCCTGGCAAAAGTATTACAAAAAACAACATGTTAACAGAATATAACATACTCTATACGAATATCTGATTTAGAAGGAGAGAAAACACCTGAACACCTTTTCTGTCATGACGAATGTATAAAAAAATATTATATAATGTTTCCAAAAAGTAGTCTTTGTTCTGAACTCACGATAGATTATGTTTATTTAGTGATATTGAATTGGTAATTATTTATCTAAGCCTGTAGTACTTTAACTCTTGGCCCAGATCGGTGGTCATGAGGCAGTGTGCTTTCATCGAATGCGGGAGATAGCAGGTGGACCCAAGGTTAGATTTATACAGAGACTTTACAATTTGTGCTTTTGGATTTATCACCTTTTACTCATTATTAAGAATGTTGTGTAACATACAATTTTGAAAATAAACCCATTGAGACATAAAATGCTTTTATAATATATCATGTTTAAAAAAATACTCTAGACAAATAATCAACAAAGCGGAATGTAATGTAGACTGACATGGAATACACGCCATTTTTCCAAATAATCAATGTAATTTGGATTCGACTTGTTACAGTTTAGTTGTAGCTTGTAAAATTGAGCTTTATCTTTTCTTTTTATAATATCTCTAAAACCACAAAATGCACACCCTAAGGAAAAATAAGCGTTAAAATGAAATAAATATGTCATCGAACAAATCTTAATGGCATTTCCCAGATATATTATGAGCCGTCCTCCTGGTTATTCGTAATCATCCATAGCACGATACATCTGATTATCTTATATCTTATTGTTTGTAAATCAAATCACAAATATTAAATTTCTTTGACATTTAATTCAATACTAAAAAAAGGAACATCTGAGATAAACGACTTTCAGAAAAATTATAATTCTCGTTTTACTAAAAAGTTGTTTTTAAAGAACCTCGAATAAGTTAGAAAACAGAACTGTATCTTTCGTATATAATAAAGCAAACAGTTTAATATAAATGATCAATCTCAATTTCTGCCCAAAACAAATATCACATACCACTTACAACCCTAGTGAACCACGATTTAAATCGAATACGCTGGCCATGAGCGGGGTCTGCATTCACAACCTCGGTTTCGACAGAGTAATAAGACAGTAGTTAAACCCAATCGAGAAATAAAATTAAGCACGATATCTCACAAATTTTACACATAAAAACAGCCAAATTATGGTTACTGATTTAAACTAGATTTGTTTTTAAATCATTTTCCCTTTATTTGTACAAGTTAAACAACAAACGGTACATATATGAAAGAACATACAATGAAATAAAATAAATATCGATGCATCTATATCTGCTTTATATAAGATATAGACAAAGGGGTATATTGTATATAATGATAATTGGCGGTACTTATACAATGCGAACTAACTGCATGTAGTTAATAAATAATGTTATAGAACAAAAAAACTAGACTTTCATATATCATCTCTGCTTGTAGATTATCATTCAATAATTAATTTCAATATATATGTTAAAATTTGCCTTTTTACATTTATTTTTATATGTTGTATGACACTAGCGTTTTTATTAACAATAACTTGACTATTACAACACTTAATTACTCCCAGTTTCATATATCTTTTATGACATGCTGACCTTTGATATTAAACCGTTTCGATTAGAAATGTAATGCATATAATAAAAAAGAAGATGTGGTATGATTGCCAATGAGACAACTGTCCACAAGAAACCACAATGACACAGACATTGTGAACTATAGGTCACCGTTCGGCCTTCAACAAGGAGCAAAGCCCATACCGCATAGTCAGCTATAAAAGGCCCCGATTTGACAATGTAAAACAATTCAAACGAGAAAATTAAAGGCCTTATTTATATAAAAAATGAACGAAAAACAAAGATGTAACACATAAACAAACGACAACCACTGAATTACAGGCTCCTGACATGGGACAGGCACATACATGAATAATGTGGCGGGGTTAAACATGTTAGCGGGATCCCAACCCTTTAACAGTTTCACATTTTATTTTTACAATACCCTACAATCATCTCAGTCAATTGGATTTGTTTTATCTTTTTCTTCTCTACGAGTTTAATGGTCAAGAATAACACACGGCTGCAAATTGTTTTAAATGATAGAATAATATCTATATTTAAATTCCCGTCTGGTCGTAAAAAGTGTTTATGATCTGTCCAGACTTTGCAAATACACAATATGTATTTATCTATAACTGGATACTAATTTTCACAAATACAAAAACTTTTAGATGCAAAATTAACAACACTGTTTCAGCGCTTGAATGTTTTTTTTTTTCAAAGATAGAAAAAATATTGAAATTATTTGATAAACTGGTGTTTTATAGTTAAGAACATAATTCTGTAATATACTGTAGTGAAACACTATATATACACAATGTGAAAGTTAATGGATGTGAAAAGGTCAAGGCCACTTCTTCTTTTGCTATGTCATAAATGGAAAAAAATCAAAAGGTTCCCAATGAACGCTATTTTGTAATGGCAGCTCTTCATATAAGTAGTCATATTTGTCGTTTCAACAACGTTCAAAGCATATGTTTATGATTGAATCGTTTTTGTAGCATTCTATTGAATAAATATCCGAAAATTTCTCCTTTTTGTCCTTGTGGTTGAAAATTTGATATTTTTATGTCTAACCCTTGACCTCAATTTCACAAAAATGTGACCACTCTCAATTTTTACGACCAAAGTTTTCTTATTGTACACGTTTTGTTCTTTCCATCGATATATAATCTAGATGTGTTATCTTCCGGACCATTAAAGTTTTAAAAAATGAACTCTGGTTGCAGTACTATTTCCCTATTGTTATAAAATCAATATTAACCACCAATTTACAATTTCGATATTATTTGGCTTTTTTCTTTAGTAAATTGAGTTGAAGAATTTAAAACCAACGAGCAGTTGTAAGAATGGTCAGTAAATATTGTATTATTATCTTTCACTTATACTTTGTGTCCTTATATTATATTGTGGAAACCTGTATCTAGTTGCTCACATACTTGTGTTGCTGATACATAGGTCAACTATGGATAATGTTTTGTTCGTCTTTGATTCGAAATCGAAACAGGATTTCAAGCATCAGTGATTCAAAGATAATATAAAATCCCTCATTGCTTCTATTTTGATCTTCTATCAATAACATTTAGATTTCGTGATGCCGAGTCTACGCCCTTTATTTACTAAAAGCGGACAAATCTAAATGATGCCGGATTTATATAGATATTTATATCAGTATTGGTTCATTAAGCTTCTGACCGTTCATTATTGCATCTTTTATTTGTTATGTAATTGTAGCTATTTTAAAAGTTTTGATTGTAATGTCCTTTTATTTTACAAAAGAAAGTGCAAACTTTAAGTCCATTAACGGATGTGTTGTTGTCTGGTTTAGTTTAACATTTTGCTAATCAGTCAATTATATAATAAGAGCACTTTCCTCAACTGATACAGCATACTGCATTCTTAAAATGCGTCAATATTGTTCAATTTAGAATATTTCAATATATTGACTGACAGATAAAAACTCTGTGTCAAATAAAGATATCACCTTTAGAACTGTGCATCTTCAAAAAGCTCTATGTGACACCGGCTACATATCCTACTTATCAACATAAAATTAAGGATTATAATTGCAAATTAGAAACTTACAACAAAAACGACAGGGTAAAATTCAAAGGGCATTGCACGGTGTTCAATAATTAGTAAATGCCATGTTTTAAGTTGCTTAGACCTGACACCATGTCAAGAGTACCATGGGAAAGAACAAACACATGCAACATCTTCGACGTCACGTGCTTTCCGATGAGATGAATGTTTTAATTTAAAAATATTGCATTGAATAACATAAAACAAACAAAAAGCTTGATTTAACTATTAATTTCAAGGTCATAACATAAACAAGTTATTAGTAAAAATTAATGCTTCGTAAAGTACATGTTTAATATGAAGCGGTATACAAAATGTGCTTTGATCAACACTTATTTGTTACAACAAAAAGCGGAAGATATCAAGGGGATACCCAAATTCATGGGTCAAAGATAAATGTACACGACATGGCAAAGAAAGAGAAACGACCAAAACAAACAAGAGTCTTCAAACCTCAACATAGCCACTGCAAAACTCGGTTGTCAAATGATGATCGGAACAAGACTAATAAAATGCTATCATTATAAATATCCTGTCTCTTTTATTTTCCAACTTCTCAGGATTATTTTCATATCAACTCCTACACTACAATTTAACGATTCCATTGTGTTTAATCCATACAATGAAATAGGGTAAATCTTTAAAGATTGTTTAATTATTCCTTATTATGTTATACAAAACTGAAATTTATATATTTTACGACTTACTTGAGAACAGAAAAGTTAAATTCATGTTTAGAACGAAAACATTTTACGGTTAAATGTTGCACCAATTTCCTCTGGTAGACAGCAGAAATTAGAAAAACACGCATGTGGTGTCAAAGACATAATAACATATAAATATAATACCAAGATTAGTCTGCTTGACACGTGAAACCGTACCAGCAGTATGATGAGCCATAATTAATAGAATGTTCGTGATCAAAACAGAAAATGTTTATATGTACATGGGAATTCATGTTATATGAGATAATTCATATGTTTTGAATTAAAAAATGCAAATAACTCATTTAATATAACGATCAACACTGTATCAATGAAAATACTGCATCACTTACTTTGATATGTCTGTGTGAGTGTTTCTGAATTAGTCTTGTTATTGGTCTGAGGCTTATTGAATTGGCTAGGGGCGAAGACACCGTTGATGTTCTAAATGTTCCATCCCTGTTATGTCATTAATTGAAATAAATAGCATGATGTTAAAACTTCCATGGGTAATTAAATTCAATTAATTATGCAGTTGAAATCAAACCGTTCGTAAACTAATGTAATACGCTTCAAGTTTATATATTTTAATATTGATAAACTGTTAGTTTCGAACATCTATTCTTCGGTATGTTCTGTTAAGTTATAATACTTTATAGTTTAACATTCAACCTCTCTATGTCTTACCTGGTGAGACGTAATGTGTTGACCTCATAGAAAGCTGCAATAAAGCATCTGCCAAGCAACTGAAATGTCTGAAAATAATGGATAATCTTGATTTTCCCATAAGGATCAACGGTATTTACACTCCTGATCTTATCATAATAAACACAGCTTATGTAGAGATAAAACAAGACTTGTTATTTTTTCTGCGTTTCCATAAGGGACCAAATAACATAGAAGTTTACAATTATAAGGTACTGTACGGCCTTCAAAAATAAACAAAACCTACATGTATACTACAAAGTCAGATTTAAAGGCCCTTAAATGACAAATATAAAAAGAACGTATCATGGCCAAAAGATTAAAGAAATGTTAAGGTTTTCACTGAATGTAATTGCTCCCTTTTGTGATACTTAACATTTTAACAACACTATCCAAGTCATGTCATAAAATATGAATTCGATATTAATAACGGTATAGCTGTCATAATGTAAATATGTAGCGTAAATAAATGAACAAAAGCTTAAAGAAAAATAAGAGGATATATGTGAGATTAAAATACCTTCATTAGATAAGGACAGACAGAAGTAAGGAATTTGAAAACGAAAAAAAAATATTAAGGAAAAAAACAACATTGCATCGATCAAAAGTATTAACAAAATTGATAAACTTCAACATTGTTAGAACAGGGAAAAGTCACGAAAACCTGCCAAATTTAAAGATCGACTATATCAAACTTGAGCCGAAAAGAACACATATGTTACAATCAAGATTTAGTACAGGTATTTACTGAAGACAACGTGGACAATGGTGAGTTGAACATGCATAAAAAAATGTGTTTATAAACTCGTTATATTGACAGTATTCGGTGAGTCATCCAACAAGACAAAATTTGTAAACGTGATAAATATTATTATGGTTTAGCATTAAAAATATAAAAATCAATTAATCTAAAACGGCAACAAAACGTGTACATACAATATAGTAAAATATAATGTCATAAACACTTTCCCGATAAAGTACAAATCCAGCAAAATATGAATACAAGGGTAAACAGTTACTATAAAAATCTCATGACACCAAATCAAACCCAAACGCATATGAATAGCTCGATGTACAAATACTGAACCATACGACTAAAAGAGAAAACTAAATAGTTAAATTATGTAAAGTAAATATAATGATTCACGACGTCATTAACCTATAATCAATCACAAGGTTGACAAGAACAGGCAAACATTTGATTTCCTTAGGAATGCCGACAAACTGTTAAAACATCGTACATATACTTCAAAATTCAACAAATATGCTGTCAATACAAAAACGACGGTTCTCTTATCACTTGTTCACGGATGTAGCATGTCCAACCCGCGATTTCAATTTAAAAGAAATATACCGATTTGTTTCCTTTTTGTTGTATTGTACCCGTAGTTTGAAGAAAATCATTTATGTTTATATTTTTGATATGGTTTTTCAAGTTTGAATAGGTCAAAATCAAATATTTATATTGATTTTACTATACGAACCAAAATTACCTCCTGTCACTTAATGTTCCTGATTATGACACACATATTCAAGTCTTCAAATATGTGGATAATATGTCGGTTTTCACACAAACCTCGCTAGTTCAGTACTTACATAGCCATACATTATATTATCTGGTATAAGAAAGGAGGTTTCAAATTAGATTATATCTACCGAGTATTTCTTGTGCTTTTAATTTAAATGATCATTCTGATTGTTAAAGGTAAAATAAAAAAAATATCTATTGAGTAAATACGCAACTGACTTCTTCTTTGATATCACAATAGACATAAAATGTATATGAAGCTCCATGAAGCTAGCATATGTGCTTCTTGTGTCGGGGTTAAGATTGGTTTAGGGGAAAACAAATAAACAGGACTGAAAAACAATCTGCCTTAAGTGCCTGTAAAAATTCCACATGCCTTTAAGTTTTGCCTCTGTTCAAGACATTTGTCATTTTTAATCCTGGAATCTATGATATATTTACCTTAAAAAATCAATCTAAAAAAACACGTGATAAATAATAAACTGCGCTTTACATTTTCAAGGAAACTTCATTTCCACGTCCTCAGCAGTAAACACAATTCATTACATACGTTATAGACGGTGCCAGATACGATCACCATAATAATGACAACAAATTACACAGGCTATTGGAGATAAAAAAAATGCATACCTTTGTTGAAATAAAACAAACAAGTTAAACTTTGTAGTATCATGTTGTCACTCAAGGTTGCATGTGAAATAAAACCTTAATGAGATGACAATAGCGTATAAGGTATTATTTATGACTAGAATTATAGAAAAAAAAGCTATTATGGTCATCATATATATAATTCTATCATAAGTTACGTTCACCTTTGGATTTTTATGGAAACCAGGGATCCACTAAAACGAAAAATGATTGTTATATTAACATTGACACTGACATTTTAATGATGAATTGTTGATTATGTTAGCCCACATAGTTCGTTAATTAAGTGCGAGTATGCATAAAATCTTTTAACCTTTTATTACCGTAGCGTTTTGTTTTATAAATGTTTGTATGTTACATTAAGTTCTTTGGCGCGTTAATTTCCAACCGCCATTTAGAGGTGGTGCCACGATGTAGAATATAAGAAGGATACTGTGTCATAGATAAAAAAAATCCCGACAATCCCTTTTTTATTTGTCAATTCACTAATAATCGTGTTTACATCCCATTATATCCTATATATGATTAATAGTGGGTTAAGTTTTCACTCAGATAATCTTGTTGCACTGAAATGAAAACAAAGCTTAGAAATGAAAGGATCTTTTCAAATTATGTACGACGATAATAATCTTAGAATATAATGAGTTTAAAAAAATCTTTTTTCTTATCATATTTATTTTGTTGATTAAATTGGACAGACTATTCATAACATAACAATTGAATGTTCCATACAATAGAATAAATTCCTTGCATAACTTTAACCACAGTTGTAGGTCTCTTATTTTGTTTGTTGAAGTAGCGACTTATTTTATCACGTGTTTAAAAATCCTTGTTCAGTAATTATTTGTATCGGTAATGCAATGTATTTGTATTTGGATTTGTTTGATTTACTAAGTGATACTTTGTCCAGTTTAAATTAAACTTATGTTTATCATTTGCACCCATACCACATCTTTTTATATTTATCTCCCGTATCCAGCCTCAAATTTGTGTTCTTTCGTTAAATCTGTGTCCTTCTGTATTTCTGTATTCCAATTTATTAGTTTTCAAACAAGTCATATCCTGTCCCATTTTGACGTGATAAATATTTAAATGTTTTCCAGGATTTTCATAATAGGCACTATCAAGTCATTGGTAAGTTAACATGCGTTGATATATGTAAAACAGAGTAGTTACAGGCGCATACAGTTTCTTATATATTAGCCTTATTATCAAGATTTGTATCATTTGAAATACAAAGAAGTGTCAACAGCATGTCATAAATTGCTTTTATTTTCGTTTTGTCATATCATTATTGTCAATTTCTACAAAATGTAGAGAAATAATAGACATCGTAATTCATAACATATAATAATGATCACAATTAGGGAATAGGTTAACATTCAGTAGTGCAGTCAAATAACTTTTATAGTACTGTTCTAAACTGTCCTAGGATAAGAGTTATACATAACATAACATGATTAAAATATCAGACACTCAGGGCAAAAATTCCGAACCCATGGAAACCCATACAATTGGACAATTAATATTTGGTTATTCATTTAAGGTGCCATAATAAAAATGATAATGACAATTAAGGCAGAATAGCTCTCTTACAAGCAAATAGCCAACCAAATTAAGGGTGTTTACATGCCTTAATATGACAATTAAGACTATAATTAAAATTCATCTTCATAGAAAATTGTTATTGTTTGCAAAGCCAGTGTTTATCAAAGTTAGGCTTGTACATAATGGACATTTATTCTGGGAATCAAAATATGTTTTCTAATGAAAACGGATACATCGAATAATGAATTACATGTAGCAACATTGTACGACAAAAGACAACAAGATATCAAAGTCCTCATTAAGATTTAAAGAACATGCACTTTAGTCCAAAAAGGACTTGAATTGTTTATATCTGTATCAAATTTCAGCAAACACACACACAAAAGAAATCTCAAAGTATACGTGAATAATTGCCCCATTAAATAATATTTGTGGTTATATTTCAAAGTAAAGTTAATGCTGCAACGCGATCAACAAATGAAATTCGATCATAGAAACGTTTTAACATAAGTTCGATAGAAATAAAACGAGAAAAATTAATTAACTCATTACTGTTAACCTATCTTCTCTTTCGTGTTGTGTTTACCGTTTGTCATATTCATTGTTCGAAAGAGGTTTGTCTAGCTGCTAAAGCAGGTTCAATCCACCATCTTTTTCTTAAAATGTCATGTACCAAGTTAGGAATATGGCAGTTGTTATAAAAAAAATCCGTTTCTTAGTATGTTGGAATTATTTTTGTGCAATTCAATTGTTTTTGTTGTTCCTTTGTTTACCTCTTATAATTGATGTGTTTCCCTTGCGTTTGGATTGAGATCTGGATTTGGTTACACTTAAACGATGTGTGACAATTGAACAGCGGTATACTACTGTTGCCTTTATTGTAGCCACAATCCCGTTCTCCTTTCCTCGAATGTTACCTACCGAATTTTACTCATCATTAGGTGTGTAAATGATTTAGCAACACGATGATTGCTACATGTGATACAGGTTCAACTCACCTTTCCTGGTCACCTGAGATAACACATTCTTGTGTTGGAATTCGAGTTGCTCAGATTGAAGGTTTATATGTTGTTTTAATGTGAACTGTTAATCTTTTTTTAATTTGGTCTCGATTTGCGGGTTTAAATATCCCATAACGCCTTCTTTTACCTGTATTCAAAAGTTAATTAAGACTCGAGGGTTACTCAGAGCTCGGTTTAATGTATTCAAATACAACCCTGTTTGAGATGTGTGTAGACCACATATGTATGATTACGTATTGTTTCATTAGTCTGCGGTATACGCTTCATATCCTTTATTAACAAACATATCTGTTTTGACTTATATTAAATACTTTCCCTGTATGCTATAAATTGGAATGCGATCGAAATGCAGATTTTAATGTCTGACATTCCACACCCTCTAATACATGCACTTTTACATATTAATAGTTTTTTATGTAAATATTTTCATGATCAAATTTTGTTATTTGAAAATGTTGCCCATTATCACAACCAATAGTTTAATCAAAGACGATGAATACATGAATACGTCAAATGTCTTTCACCACGAAAACGATTATAATACAAAGAGTTCAATGGTATGATGGCATATCGATACATATAACAAGAACGCTTAAATAAAATAATTGAGTATATATGTTACAGGCATTTTCTAAATTTAGGCATTTTGTAAAATGACTGAAAGTTTTAGGCATTTTCTAAAATGCCTGCAAGATTTAGGCATTTTACAAATTGACTATTTTTTTCAGGCATTTTATAAAATGCCTAAAAAAATTGTAAGGCATTTTACAAAATGCCTAAAAGACTAAAACTGAATGGAATGTACTCAAAAGTTAACGACTGGAAATATCAAATAGATAATTTTATTCTATCATTAAACATAGCATGCAACTTAAACAGTTACAGTTTTATGATTGTAATTAAATCATTCACACTAACACTGAAGATGACAATTATTTGTTGCTACATGTAATGTTTGGATGACAGCGACTGTCACACATTTGTCCTGACTTTTTGAAAAGACAACGTTTAGTGTTACATCTAGTCTTACCACTAGCACTATAGCCACATTTTGTGTAACTCTGATCATCACACAAAGAAACTTTACTGACAGCTTTTCTAAAGGATATTTCATTATCATAATTTACAGATTGAATAGCAATAAAATTACTGTAAGACAGTTCAAACTGATATTGGTGTAAAGTCCACGTAGTTTTCCATCTTTAATTCCCAGTTGATAACCATGTTCTTTCTTTCCAGTGACAACAGCTATAAGGTTACGCGGGTCTCCTTTCCCTCGATGCACATAGGGAATTGCAACTAACACATTCGCTCCAACACCTCTGTCAAAACTCTTTCCGATAGATTTCTCATCCTGACAGCTTGTTTTGTCATGGAGTCTGATGCATGCCTTCTTTCATTTCTGATAACGTCTTCATTTGAACACAGATGACAAGTAATAGTTTCAGACATGTTTCCTTTTGAATACAGCTCATGTATGTACTGTGCACAAGTCAAAAACTTGATATTCGAAAGTATGATAAGATGAAACGTTACTTTTCATTGGATGTCATATCGATTGCTCATTTGAAGTGAAGTCTGTTTTAGGCTAGCTCGCCGTCTGACTGGGGATTTCTAACAAGGGTAAGAAAATACGGCTTAAGATGATACGCCTAGTAAGTAACCACAGTCTGCATGGTTTTCCAAGTACGCTTTAACTCCACTCTCATTCCAAATAAAAGTTTCTTATTTGATAATGTCCTTTTTTTTATTTGACCAATTGTTAAAATATACCTTGAGTGCATCATATTTTTATTTTCAATATTTTGCCAGCTGAGCAATTCAGGCCCCTAGGAGCCTATAGATTTTCTTATTACTGTTTGTTATGAAAACTTTAAAATAACTTATAGCTCAACAGAAGAAATGTACCTACCTTTGCATATGATGATAATCCGAAGAATGTCCTTTTATTCCAATCTTAATTTTGTTCAAAATAGTTTTATATTTTTCTCTATTCCATATAACACTTTTCTGTTTAGCATTTTCAATTAATTGTTTTTTTAAATATTTGTTCTGCCATAATGACCCTTTTTGTAGCTTAACAATAGACTTTGATCATCTATTTCATGTATTTTATATTTACACAAGTTTGCTTGAAACAGACCAGGCAATTTGTGAAATTTTCATTAAAAATTTCAGGCATTTTACAAAATGACTAGGTTTTTTTAGGCATTTTGTAAAATGCCTGTCAACTTTAGGCATTTTACAAAATGCCTAAAAATTCAGTCATTTTACAAAATGCCTAAATTTAGAAAATGCCTGTAACATATATAGATGCTCCATCCGAATTTGACTAGGAAATGCAAAGCTGTATCTAAACAAATTATCCACCATATTAAAATCATATCTACCTGTGACTACTTTTGTCATTGGTTTTAATCTGCAAAAAGGCTGTAAGCGTGCAAAGTATATATTTAAGAATTTTCATCACTTACCTACTTGTTTTGATTTGTCAATATGCAGGTCTCTAAATGCTGTTTTCTGTTTTTGTTAATGTTAGTTATAGACACAATCAATGCTACTGTTCAACCTGATAAGTACCAATTTCCTCTATTGAGCCATTATCATAATTTCATGTCGACGGAAATATATACAGAGTATTGGTAGAGAGAAAAGTTTGTTGTTTTTTCCTTTACACATATGTACATGGATTCTCTGTAAATACATGTATCAACCATGCCAGATATAGGTTGTGGCAGAAAAGCTTCAAACTTTGTCAGTTAATACACTTTTATGTATAAATGAAAAAAATAATATTGATATTGTTGCTATGGACCATGGTTGCCATGGTAACATGATATTCTAATTTACCTTCAAAATTGCTCTTTTTCAACTATGAAACAGGTATACTTTGGGCAAATATTATAAAAATTTGTAAAATCTGCAAATTTAGAAAAAAAAACAAGATTAAAACAATTCGAAAATTAAAATGGCATTATACAGACTAAAATTAAAGTCTTACATGTCATTTTTAGACACAAATCAACATCAATACTTGTATGCTTGTTGCAATAAATTTGAAGTATAAATAAATGCTAAAAAATATCTTATGTAAACAAAAACAAAAAATTGATGAGCATTTCATCAAAATAGATTTAAGAGATAAACAAAAGTCATCTTACGAATATAAGAGACTGTACACATGGCAATAAAGGTGAATGATCAGAAATGCCAACTGTAATTTTGAGGAATAACATAAAGTGACACAGACAAAATAAAGTTTTTATTCATAAATAATGCAGTCAATATTTACAAAGACAAAACTAACTAATCTGTACTGGCCAAAAAAAAACCTTAGGGCACCTCCTCCTTTTAACAAATGAATTGAAACTAAACACATTTTAACTGTTATTTGATCCCAAAAGTATTTTATATTTTGTTTCCTGTCTTCTTCCTCTGCTGCAACATAATTTTCAGAACTACTAAGTCTTTTTCACTTTCTGACAAAGGCGGGAGAAAAATGAAACCATTTGTCGGTCTGATTAAAATGCTCCTTTTTGTACATGTTGTATCAAAAGGAATTTCTCATCTCATCAGCAGCCACTTAAGGATCTACCTTGTTACCAAACACCTTTCCATTTAAAATGTTTCAGTCATGTCTAATATATTGCCTTAGTTGTTAACTTAAGGTGACTCTTGGTTTATTGACTTTGATGTCCATCCCATTTAAAGAACTTTATCTGAATTAAGTGCCAATGAATTATTAGTTTGTTCTAAAGATATAGACTTTTTATGCTGATTTGAAATTATCTTATCTGCATACAATCCTTTTGCTATTTCTAATATTTTCATTTTTACACCATTTAACAAAGAATTGACTATGTTGTATAAGGACATGCTCTTCACTGCTGTTGATGTTGCGAATTCTCTTGTGCAGCTGTCTTCAGGACATTTGAAATGGTAATTCTTGTTTCCTTAGTACATGTAGTAGTACAGTTTTCTCGATTTCCAAGCTCTGAAATAAAAAAATAATAATTAAACATTAAAGCTGTCACATAAAAGCTCACCATTTTGTGTACATTGAAAAAAATCAACTTGATGAGTCCTCTTGTAATACTTTAAAACTAAAAGTGTATTTTAGTTACATACTATGTAAATGTGTATATCGTCAGGAAATTATGAATCAATATTTTCTTTCTAGATTTTCATGATAATCTGTTGCGTGGTTTTAGAAGAGTTGTTAAGAAAAACTTGCAGTATGATATTGAGGCAAATAAGTTCAAAGGGGCATAACTCCTAGAAAAATTATGAATCATAAGCACATCTACATACAGTAAGAGATATAACTCTATAGGGTTATTACAGAAAATAACTTGTGTGTGTTATTACAGATACTATGTATCCCTTAAATTTTCTAAATCTGTAACAACATATGTTTGTTATTTGTAAATTTATTTCATTTATAGTGGGTTTTGGGGAACTCTTGAGACTTTGCGCAGAAACTAAATGCATAGCCTTGGTAACTATTAGTTTTAATTAAATTAATACATTTTTGATTAACCATGGTAAATCAATGAGACAAGGCTATTAAGGGATAAACTTAGCTGTGATAACAAGGCTCAGTTATTAAAGGGATGTAACTTATTATATAAGACACTTGGGAATTTCTAAGAAACTTGCGCAGAACCTCATTACATGCTCTGGTCATTATTTCATTTTCTTACAATAAATTTAAATATATTGTAATTATAAGCATGATGTATGTCTAAGCAAATGCTTTGAAGTGATATAGAGGAGCTGTGATAACACCCTTAAGTTAGTACAGGTTATATTTTTTCTGTAATAACATATAGGTGTACTATGCAAAATTTGCAAACTATGAACTGCTATATCTTTCAATAGTTAAGTTTACATAACATATAGACAAAAGTTATATCAAAAGAAATTTTACACACTTGAACTAAATTTATGATGTTTATTGTCCCTTTGAAATATGTAACCTAAGTATGTTATCACAGGGATTTTTAAGTCCTCAATAACAAATGTATGTTATTTTTCTGTAATAACCCTATAGAGTTAAATCCCTGACTGATATACTAATTCCTTATTATCTAAGTTTGATGAAATTCTGTTGTGTTGTTTCAGAGGAGTTGCAATGACAAACTGTGGCAGTAGTTTATTGAGGCAGATGAGTTCAAAGGGGCATAACTCCTAGAAAAAAAAGTATGAATTCTAATTTCCTGTTCATATGCACATCTACATATTATGTCCTTATTATCTAAAAATGTTCAAGAAATTCTGTTGTGTGGTTTCAGAGGAGTTGTAATGACAAACTTGCAGTTGTAAATGTACATCGAGGCAAATGAGTTCAAAGGTGCAAAACTCCTAGAAAAAAAAGTTAATCATAATTTCCTTTCCATATGCACATCTACATAACATGTCCTTATTGACTAAAAAGTTCCATAAAATTTTGTAGTGTGGTTTCAGAGGAGTTGCGATGACAAAAACAGAACAGACAGACAGAAGGGTGGACGGCTCAAAACATTATACTTTCTGCAACTTTGTTGCATGGGGTTTAATAAGAAACAGTTTATATCAACTTACTTATTCTGGGTTACATAGTTCTATTTTTTTAAAGCAAAAAAATGTACTTGAAATTGCAAATAGAAGAAACTGAAGTTTGACGCAAACAAGCTTGCTCACTTTTACATGTTTCCTGACTACATATATCGTCTAGGTTTAACAATAGAACACCTTTAACTGGACTTGTCTGAAATAATATCAAAATATAAGGAGGAAATAACAATAAAAGTTTAATTCTTTACTACATATATTTGTTTTAAAGTGTGTAATAACAATGAATAATTGTATTATTTAAGCTTCATGTTTTTCAATTTAAATGATATAAATCTTATATTTTTTTACACAAATCATTGTTTTTATTGTGTTTCAGTAAATGGCTTTAAATGCTTGTATTTTGGACTTATACATGTAAATAACATAAATAGGGAATGTGTCCATGGAACACTGATGATAGTTCTGCTAAAATATATCATATGAAGTTATATAGTAACATAACTGAGGTACAGTAAAAGTGACAGTACCCAAATTTTGTACTTAATCTGAATTTTGTGGTAAAAGGGATATGTATAAGTTTCATAACATTTGGTTAAGGAAAACTTAAGTTAGAAAAGGGAAACAAAAAGTGAGCATTTTTTTCATTTTTAAGGGCATAACTCTAGAACGGCTAAAGTGACATACTTTAATTCAAACTTGATCTGTGTGTTGTGGTAATAAGCATTGTGTATAAGTTTGATAACATTTGGTTGAGGTAAACTAAAGTTATAGAGCAGAAACTAACTTTTGGACGTGGGTACAGACCGACAAAGGTCAAAATTAATGCTACGACAGGGGCATAAAAATTTAGGAATGAAGCTTATAGTTTTGGTTTATTCAGTATAACAGTATAATAGACAGTTAAAGACTGTTTAGTACTTTTCTTTAAAGTGATAAAGTGCTTACATGATTAGGATAATTGTCCCCATATTCAAGTTATTTGTTTTAAGTTTTTTGTGTATTCCAATATTTCCATTTGAGGATATGTATTGCCATGTTTTATTTAATGGATTTTTATTCCAATTGTTTCTGTTGAGGATTTTTGTTTTCCAATTTCAATTGAATTTCCAATGTTCCATGTTGCAGATATTTATTACTATTTTTGATATTAAGTATATTTATTCCAATGTTTCATGTTAAGGATATTTATTCATATTATTCTTACTTGGGATGTAAAATTGTACTAGATCTACTCCTGAATCTTAATTACAGCTCTTTTATAAAAGCATGCAAAGCAAACCTTTTATCAACTTGCTTGCTATGTTTGTTTGTATGTCTGTATGTCTGTATGTATGTGTGTTTGTAAACAACGGGTAGGTAGTCTGTTTCAGTCTGTTTATTTTTTACTGGAATTTGATTGGACAATAAACATTAACTTCATTTCATGTCAATTTTTATTGTCCAATCAAGTCACAGTATATAAAAAACAGAATCAAACTCTGCCTACCTATTGTTTGCAAACATCCAAGCAAACATAGCAAGCAAGTCTATCAAAGTTTTGTTTTGCATGCTTTTAAAGAAAAGCTGTAACAGTGTTCTGGTATTTACCTTTCTTGCTCTTTTGATTGGACCTGAATCATCTAAAGCAGTGACTTGATCTATACACATGGAAAAAAGTATTGCAACACCAAATTGAAATTGAGTTTAATCAATAAATGTCGAATCGATAAGTTATTATCTGCGCATGCAGCTACTGTACCCGTAAACAAACCAGATGTTTTTATCCTCATTGTTTTCAACACTTTAAATAACCAAGTTTTTAAAGTTATGTGATTGACACCTTCTAATGGGTCCTTGACAACTCTTAACTGCAGCAAGATGGCAGATTATCAGCATAAGAGAAGCAGGGATGTCGCTGTAACAACTGCACGTATTGTTGGTCATCACCATTCCACTATAAGTCTTTTTGAGAATAAAAATCAGGCAGTAAACGCTGTTAAAGATCTTCCGAGATAATGAAGACCCCCTATACCATTTGCTTGGGAAAATCAAGCATAATGAAGGTTGGTCAGAAAGAAATCCATTGCATACAAGACAACCCTAAAACGAGAGTGGTGACCATACAGGAGCCTTTTAACAAGAACTGTTCGAGATCGACTTATCGCTACTGGTTATCGTGCGATAAGACCATTTCGGAGACCTTTGCTAACGAACAGACACACAGTTTTCCGTATCCAATGTAGTGCAGAGCTCGCCAAAGTTGGAAATTAGCATCGTGGAAGAAGATCCAATGTTCAAATGGAATTCGGTACATCTTCCTTGGCCCGATCGAGGCAAAATTTGAACACCATCGAGCATATTTGGGACACTATTGGGCGGAAAGTGCGCGAAAGGACACCCCAGTTCAAACACATCATGAAATAAACAATGCCCTTTATCAGAAATGGTTGCTGCTACCTTAGCAACAAATTAGTCGATTTATGGCAGGAATCAGAAGACGTTTAGATGCGCTTATCCGTTTGAATGGAGGCTGCGCACAAAGTACTAATTCGGTGGCGTATAACGATCAACCATGATGTGAACAGTCATCTGAAGATTAATTTTGAAATGTCTGACATTGTAAAGTTCGACTACAGTAAAAGTTGTAAAATGCATTTTTTTGGCACAAAAAAACACTTCATTTTGTTATTAAAATTGTGGTTATATAAATCATTTGTTTTTCAAACATTTTTTGTTCGTTTCAATGCCAATGTTATAATAAACTATGTTTCAATAATATTATACATAAAATTGAGAATGGAAATGGGGAATGTGCCAAAAAGACAACAACCCGACCATAGAAAAAAAAACAACAGCAGAAGGTCACCAGCAGGTCTTCAATGTAGCGAGATATTCCCGCACCCAGAGGCGTCCTTCAGCTGGCCCCTAAACAAATATATACTAGTTCAGTGCTAATGAACGCCATACTAATTTCCAAATTGTACACATGAAACTAAAATTAAAATAATACAAGACTAACAAAGGCCAGAGGCTCCTGACTTGGGACAGGCGCAAAAATGCGGCGAGGTTAAACATGTTTGTGAGATCTCAACCCTCCCCCTATACCTCTAGCCAATGTAGAAAAGTAAACGCATAACAATACGCACATTAAAAATCAGTCCAAGAGAAGTCCGAGTCTGATGTCAGAAGATGTAACCAAAGAAAATAAACAAAATGACAATAATACATAAATAACAACAGACTACTAGCAGTTAACTAACATGCCAGCTCCAGACTTCAATTAAACTGACTGAAAGATTATGATTTCATCATATGAACATCAGGCACAATCCTTCCCGTTAGGGGTTTAGTATCATACCATCATAACATATATGAGAAGAACATAAACACATATTTTATTATATTTCATCCAAACAAAGAGGCTGATTTTTCAAGTTTTAAAAAATCAAGGTGTTGCAATACTTTTTTCCATGTGTATATTTGAAAAAAGAAAAAAAAAGAACATGCATATTTGGACAGTGAAGATCATAATTATTAATTATTATGTATTTCTAATTTAAAATCTTTAAAATTTTTTAACTAAAATGTGCCTTAAATAGGCATGCACAAGCTTCATGTATATCAGAACTTTTTCTAACTTAAATATCTAAAAGACAACATATGCAAACTTAGGAGATACACAGTTGTTCAGTTGCATAGATTTCAACAAGATTAATTAATTTTTATGTCTTCTTCAGAATTCTTTTTCAAAGAAATAAACATACATACAAAATGTAAACTCATTACCATATATCACTGTATATAATACAAACCTTATTTACATTATTAAGTTTAATTGTTGCACTGCTTTGTTTTGGCAATCTAGTAACCTTTAATTGTCGTCTACAGTCTCTGCAAATACATGTACCTGGAATTATAAGAGAATCATTAAATGTTTTACAGAAACAATTTTATATTCATGTGCTTTTAGAATAATTTTTTGATTATGATTTATTCAAAAAGTATATACTTAATTTAGCGTGTCACTAAAATGTATGTAGTTACAACTTGACCAGGTCAGCACAGTATCTTAATTCAAATATACCAAAAAAAAACCATAATCTACCATACATGTACATGTAAATATGCTACATATGTAGACATTTTTTCATGTTTATTTCTATAAACCCACTCATAAAGGTCCTTATAGAATTTTAAACTTGTGATTGTTAGATTATTTTTATTTAATGAAGATACAAATGTACTTCCCTGGCAAGGAACCGTATACAAAGCAAACACACACTTTGAATAAAATAAATTTGGTCATGGAAATAGGTTGAAAAAGTCACTGAAAAGTTGGTCAGCATTTCCACCTGGAAAACAAGGTTTTTCCAACCTTCCTAAATCATGAGCAAGGCCTTTAAAATTTGGACAAAGAAATAACATGCAAAGAAATGGGAAAGCTCCCCTTATGCCTAAAGGAACATACTTATATCTTTGCCAAAAATAGAAATTTATAATTTAGTTAAAAATATGCTTACCTATTTCAGGTTGAAGGACTAGTCCATGAAGTTTATTGTTAGTTTCCACATTATACAGTGACAGTTCGCTGTCACATCATCTTTTAAGCATCAGACTGTTCATGTCACAGGAGTCGATCAAAACGAAACTTTACTTAGTTTTCCTCCTTTTCTTGTTTCATTGTTTCCAAGTACATTGAACAATGGCTTGAACATATTTGTACATTTTATGACGGCGATGGGAGCGGAACCCATTTTGTACAAACAGCGACTTGTTTATCATAGTTTTATCAGACATCACAATTGTCAATTTTCACATGTTCTCTCAAGTTTGTTATGACTTTTTTGTCCTCTGAATGAACAAATATTGACATTGTCAAGGCTAATCATTGTTATAAAACTGACCAGTCATTATGAAACATGTATATAAATATATTTTGAATTAGATATAAAGTGTAAAATATGTTGATTTAAAGAAGCAAAACATATTGCAGACGTCTGCCTCCATTTGTGTGTAGACTGTAGATAAACAAATGACTTTTTTCTATTTTTAAAATTTGGTGAGTTCTAAAAAGGGAAATAACTCTTGTAGATTTCAGGTAATTTTTTGCATTTATTCCAATTTTTATGAAAAAAATCTTATTAGCCCCAAAAATGTTTTTGCAGAAATGAGACATATCAATCTTTTAGAATAAAAGCTATGTTTTAGTTTATTCAGGAATGGTTGCGTTTTTTCATAAATAAGGAGGAAAGTTGTGTCATAATTGCATCAGAATATGCTAAAATTCATGCTACTAACCTAGATTAAAAATGCCAATTTGAGTTTATTATCAGAAAAAGTGAAAAAATGTCACTGAACAAGTATTTAAAAGAATTTGATATGATATAAACTGCATCAAACCTATTATGCTGTATGTAAGTCACTGTAAGCCGTGAATAGCAAAAATCAGCTATTTTCAACCTTTTAAAGCCTGTTGCCATGGTAACCATACATAATTCAGGGTGACATGTACAGACTTTTTTCATATTTTATATCAATGTTTGTTGTCAGAAAGTTTCAACAAAATCGGTTACCACCTGTGTCCAACTTTGGTTGACGGTTACAGAGAATGGGTACTAATAGTTAACATGTGTAATACTTGGTCATGTTATAAGTGTGTTTACTGCGTCAGATTACAGATTGACTTCTCGTACATCAACCTTAAATTCACCAGACATTAAAAAAATAATAATAAGACATCTGAGTTCAGAGGGAAAGGACATGACAAAAACATAAAAAACATACGCGCTTGCCATCAAAATAAATATTTTAATATTTATAAAACCAAAAAAGAAAACACCTTTTAAAGTATGGTATACTGATACGTAGGAAAGGAAATTGTCTTGGCCCTTTTAATGATTACAATCAACGATAACAAAAAGGACTAAATACAATAAAATGTACCTTACTTATAGTGAAATATCATAGTTATTGAATGTGAGGTCAAAGTATCATAGCGATTCTGCTGGTATGAAATCAGGCTACAATACACTCCTGCAATCTTTTGGTTTTCAATAGTTTTAAAAGAAAGTTATTTCATTTAATGGTTAGAGAAATACAGGTCTTATATTATAGTTGTTATCCATTTGTTCTGTTGATGTTAGCGAGCGATTGGTTTTGTCAGGTTTATGTGGTCTTCTCCGCTTTTCAAATCAAATGTACATTGTTTGGAGTATGGAACTATTGTTAATACTTTTTTATTGTAATATCGCCCGCTCTCCGTATATCAGGAAAACACTCTGAAAAAAGTTTACAAATTCTGCTTCCATTAAACATTCATTCTTTTTTGTTTTATTTGTATCTTTGTACCAAATTGTGACTTTTTATCCATAGTAACACAATATTTTGTCTTTTATAAAATATACGTGTTAAGCATGTTAATTAAAATTTCTTGAAGTTGAAAAACAAATCTCTTGGTAAACACTCACTAAATACAAGCATACACATTTTAATTATACCATTCCATTTGGTGTATGATTAGTTATCGAAAGTACCAGGATTATAATTTAGTACGCGAAACGCGCATTTCGTCTACATAAGACATCAGTGACGCTCATATCAAAATATCTATAAAGCCAAACAAGGACAAAGTTGAAGAGCATTGAGGATCCAAAATTCCAAAAAGTTGTGTCAAATACGGCATAGGTAATCTATGCCTGGGATAAGAAAATATTAGTTTTTCGAAAAATTTAAAGTTTTGTAAACAGGAAATTTATAAAAAGTGACCACATTATCGATATTCATGCCAACACCGAAATGTTGACTACTAGGCTGGTGATATCTTCGAGGACGAAACGTCCACCAGCAGTGGCATCAACCCAGTGGTGTAAATAGTTATCAAAAGTACCAGGATTATAATTTAGTACGCCAGACGCGCATTTCGTCTACATAAGACTCATCAGTGACGCTCATAGCAAAATATCTATAAAGCCAAACAAGGAAAAAGTTTAAGAGCATTGAGGATCCAAAATCTAAAAAAAGTTGTGCCAAATACAGCTAAGGTAATCTGTGCCTGGGATAAGAAAATCCTTAGTTTTTCGAAAAATTCAAAGTTTTGTAAACAGGAAATTTATAAAAAGTGACCACATTATTGATATTCATGTCAACACCGAAGTGTTGACTACTGGGCTAGTGATACCCTCGGTGAAGAAACGTCCACCAGCAGTGGCATCGACCCAGTGGTGTAAATAGTTATCAAAACGTACCAGGATTATAATTTAGTACGCCAGACGCACGTTTCGTCTACATAAGACTCATCAGTGACGCTCATATCAAAATATTTATAAAGCTAAACAAGGACAAAGTTAAAAAGCATTGAGGATCCAAAATTCCAAAAAGTTGTGTCAAATAAGGCTAAGGTAATCTATGCCTTGGATAGGAAAATCCTTAGTTTTTCGAAAAATCCAAAGTTTTGTAAACAGGAAATTTATAAAAAGTGACCACATTATTGATATTCATGTCAACACCGAAGTGTTGACTACAGGGCTGGTGATACCCTCGGTGACGAAACGTGCACCAGCAATGACATCGACCCAGTGGTGTAAATAGTTATCAAAAGTACCAAGATTATAATTTAGTACGCCAGACGCGCATTTCGTCTGCATAAGACATCAGTGACACTCATATCAAGTTTCAAGTTTCAATTTTTTTTTATTTCTCAAAGATCCCAACAGGGGTATGTGAACAATAACAAATACTATATAAGTATTCATAGTATAACAAAATAACAAAGTATCAAAGTAATGCAGTGAACATTATAAACATTCATTAACATATATACATTTGAAAAAAGTAATGCATTTAAAGGAAACTTCAAATTGACATATTTATGGTTGAAACAATATTAGTTTAATTAACAGCAGCTAGTACAATTTGACAAAACATTGCAATTTAAGGAACAACATTATAAGAGTCAGAATTAAATAACTCATAAAATTTGTCAGTATTATGGTTGGTAATAAGATTACAAGGTAATAAAGATTTCCTTTCATTATTAAAAAAAGTACAATTAAATAAATAATGATAATCATCCCCTAGTTGGTTTTGATTACATATGTCACAAATTCTGTTGTCACGTTCTATACCCCAAAAGCGACCCCTTTCAATAGGGTGTCGATGATTAAGACATCTAAAATTGCATAAGGCTTTTTTCAAATCATCTGGTAAATTAAGTAAATAATATTCTAAACCATGATTATATTTAACAATTCTGTAGTTAAGACATTTTGGTGAGTTAAAAATAGTTGTACCCCAATTCTTCTCAAATTGATCACATGAGACGGCGTGCACAAAGTTGACGGCAAATGTAAAATGCGCCTTTTAAATAGTTTTATACAACCGTGTTTAAAATATTTTTGAATAAGAATAGGAATAAGAATGTTTTTTATGATAAAATGATGAATGCATGCCATTAAAATCCACATTACTAGTAAGGTAAATTAAAATTTAATCTATAAAGCATGAAACGGACATATAGAAAACGGCAAAAATACGGTGTAACTTGTAACATTAAATAAGCATAAATTAGAGTTTTTGACCTAAAACTTATACAAATTCAACATATTTTCCTGCATTTTCGTATAATAGAATTGTTCGGATTCGGACTCGGACATCACACGAAATTCATCGCAAAAAAAATCAAAAACGATCATGGTAGATAAGTTTGGAATGGTCTTCGTTATGTGTAAGAAGTAGTAATTTGGAAGGACTAATAATCGAAATGGAAGAATCGACAAGAAAAATATGTAATTACAATCTTTTTATTTTCAAAATAACTTGGTATTCAAAATGTGCATAACCAGAGGTTTAAAATAATCTGCAAAATATGAATGATTCGATAGTCCAGACTGCACACCTGAATTTTTTTAATGTCCAGCTAGTATGTTACAATCTTAAGAAATGACGTTTTAACCCTATTTTCTGAAAAGGGTCCACGACATAATCGCTAATCATTTCCATTTCACTGCTCTTAGCATATATCTATTTATATTTCCAGAATGTGCATTTGCTGCACTTTTTGTTCGAAAGAAAAAAGAAATATGTTGAACGTAAATATTTCAAGTCATGTGATAAACTAAGTGTCCAGTGTTTTTGTTACGCGCTTGTTTTCTGGAGGAAAATGCCGACGTCGTAAATGGTTTTAGTAATTTGAAGACGTTACGTTTGTGGACTCAGCTTTGTGCACGCCGTCATGATCTCTGTTTAACAAGTTTTAATAAATTTATACATTTTGTGCAATCCAATATTCAGAAAAACCACAATCATTCAAGATATTTTCAATATATGTTATCCACTTAGAATGGACAAATCTTTCTTATGCATATTAAACAACAATTTGTACAACATAGCAGATATCTTGTCTTGTTTATTACATATGAGCCTTTTCCACATACCTATCATTCTGCTCTTTATAAATATATCAGTAGGATATCTACCTAGTTATCCGTATGCAATACAATTAGGAGTAGATTTTTTAACACCAAGTATAAGTTTGTAAAATTGTAAAAAAAAAAGATTCAACAGGAGCATTATTCTCATAACCCCACACTTCACAACCATAAAGAAGAATTGTAGTATCAAACATTTTAAGTAGGATATCAATAGGCAAATCTAAGGATCTACATTTTCTCAACATACTATACATTACTTTTCTACCCTGATCCAACAATTTAATTCTATTTTTTGAAAAAGATCCATTTGACATCAAAATTATACCTAAATACACAAAGTCATCTACAACATTTGAAATTTCACCATTTAAAGTAAATACAGGTTTGTCAATTTTTTTAAGTTTATTAAATATAACAACTTCTGTCTTTGAAGCATTAATTTCTAAATTCCAGGTCTTACAATACAAGTTCATTGCGTTAAGAGCAGTTTGTAATTCTACCTTGGATTCAGCTAAAATAACTGTGTCATCAGCATATAACAACAAGTATAATCTTAAATAAACAGATATTTCATCAGTAGCAAGTACTAGGTGGGTGGCATCACATACATCAGATAGACCATCATAAGCTTTCGAAATAAACTCTACCAGGTCATTTAAAAACAGTGAAAAAAGAACAGGAGACAGATTTTCGCCTTGGCGAACACCAATATTACTTTGAAAATATTTAGATAACTTTGAACCTTGCCTTACACAGGATTTGGCATTTTCATACATAGCATGTATAATATTTGTATCAACACAGTTTTGCAACAATTTACGCCATAATGCTATTCTAGTAACAGAGTCAAATGACTTACGGTAATCCACAAATGCACAATACTATGTTTTTTACGATACAAATAAAACTCAACTAATCATTGAAGATTTAAAATTTGATCATTAGTACCATATTTTTTCCTAAAACCTGCCTGTTCTTCACAGAGAACATTCATATTTTCTAAGTAACAATTTAATCTGTTATTCAATACAGTTGTAAAAAGTTTACCATAACGGCTCAGAATAGTTATACCCCTATAATTATCCGGGTCGGCCATGTCACCTTTACCTTTATAATTGAACATATAATACCAACTGACCATAGGTCAGGTATTTTACCAGATTTAAAAACAATGTTAAACATTTTTACATATATATCAATCATTTTCTGAGAAGAATTTTTCAAAAATTCATTTAATATAAAATTTGTACCACTTGATTTATTATTTTTCAATGACTTAATTGCTTTGACAACATCGTCTACAGTAATGACAGAATTCAGTTCAACATTCAAATTAGTTACAGCATTTCAATCAATATCATCTGTAAAATCACCATCCCGATCATGTCGTACATTACTCAATTTCTTAAAATGATCAGGAAAACATTCAAGTGATATCTTCTCTAGTACATTTGTCTTTCCATTACTTGATTTGTTAAGTAATGACCAATAAGATTTAGGATCACTTTGACTAAGATTTCTATTTGATGAAGTTTTGTCTATATTCGTTACATTGTGTGTACAAACTTTCTTATACGCTTTACTACATCTAATCACTTTTGGCTTTATGATAATCCTTCCTTTTAGTATAACACTCTTGATTAAACCATCGTTTATTAACATTACAATTTTTAATATTTCTATTACAATTATTGTTTACAACATTTTTTTTCTTTCAACATACCACATTCAGAAGCAGCTTGTATAATAATATTATTACATTATTCAATTAAACTGTTAATTAAGTCTTTATTTAGACTTGCAATATCAATGGCATCCAATTTATCATTCAAACATATAATATTTTCATCATTCAAACAATCATTAAAAGACTGAAGGTTTTTGCTATCCCAGACTGCTTTTACAATAGTGCTGGGTTCACCAGAGTTCGTACATTTATCCACATCAATCAATTTACACAATATTTTAACATGCAAGGCATTGTGAACATCACTTATTATTGGGTAAAATGATAATACTTTAAATTCTGATATATAAGGCAAACGTTCAGGTGATAAAATATAGTAATCAATAATAGTGGTGTTTTTACAAGTTAAAACACCTATACCTTTGTCTTTACCAAGTCTACCATTAGCAATCAGTAATTCAATATTTTGACACAACTGCAATAGTCTGTTTCCATAATTATTAACTGACAAATCTAAACTGTGACGTGATACTTCAATACCTAAAGTTTCTAAATTTACAGAGTTAATAACATCTTTTAATTGTACAGAATTAAGAACATAATCATTGATTTCAGTAAAATCAGTCTTAGTTCCTGTATGCGCATTAAAGTCTCCAAGCAGACACACTTTACATCTCGTCTCTGCTGTGTATTTAATTAAGTCTCTTTCTAATACATCGAAAATGTCAATATTACTATAATAACTACTCTCAGGCGGAATATAAACAGCCCCAAATAAAGTAGCATAGTCAAATACACTATTATCAAGTATGAACCACAAAACATTTTCATTTGCACTATTCAACACTTCAACATTTTCAAATAAATAATCACGAACAAACACAATAATACCCCCAGATTTACGTTTTGCATTTTTAAGATTAAGAGGCTGCAATGATTTAAAATTATTGATATTAATCACACGTTATTGATCAAGCGTTTACTCACTGAAACACAGAATATCATAACTATTACACAACACCTCCAATTCAGGAGATTTTAATTTGCTTTTCAGATTACACACATTTAAAGCTAGAACTTTAACAGAATTGCATCTATTTGATTTTACAGATTCACTTTTTGTATTCCGCACACTTGCATCAATAGAATTTTTCCATTATCACAATTCACAAAACTAGAATGAGGTGTAACAATAACCTGACTAGAAACACGGTTTGATGAATTTCCATCCATGTTGCGAATTGCGTCTTCCCTGCCTGACCTATTCAAGATTCCTGATTCCAAGAGAGCCGTTATCAATGGAGTCCACACCCAGTTTATACCAACACGGTGGCAGCTTACAATATCTGACTTTTTTAACTTTATATTCATGGCCTCATTCATTGTACTCGAGAGTACGTTTACGACCGGTAACAACATTTGCATAACTTTTACTGCTGTCATCTCGGATTCGTTGAGTGCCTGTACATTCTAGGTCGAGGCCTTCAATAAGTCAAGGATTTCATTTGCCGGGTTATTTGCATCACTGTCAATGCCCGATCACGCCTCGGCAAAGTTGCTACATACCTCATTGAATGGTTTGTTTTTTTCTTAGGGTCGGTCCTTGGCGGCATTTTCAGATTAGTTTATAAACAGTAAATAGATTACAATGTTCAATGAAAGTTACCTTCAGGATGTCAAAATATACCCCACATGTTTCAATTTCATATTTTCATCAATAACTGAATGCTTATTACGCAGATGATAGTGGATTTCAATGAACCGTTACTTTCCACATATCATAACTCCATTAAATACCGGAAGTTCTATATCAATCAAAATATTTATAAAGCCAAACAATGACAAGGTTGAAGAGCATTGAGGAACCAAAATTCCAAAAGGTTGTGCCAAATACGGCTAAGGTAATCTATGCCTGGGATAAGAAAATCCTTGGTTTTTCGAAAAATTAAAAGTTTTGTAAACAGGAAATTTATAAAAAGTTACCACATTATTGATAATTATTATTGATTATTGATACACCGAAGTGTTGACTACTGGCTGGTGTGAATCACTTCCTCATTTTTATGTGACAACTTATAATCTCAATAAGAAAATAAGAAAACTGTTTTAACAAATAATGTATTGGCTGGTGAGGTTGGAAGGTTGATCAAGCTTGTTTCGTCTCCATTTCTTCTTCATGTCGTGCACTATGTATTGCTTATGAGCTGCATTGTTGATACTTAACCAACCTTCATGTATATTGATCGCAAATCAAATTAATGACTAAATAAACAAAAGCAAGCAACGTTTTGAAATAACTGTATTGTCTAGAGCTTTCATTCATGTTTGAACTTGCCAATACTATCGCGTTGAGCTGTGATCAGCTTTGTTTAGCGTGTGTATGTCTCCTTGATGTATTGTAATTTTAGGCATAGGAAAATAGTTAAGCCCTTTCAAATATTTAGAATAAATCTTCAGATTCTATTTTGTTTTTTAAATAATTATGTCTTTCCATCATGTTGTTGAAGTTCCTTTTGGTTTTCTTGTTAGTATTATATTTTTCACCCTTTCCGTTCGATTTTAGTTTTGCAAAAGGTTTAAATAGCTTAAAATACCAACAACACATGATTTACAAATACGAAAAGGTGGTCAAAATCGTAAGTTGACTCCTCATTGGAGTTATCGCCCTTTAATTACGATACCTCCCTTTTTATCATATTTAATTTGATCATTTTATAATTACAATAGAAACTTCAAATAGCAAAAATGATCAGCAAGACAAAATCTACAAATACGTCAATATGACTGGAATTGTCAATTCACTTTGTATAGTTTATTGAATAAACGAATGAATGATTTTTCTTTGCAAAGCAGTCGTTACATGCTATAGCACCGCACACATATTTAGACAATATTATGAGATATTACAATAGACAAAAATCAACTAATTAGATGTGATTTTGTCTGTTAGACAGATTTCAAATACTTGCACCATTTCCCCACTAAAGATCTAGATTTTGTTTGATACGAATTGCCTAAGTTGTGTCACATTTGGCCACGAACAGTAATAGATTAATTAAAATTGCAGCCGTACAAATTTATACACAGGACACATTGTAAAATGGTACTCATCTTCAACATTTAACTTCATAGTACTATACGTAGCTTTGTGAAAAAATGTGAGTTATAGTTATAATCTACGTAATTTTCAAAACAAAAATTTAATCTTATAATTCTGTACATAGTAAGTTTCTCACAATACTGTATAAAAACAAACCAGCTTTGAATACATTGATCTTTTATTGTAGTTTTTATTACTTGTACATCTAATTATAATTATGTTTATACCGGACTGCTGATACCACACACAGTTTAAACCAATACAACACAATAGGTCACGACCATTATAAACCCTATTATTTTTACCATTATTAACATCTCTGAGTAACAATATATAGATAATCTTTATTGTCAACACATGCAGTAAAATAAAAATTTGAACTGGTGATAAAAGCCGAGATAGATACACACAGAAACGTAGACAAAAAAATGAGTAGTGCCTTTTCCTATCCTAAAAATTGCCCTGCCCTCCTCTGGCACCCTGCCCCTTTAAATTTCTAGCTGGAGCACTGGATATCATACACAATAAGTGGTTTATTAGTTACAATTTTTAACCAGTACTTTATTTTAGTTATCTAAACACAAGCATTGACAAACGTCCTAGCTCGCCATATATAAAACAATTTGGCGTTCTTTTACCCAGTTTTAAAATAGATCGACAAAAACGGTTATGTATAATTTCAACATCATTTCCACGATGAACCCCAAAATTCCGAAGCATAATTTATCACAGACGCAACCATACTATCGAACAAAGCACATTTCTTTTTCTTTGTCAAGTTTTAACCAATCGTAGAATTATTCAGAGCTGCCAAAGATCGTGAACCTTGTAAGGCTAATCGCTTCTGTGTTTGCAATTTTTTTTCCATTAGAGTGTATCAGCATACCAAGATATATGTACGAATCGACAATTTTTTCAGTTCTTCGTTATTGTAGAAAATTTTTTTAATACAACTTTTGATTTGTTAGTATTCACTTCTATTTTCCATTTATTACAGGACATAAGAAGTTTATCAAGTACTTCCTGTAGAATTTCAGGAGAGTTCCAAAGTTATATGGTATCGTCTGCAAATAGTATTAAGTATATCAGAACTTCATTAACATTAACTATGTTAGCTGAAGGACTAATAGTCATGTCTTCTTCAATCAAGTCATTTATAAAAGAAGTAGATAAGGGTTCCCCTGGTTTCACTCCTAGAATTTTTTTTAAATAAGTCTGACAGTAAATCGGCAGTTTTGACACGCACTTTTATAGATGAATATACTGATCTAACCATAGTTACAAAATTTGAGCTAACACCACTCCGTAATAGTTTATATACGGGAATCCTCCTGCTAATTTTGTCGAATGTTTTACGGAAGTCCACAAATGAACAATAGGTTTTTGTTTATTTTGAAGTGTAGGCAAAATTATTCAAAGTAAAACAAACAAAAAAAAAGCGTCAACAGTTAACTTGCCAGGTCTAAGCCCAAATAGGTTATCGATTAAATTGTCTTCTTCTTCGGACCAAATGAGTAAACGATTTGTCAAAATCGTAGTGTAAAAATCTTCGATAAAACACTGATCAATGCAATCGGAAGATAGTTATTAGGGTCGGATAGATCACCAGCAACCACTAGATCTCCTGACCATGAATCTGGGTATATTACCGAAATATGAATAGAAGTAATTTATCATTGTTCTATTATGATGATTTTAACCATACAGTGATTATTATTGCAGATGCAGGTGAACGACACAGGGTCATAAAATCTTGAAGCTTTATATGGGACTTGAAATTGACGTCCTGTGAATACAAGCCTTATCACACAACATATCCATAAGTAATCTTAATGCTTCATGTTGAGTGATTGTAAAAGTAATCATTTGTAGCTGATCAATCTCAAATTGGATTTGACAATTGTTTTGTTGTATTTATTTGTTTGTCTGGCAAATGTTTTTACTACCCTTCATGGAAAAATGATAACTTTAAACGACTATTTTTTTCATTTTTCGTACAACAATTTTGTTTATGAATAGTGACTACTTTTATATATTCTATTACATGTACTTGGGAATAGTGACTGCTTTTATATACGTATTGCACTTCTCAGAAGTAGTAATTACTTTTATATACTGTTTTATTTTAGGAAAAGTGACTACTTTATTTAAGGTATTACTTAGGAAAGGTGACTTTACCGACGTATTACAAACGATTGATTACTTCTCCCTGTTGATATGATCACCATATTCAAAAAATTGTTTTATATGTTGTTTTAGAAAACGTTGTTAAAATGTCAATTTTCCTGATATATCACAATAGCAAATCGAATAAGCATAAAAATGTCAGTGATATGCAATCACACTCAAGAATAAAAAGACCACACCTGCGCTTGGGTTTAAAAATTAAAATAACAAACATACCAATTTCTGAGGGAAATTGTAAATGAAAATTTTCATAAGGAAATGGCAAAATCAAAAGCTCAAACACATCAAACGAGTGGATAACAACTGTCATATACCTGACTTGGTACAGCCCTTGGATGGTGTAAACTTCCCCAAAAACGTGTATGGTGTTATGGTGTATGGCATATGGTGCAATGATGTAAGGTGTATGGTGCTATGGTGTATAGTGTAAGGGGAATGGTGTAATGGTGTTTGAGGAATGATGTGATTGTGTAACGTGCGATCGGGAATGGTGTGAATGATGGTGTACGACACTTCATTGGTTGAAAACGAAGTTCTTTTTTTATTAAATTGTTTCGAATTGTAAACATAAACAATAATAATAATCTTAATATTAGAAATTTAATTGCATTATGGGTTATTTCGGATCATGTAGACAAAATGGGGAATTGTGTATGGTGTAATGTGTAAGGTGTATGGTTCAAAGGTGTAACGTGTATGGTGTAATGGTACAAGGTGTATGGTGTAATGGTGTATGGTGTATGGTGTATGGTGTTATGGTGTATGGTGTTAGTGGGAAGTTTACACCATCCAAATTCCATTATATTGACGAAAACAGAACAGATTATGAAGATTACAGTTGATAGTTACAAATTCAAGAAAGCATTCTAAAATTCGTTAAAATAATTTCAATTCGTTATATTACGTTTTACCATCTGAAATACCAATTTGTTAAGATTACCATGTAAATGCAGAACAAATGTTGCTTCCACCTTATTTCTTGTCTCAACATTCAAATTGCATTAATTACAGATAATGTATTTTCTTTTTTTAATAATTTAAGTCGGAATAAGCAAACGTCTAAGGTTATTGATTCAAAATCTTTGTTAATATATTTTCCTTTACTGACAATAGCTGAATAGAAATAGCCGTAAAATATTTATTAGTATTGAACATCAACCTTAACAAAAAATATGCAATGCATATTAAATTAATATTATGTATAACAAACGATGTTTTTGAGGAAACCATTTAAGGTTTATTGAGCTTATTGCACCTAAAAGACATTAAATCATTTTACGTTGATCACATTTAAATGTTATATACATCTATATTGATGATTGAGAAATTGCAATTATTATCAGAAATGTAGTAAACATTTTGATACATTTTTCTAATCCTTGTAACGTGTTAACTTATTATACAGAGTATCAATAGGACTATAATACATATTATTTGTTTAAATCTATTATCATAAAACAAAGGAAGAAGAATTCCGTCGATATTCATAGCTGCTCAATTTCAAGAATCTACGGGTCATAAATTCAAATATATATCGTATAATAAAACAATTAAATTTCTCGACGTATGAGTTTAAATGTTCCTTTTACATCTTTTGCTTCTCTTTTGAACCCGATCTTTCCTGGTTTTGATTATTTTGTACTTTGAACATCTCATAATATGAAAATTACATAATTAAAGAGTGTGTACCCAGAACCATTGTAAGAGGTAAACAAGCAAAACGACAATCATTTATTTACCGGATCATGACTTTGAACAGGCATACAAATAACTTAGCAGAGTTAAAAAAATTTTGTGAGCAAAGCCTCTCGACACCCACATTTGTGAATGATGGTTAAACTTCTTAGAAAAACAAACAGTTTCAAAAAGGCTTGAAATATCAGACTTACACATAGCACATAACAAAAGTGAACAAAACAAGAAGACACAAACGATATGAGAGTATTTGCAGTTATTATTGAATAAAGATAAGAAGATGTAGTATGAAAGTCTATGACAGAACCAGGCACCACTAGTGACCAAACAACGAAAATGTTAACAATGCTACATCATCGAACGGTCTTCAAAACCAAGCCACACCAAACTAAAAGGATGTTTACAATGTAAAACCCCTGAAATGTCTTTCAAAACGAACAAAACCAACATAAAGGATGTTTACAATGCTACACAATTGCACGTTCTTTAAAAACTAGCCAAACCAAATAAGGAGGATTTTAACAAATCTACTTCATTACACGTCTCCAAAAACGAGCAGAACCAAACCACATGGATGTTAACAACGCTACACCACCAAAAGGTCTTCAAACGCGTGAAACCAAAACGAATACATGTATTCTAACAATAATACATTATCGAACGGTCTCCAAAAACGAGTAAAACCAAACGAAGATGATATTAACAATGCTGCTTCACCGAACGGTCTCCAAAAACGAGTAAAACCAAACGAAGATGATATTAACAATGCTGCTTCACCGAACGGTATCCAAAAACGAGTAAAACCAAACGAAGATGATATTAACAATGCTGCTTCACCGAACGGTCTTTAAAAACGAGTAAAACCAAACGAAGATGATATAAACAATGCTGCTTCACCGAACGGTCTCCAAAAACGAGTTAAACCAAACGAAGATGATATTAACAATGCTGCTTCACCGAACGGTCTCCAAAAACGAGTAAAACCAAACGAAGATGATATTAACAATGCTGCTTCACCGAACGGTCTCCAAAAACGAGTAAAACCAAACGAAGATGATATTAACAATGCTGCTTCACCGAACGGTCTTTAAAAACGAGTAAAACCAAACGAAGATGATATTAGCAATGCTGCTTCATCGAACGGTCTCCAAAAACGAGTAAAACCAAACGAAGATGATATTAACAATGCTGCTTCACCGAACGGTCTCCAAAAACGAGTAAAACCAAACGAAGATGATATTAACAATGCTGCTTCACCGAACGGTCTTTAAAAACGAGTAAAACCAAACGAAGATGATATTAACAATGCTGCTTCATCGAACGGTCTCCAAAAACCAGTAAAACCAAACGAAGATGATATTAACAATGCTGCTTCACCGAACGGTCTCCAAAAACGAGTTAAACCAAACGAAGATGATATTAACAATGCTGCTTCACCGAACGGTCTCCAAAAACGAGTAAAACCAAACGAAGATGATATTAACAATGCTGCTTCACCGAACGGTCTTTAAAAACGAGTAAAACCAAACGAAGATGATATTAGCAATGCTGCTTCATCGAACGGTCTCCAAAAACGAGTAAAACCAAACGAAGATGATATTAACAATGCTGCTTCACCGAACGGTCTCCAAAAACGAGTAAAACCAAACGAAGATGATATTAACAATGCTGCTTCACCGAACGGTCTTTAAAAACGAGTAAAACCAAACGAAGATGATATTAACAATGCTGCTTCATCGAACGGTCTCCAAAAACCAGTAAAACCAAACGAAGATGATATTAACAATGCTGCTTCACCGAACGGTCTCCAAAAACGAGTTAAACCAAACGAAGATGATATTAACAATGCTGCTTCACCGAACGGTCTCCAAAAACGAGTAAAACCAAACGAAGATGATATTAACAATGCTGCTTCACCGAACGGTCTTTAAAAACGAGTAAAACCAAACGAAGATGATATTAACAATGCTGCTTCATCGAACGGTCTCCAAAAACGAGTAAAACCAAACGAAGATGATATTAACAATGCTGCTTCACCGAACGGTCTCCAAAAACGAGTAAAACCAAACGAAGATGATATTAACAATGCTGCTTCACCGAACGGTCTTTAAAAACGAGTAAAACCAAACGAAGATGATATTAACAATGCTGCTTCATCGAACGGTCTCCAAAAACGAGTAAAACCAAACGAAGATGATATTAACAATGCTGCTTCACCGAACGGTCTCCAAAAACGAGTAAAACCAAACGAAGATGATATTAACAATGCTGCTTCACCGAACGGTCTCCAAAAACGAGTAAAACCAAACGAAGATGATATTAACAATGCTGCTTCATCGAACGGTCTTTAAAAACGAGCATGTGATTAACCATTACATAACGGACTTTAAGTTTTGAATTTTCCTCTCAGTTCTAAATTTTTGTTATTCTACTCTTTTATATGAGTAGCTTTTGTGTCATTTGACAATCCATCAGTCGGCTTCTAAAGCAGCCGTCACACAACACACAATTTGACATTATATCTGATACTGAATTTACTACTACAAACAACGTCGTGAAGGCAATGTGTAAAAGTTTACGAAGGAAGGAAAGTTACAAATTAACACAAACAGTTCGGTTGCCAAAGATGACATCAAGAAGCTGTATGACCATCGACGTGTATTTAAATTAAGTGTGGGTTTAGGTTCTTCTATATTTAGCTACAGTGAAATGAAGCCATCAGATGTTCAATTTGAAGATGATGAAGGTAAAGAATGTGCGCATAAAACTTCATCTGAAGTTTTAAAAACCCACCAGGGAGTAGTAGAAGACTGAGCCCAAAGTGATGGAATGTACGCTACAGGTACACTAAGTAGCCTTTCAAAACTTAACCAAAACCAAGTTGCATTTTTGCAAAAAAAAAAAAAATATTCTTTTGATAGGGGGACAAAATATGGTATGAAAATAAATCCATCGGGGAAAAAAATCCTTAAGGAAGTAGGATGAAAAACATTTCTCAATCAGCAAAACTTGTACAAATCACTGTTTTAGAGCAACATGAAAAACCATTCTATGTGATTCCAGGTTTGAAGCTAGACAAAGTATTACTATTTCAGGCCAAGTGAATGAGCAAAGCGTGCAAAATTATGTTCGTGACACATCTACCACACAAAAGTGTGACATGTCTACTTCCATTTCATCGTATGCATCTGCAAATTCAACTACACATATATTTAGATCAAACCAACAATGAACATATGAATAATTCATTAAGTGATGGTAATCAATCAGATTAGAAAAATGTAAAATCACAAAAATACTCCGAGTAAATGTAGGTCAGTGTGACAATATTTATAGGAGGAACTTAAATACACCCTCTTTCCGACATAGCCAAAAGAAGTTCTCCGGCATAGAATACTGGAACAAATAAACACGATTTCATGTTATAATATGAACATTTATAGTTGGCACTGTTATTTGTCTAGTTACTTTTTATCATATATTATACTTGAAATATTCATATGATATAGTGTTTTATAAAACAAGAATAAAGTTAATCAATCTTCACATCAAAATGTTTTGCGACATTATTCCTAATGAGATGATGCAATTATCCACAAATGCAAATTATGCATCAATAAAGGCTACAGGAATATATCACTGTTCAAAAGTCACAAATCGATTAAGAAAAAAAAAAACAACAATCAGGGTTACAAAAAAGACGAGGAAAACAACGAAACAAAAGAAACACAGAAGTGCAACAAAAAACGACAATGCAAAATACATAGAAACGAACTATTGGATATCAACTGCAATATTCCTGACTTGGTACAGGACATTTTAAGTTACAGGTTGAACCTGGTTTTGTGGCTAGCCAAACCTCGAGCATTATGACAATGTTAAATATAACGCTAAATTGTCAAAACCAAAAACAATATCAAATACACAAACCAAGATAAAAATTAATCGGAAGAAATAACACCTGGAACGGCCTAGACAGGGATGTCGAAAGTCAAAGCGCTTCATGTCATGCATGTACGTGTATCACCCTCCATATAAATCAAACAACATTGTAATACAAAGTGCGACCATACAAAAACGCGATGTGTTATACAGATGAGGGAAAGTGATCGCGTAATACAAAATGTATAAATTTGCACTCTCGGTGTTAATCCAACGACATGTGATGCTACAGCGATAATATCACCGACACGGATCTCAGATATTCATATTGTATAATAAAACTCGATCAAAATTTAGAGCATTGCGTTTGTGATTTCTGCTCCCCTTCCAGCTGTGTTCGCAAACAAATTCACGAAACACATTCTTTGCCACATCATTCAGCAATCAATCACATATAACTGTGTATGAGTAGTAATTTCTAAATGGTGTGTATCTCGACAAAAGCAAGAGATTAGCACCATGATGCAAAGCAAAAATGGAAAGATGTGAAATGTCGCCCGTGACTGCAGACACAGAGCCAGCGTGTCGGTAAATCAACGCGTGATGGTAACCGTCGTAAACTGGAATGTTGTAGAGGCCAGTCATTCTCACTCGTTACAGTGTTTGTTTTTGTTTGTTTTAGTTTTTTTTCAATAGTCAGTTTTTTACACCATCCTTTCAGCACCACCTGACTAAAGCGTTTCCAGGTTTCAAGAATATGACAATTAAAGACCATTGTTTTGCCAAGATATAAAAAAAAAAAAAAATCTGTGCATATTATATTGCATGTTGTTTGCTCTGTTTCATAAACAAGTCAAAAAGATATATATTGATACACATACGGTAGATAGCCTACCATTCAGGATGAATTATTAGCATAGGGCCCACATTTGTTGAAGTTAAAACAGTTTGTTATCTTTTAGTTATCCGTTGTATTGGATTTTCTGCGTTCACAATGCGACTGATGTTAATATCCAAATCGAGGCTTCCCTCGTCAATATTACTTTGTAAGACAGCCAATTATGGATTATTTGTACAGTTATAAGTGAAATACTTTAACATACTGTGAATTGTAATTTACCAACCAACGATATCAAATTAATGAGGAGCCTTCAGTGTGTTCAGTTGAGGGAATTAAAATTCTTAAAGTATATTATCTTTCAAGGTATGTGAATAAAAAAATTAATAACACAATTTAACTTATATCGACATTTTAAAGTTTTATATTTATTTTCTTATTACATTGCAAAAGGTAATCAAGAAAAGACACAAACACAAGACAACAAACCGGGTACTTAACAAAATTAAAAACATGTACATCAATAAGAACTATAAGTTTGTTCAGGTTAAAAAGTTAAATAAACCGGGTTTTTATAGCTGGCAGTCGGTATGGGATTTTCTCATTATAGAAGGTCGTACGGTTGCCAATAATTGCTTTTAAATCCTCTTCAATTGAACTTTGGTGGAAAGTTGTCTAATTGGCAATCATACCATATCTGGTCCGAGTACACAGTTATTTCGTAGTGCATTTCCTTTAGACAATAAATGGAAATAAAAAAAATCCCACCTGCGCTTTCTCCATAATATTTTTACAGTGTGTTGTACTACTTTTGGGACAAATTATATCAAAATTATAGAAAACTTCATCAGCTCTAACTCAAAATATGGACAATTTTATGTGAAGGGGGGCTTGAAATCTTTTGACAGCTTCCGAAATGCTAATTTTTGACCTTTTTCAACTGGACCAAATCACTACTTTACATTATAATTCATGAATCAAATTTTTTTACAGTGTAATTTTATCCCCCTTCTTGCTACTTGAGGCATAAAACATAAATAAATAAATTTGGAAGGGGTATAAAAAAAATTGACAAGTAACACACTGTCCACAGTAGGGACTATATTCGATAACTGTGTACTCAGACCATCTCCTTATTTTTGCAAATGGAATTATACTTCCACATATATACACTGCATTAGGGCTATCATTTCTAATAAAATGAATATTAAAAATAGGAAAGAAAAAGTCGTATCATAAATGTTGGTAAGGATATTTCCATGTAAAATCTAGGTAAGAAGTGCTTAAAAAAACACCGATTAATTATTAAGAATGAGTCCTTTTGGATACGTTTCATTTGTGCATTTATAAAATCTTAATTATTGACAGTAAATATGTATAGGACTAAGATGTGCGAGAGGGAATGTGAGGTGCGATGGTCACGCTGAAGTGCGATGATACGTTCGCTGATGTGCGATAGTCCATCTGACACATGATGGTTTGTTTAATTAAAATCCAGATTATTTTGAGAAGTACATCTAGATTTTTTAAGTATAGACATCTAAATTCATTATAATCTATGTCTGTTCTTAACCACAGTTGCATACTAAATTAGAGATCGTCTACATGAAGACATACTTCAATATTAATATTAGATCTGTCTGAGATCCTCGTTTCTTCGTAATATTAAAATACGAAAAGTCTGTCTTCGGGTTTACAGTTGATATATAAGGCCCTTATCAACATACAAACCTGGGAAGCATGCAAATTGACATCTATATCGACATGAAAAGCATTGAAAATGTATTTTTTTTTGTATACCATAACAATTCAGCGTTACCACCATCGAAATTCGGCGTAATTCATAACAAGATGGCTTCATGTTGATGTTGAATGCATCATCGCACTTCAGCGTGATCAAAAACATACTTTGGCGTCAAACCATTGCACCTCAGCGTGACCATCGCAGTTTGAAATACCATCGAGATACATAGTTCTGCAATAAATCTACTTAAAGACTGCACATTGCCCTCATTCGGACAATTCATTAACTTGTAGCTGCATTGATGCAACAGCGTAATACCTAAGTTCATGCATATCCCTCTTGCTGCCGGAGGGACACATATGTCCATGGTTAAATTTGTGCAAACTTCTCATCTATGCTGTATCTCTTTCAATTAAAAGACCGAATATTACACAGTGTTATCTTTTTCTCAAATGGGTCCCAAATGTAACGGTCATTATGTCATGACGTCATATTTTGAATGACGTCGTTGTTTTGCATGTTACGTCACAGACGTCGAGCTGTCGTATTTTCCGGCATATATGAAATGCAAACTTGAAAAACGGTCGGCAGCAAAAGGGTTAAAGACAACAGTTAACACTAAACGAATTAATCTTAACTTCAAACTTTATTTTTTTATTGTGACAATTTAATTCATACATCTGATAGCAAAATATGTACATATCAATGAATGCAAATTATGTGCTGCAACTAAGAGAAATCAACCTTTTGCCATTGTGCCTTTTGCAAATGAATATCAATACATCTCTTATCCTATATATATATCAGTTTGAAAAATTCTCTATGCAATTTAAAACTAAACTTCAAACTTTCCACTCGTGCAGTCGGATAGCAAGCCCTTAGAAACGACCGTTATTGCTACTTTCTTAAGACAACAATGGGACTGATATTAAAACTCGCAATTCTGAAATTGCGTTAATTTCGCGGAAAAAATAATTTGGCGCCAATTTGGATTTTTTTTTTGTTTGTCTGTTTTTAAATTGCCATTAAGGTCAGAAATAGATTTCCTTTGATTTTTAAAGCTTGGTTGATCATGGTTCTTCTTAATATAAAAGAAAATAATACTTAAACATGTTAAATTGGCCGTCTTTTAACAATTACGTAACGCTGTTGATCGACGTTTATAAATAAATAATGCGAAATTGTCTGTTAATTATAGTGTTATTTTTCTTCTTTTTTTCACAGATAAACAAAGATTATATCTATATATTACGAGGTCCAATTTGTCAGCCGTCATCGTAAAAACGACGAATCAAAGAATTCAACTTTATATACAACTTATATAGTACAAAGGTGTAGATTAAAAATTACACCACTCCAGGCCCTTTTGTTTTCCACGTAATTAAAATTGCCAATAATTGGGAAGTTCCGGGTCGAGTCCGATACCGATACCAATAGTAACTATAATCACCTGTTACCTATTACCTTATCTGTACGTTCCGCATCTGACAGGCGCACCACCAAACGGTGTATTCAGGATTAATATGCTATATACACGGGTCATAGTCACAGGGTTGACACTACTAAATTGTCAAATTGTTACCTATTGTAGTATTTTAATCCGTAAGACTTTCTAAGATAACAATACGAATACTAAAAATCTAAACTAAGAATAAGTTTCCAGTGCCGTAACTAGCCTCTTTTAACAGTGAGGCAAAATATATTTGCCGAGCGTAGCGAAGCGAAAAAATTTTGGCGAGGGGTCTGAAGCTCTGAGAAAAATAACGCAAAATCGTGCATTCTGAGCGTTTCCCGGACTTTTTTTTACATTGAAATGAAACGCAATTAATTTTTAGCTATTTTTTCGACAATATTCTGGTCTCAAAGGTAAAACATAGATTAATTGTAATTTAAGACTTTTAAGTTTCACAGGGTTTACTAGATTTAAATATAGTGACAGTGCAGTATTATAATTATACTAGTACTGAAAAGTCGTCACTAAGGACCATCTTGACCTTGTTTTACGGTATTAATGATTCTTTTATTGTTGAAGACCCTCCAGTAACTATCCAGATGAAGAACAAGAATAAAAACTTTGACCATTGATCATTGTATTTGTTTCTATGCATTGACTTTGTGTGAGCCCTTCAATGTAAAAGGTCATATTGCAATGCATTGATGTTTTTATAATGTATATAGATGACTTGATACGTGGAAATTATAGGTCTTACTTTAATTTAAACCATGTCAGCTATCTATTTTTTTTTTCTACAAAAAAGAGCCAGTTTTCTTTGATATCAAGTTCAATTCTCCATGCATGCAGAAACGACATTTTTTTTTGCTGTGTCCAGTATAGCATCGTATATTCTTAAAATATTTTCTCACATAATGTCTGGACATCGGTGGACATGCACTATTGCAAAACCAAACGCTTATAAATGAAAATCAACACTCAGACTATAGTCATAAAGTAGGACAATGAATGAACAAAAGACAAACTCGAGACACGAAAGTACAAACAAAAGAAAAACCCGGAACACAGAAGTACAAACAATAGACCATCTACTCTGAAAACTAAAAGTAAAATAGAAACATGGATCACGAAAACATGCAGGGGCAACAACAGATAGTAAAGAAAATGTGCTTCTTGCAAGAGACTTTCAGTGAAAACAATTTGATATGAAGACAATAACTATTTTGTTTCCGTTTTTTTTTTTTTTTTTTTTTTTAAATTTCCAACATGAGGCATTTGCCTCATTTGCCTCAATGTAGTTACGGCCCTGGTTTCAATTTGTTAGCAGGCATGACGTTAAACAGCGAATCAAAGAATCAGTGCAACTTGATTTATAACTAATATAGGACAATGCTGTTGATTAAAAAATACTCCATTCCAGGACCTTTTGTTTTCCAAATAATTAATATTACCAATAATTGAAACTTTATTTATAACTAATATAGGACAATGCTGTTGATTAAAAAATACTCCATTCCAGGACCTTTTGTTTTCCAAATAATTAATATTACCAATAATTGATAAATTCCAGTTCGACGGGTTCAAACAGAAAGATTTGAAAGCAGAGAAAATTGTGTATCTTATAACCGGCATGACTTTATCAGATGCCAGTACTAATAAGTTATATACTTTAATTCAGTCACGGACCCGAGATATCACGGGTGTGTTCTAGTATACTATATAAAGATAACTTATACGTATCTCAAAGATAAAAAAAACAAAACAATTCTAACGTTCTATTACCCCTTAGGAATCCCCACTGGAACTAAATTCCAAACGGAAAAAAAAAAAGTTTGTTTCCAATTTTTGGATACAAAAATAATTTGTTTTTGACCTTGAGAAAAAAAATATGTTTGTTTTACCCTCAGCTGACATTAAATTAAATGCTAAAATTGAAAGAAAAGAATTGTTTTCGACTTGTCGCCAAAAAATTGACTGTTTTTCACCAAAGGCGAAAAAAACTTTGTCTGGAAAAATTCCATAGCCCCCCCCCCCTCCCTGAAAATCAAATCGGTTGAGCACTGCCTTAAAACAATCTCTTTCAGAGTAGCATTTTAATCAATTTCCTTTTATTTAAAATAATGAAGATTTTACATTCAGAATACTTGCATTATTATCTATTTTAATAAGTTTAAATGAAAAAGGTAGGACCAGGTATCAGTAATGAAATTTTCAAAGGAACTCCTGTCTTGTCAGATCCAATTTAATAATTCATGAATATTTTGACTACCCCTTGTATTAATTGAGTAGAATTTATTTCTGTGTTAAAATAATTTGGTTACAGCAGTAAAAATACTTACCAAAACATAAATATTAAATTAACTCTTGGAATATTAAATGAATATTAAATTAGTATCCCTACTATGGCACATAGGGACACATAGGGCCTATTTCACTGGGACTGAGTTCTGAAAAGTGATAAAATGTGTTTCTCTAATTTTTTTACACATGTTTACAGTCCGGAATAAGCAGAACGTCGTTAGGATTTTGATCCCATACAGGAAAATCTGTCACGACATAGGCACGATTGTAATCCGACTACACAACATCGGCTGAGTTTCCCCGAATGTTACGGGACGCACATAACTGTCGGGGTGCTTCGCCGAACTATTCGGACCCTTCCCGACCAGTAGGAATCTGTTACGAACTTAAACGACTGCGTTCAGACAATGATAGGACATTCCAGATAATTAAGGATAGTATTCCGGCTATTTTACATTTCGTGTCGTATCGCTGTCTGATCTCAAACGGGAGCAATAATCGGCAATGTGTGAACCCCGCATTAAATAATGATTTAAATTTAACATAAGATAGAAAACAGATTCGTGTAATGTTCAACAGCAACCCCACCATAAAGCAGAAATCACCTCGAGTCCAACAAAAGATATTAAACGCAGAGAGACAATCCCGCAAGCGGAGGCGGACATGTTTATTAATAAGATTTAGTGTAATAATCTTATGTTTTATAAAAGGAAATGACAATGAACGCGATAAAATCGTAAAATATGATAACATTTTCTAAAAATATACCTTTGCATATATTAAGGACATAAGTATTATAACGGAATGTAAAATGACGTATTTGTACTGAGAAATTAAAAAGCTGTTATAAGTTACAAAAATGTATATATTTAAAAAAAATTTTTTTTTTACATTAACTGCTGTGTTAAAAATGCCATAACTAATTCATGAATCATTAAATCTAATAATTTGCTTGACGATATATCTGGAGTAATAATGTATTCATTCATTCATTCAATAACATTTGATGCAGGTAAAAATTCAATAACTAAAGTATACATACTGTCTGAGTCAAAGTTATTTGTATACCTATATTGTTTCTTGACATTTTCACAATGTATAATATATATATATTGCGTTTGAAATATACACGATATAAGTGCGCATACTCTTATTTCCGTTCAAGAGCAAAACTTTATTTCGGATCGTTCTAATATATACATACATGTGTATTTCTTAAAAAAATGTTCTCAATTTTAACAAAAAGGGATCAATCATACTGTTGTTATTGTCACAAGAGCTAAATGTATTGATACAAAATATTATTGATAAAGGGGATGTTGGGTACATATACGTCAATTAAACAGCTTCCACATGAACTTTGATTATGATCATCTCTGTTTTAATGTAAAACAACCTTCAAAGTTAAGTGCGCTTCAATAATACAATTAGTATAAATATTTAATTAATATAAGTTTTTTGTATAATTATGTACATAATATCGAAAAACTATTTACGTTAAAGAAAAATGAAATTTAATTTAAACTGAAAGTGCAAAATTGACTGAACTTTTTTATTATATTTTTGTAAAGTACAAATAAAACGTATATCTTTTAATGTAAATGTATGTGTGTTGTTAAAAAATACAATTTATACCGTGTTTGTGCCGTTTAAAACGTCATGAACTGTAAAAAGTTGGATACTTAACACCAGAGATAAAACATTGTATTAGATTGAGGACGATAAATAGCTGACCCGTGTTAAGAGAGAGCCATATCTCTTGCACGTTAAAGACACCCTTGTAGATTTCGAAAAAGATCAGGCTAATGCCGCTACAAGGCAGCACTCGCACCCGTAAAGTGGAAAGGGGTTAATATAAGTTGAAAAACTTGTTTCCCAATCCACTATAAATAAATGTGTTTAAACTAGATTGAGTATCTGTTTATAACGTACATAAATATAAGAAGATGTGGTAGGAGTGCCTTGATGAGTCAACTCTCCATCCAAGTCACAATTTATAAAAGTAAACCATTATAGATCAAAGTACGGTCTTTAACACAGAGCCTTGGCTCACAACAAACAGCAAGCTATAAAGGGTCCTAAAATGACCTAGTCTAGTTTAAACGATTCAAACGGGAATACCAACGGTATAATCTATAATATATAAAATAAGAAAACACTTATGAACCACATCAACAAACAACTACTGAACATCAGATTCCTGACTTAGGATAGGTGCAGACAATTGCAGCGAGTTTCAAATGTATACATATATTGTCAATTCATTTGCTTAGACTTGCAATTCTCAAAAAACATATACTGTTACACGGAGGAATATGCATAGTTCAAAACTGACATTTCAAGATGGATATATGCACGGAAGTCAATATATTTTTTATGGACATGATAGTTTTATCCATTCTAATGTCTGCATCTTATCTGCAGTTGTTATCTTCAGACAAAGGAAACGTGTTACCTGCATATTATATTCGAAAGTAAATTAACACGCCTTTTTTTGAAGAAACGACAAGCCATAATTGCTTCCTTTCACGCAATGTCTATCCTGAATGTAACTTTTAATAATAGGAAATTCATACTTATTGAAGACCAATTGGAAGAATAAAGAAACAATGTCAAGCTGTTTATATAAACACAAATTTAAAAAAAAAACTCAATATGAGTGCATATTATATTTATTTATGGTGTTCAAATACCTTTCGTCTATATCGAACGTATGAACCTTGTTGGACATAATAAAAAAAAAATGATACGTGTAGGAATAGTACACTTTAGAGTAACAACTAAGAAAACAAGAAATAGTCATCTGGGGAAATTGAATGGCGATGACGTAATGTTCGGTAGAACTTCTGATAAATTAAGAAGAACATACTTGTCATGCCTTTTACATGGCATTTTAAACGAAGGAAATTCACAAGCATTTTATCGTTATTCTTCGTTTTGAAGTCATTGTGAGGCCTTTGACATAAAGAAAACGCTAGCACCTCACTGCAAGTTAAAAGCTACTCTTTAATGTTTACATTACATTCTGTGCATTGGTTTCAAAATGTTTTGTTTGGATGGGGGAATGTAAGGAAGGGTATTCATTGAAAATAACACGAAACAAATTGACAAAATGCGAATAGAACTTTAACAAAAATTCTTTTATTTTCATTATCTTATGTAGGTACAGAAAACCAGATGGATCTCAATTGTATCCTCATCGGAAGTATACTTAATGTTTTACATATCAGTCGGACTTGAAACAGACATTATGACCTCGTATAACCATACATTAGATATTGAAGGAACATTTATAGCGCCAACTAGCGGTACAGATTTTGATATGCGGAAATACTCAATACCGATTCTATGTATAATCGGATTTATAGGAAATACATTGTCCACAGTTTTGTTTTTAGGAAGATCTTTACGTGGATTTTCATGCTGTGTCTTTCTTGGTGTACGTTCTGTCACTGACAACGGATTTCTTGCAACGTTGTTCATAGCATGGTTTGATTTTCTTGATGTGAGGCTATTTCACACCACCGGTATTTGTCACATAATGGTATTCCTGGCATACATTTGTAGTTTTTTGTCAGTATGGTGTGTAGTATGTGTAACGATAGAAAACTATGTCCGTGTGTCTTATCCATCACTGGTCAAACTGTACTGCACATCGAAAACAGCATGGATGATAATACTTTTTCTAACATTTTCATCATTTTGTATTTATAATATGCCACTGTGGAGCAACGAAATAGCAGAAATATACCAGTCGTACTATTGCGTAACGAAAGAAGAATTTCAAAATTACCAATTAGTTCTGACCTATATTGACACCGCAGTGACTCTTATAATACCATTAATTATAATATTAACACTGATGTTTATAATAGTGTACAAGGGATTCCGAACATCGAAGAGAAGACTAAGACTCGGACATCATAGAAGGAAATACAGGTCGACGCCGTCGTATGGTACAGTTACTGGGCTTCTGACTGCTGTTTCCATAACATTTCTATGTCTACATACGCCTATACATATCTTTAAACTGAAAGTTATCATCGAAACAATCTCAACGAAAAATGGCATGAAAGTAAACCCGACGGAACGAACAATTGGTAACGTATTTCAGGTTATGTACTATCTGAATGCATCTGTAAATATTCTTGTATATTATGTATGCGGTGGCAATTTCCGAAAAGTATTTAAGAAAGTATTATGCAAAGATGTATCTTGTTGTTGCTATGGCAAGCAGGAGGAGGATAGGTTATCTGATGCAGGAACTACAGAACTAACAAGTATACTAGACAAAGGGGACGGGAGAACAAGAAAGTCTCTATAAGTTATGTAATGATAAGTGTCTAACAAGTATTGTTAATGCGATTTATAATGATCGAAATAATTTAAAATAAGTTTTGAATTATCGACCTGTGTTTTTATCCTCATTTTTATTCTTGTTGCTATCATAAATATTATCATTGTTATTATTACGGATATTATCATGATTGTTATTATTATTTTTTTATTAACAGAATAAATAACGTTCAGGTATACGACTGTCTATCCCTATATCTACTTTTGATGCTGATTTTTCCATAATATGTTAGACCATATTAGGTTTTGTCTAATGGCAACCATAGTCATTGCAAAGAAGAAAACACGTTTTTGTACAAATTTAAATATTGAGTTTCCTATTTGTATATATAAAAGGAAACTCGATATTTAAGGCGTTCCATACTAAAATATTATTCGATCCTCATATCAATTGGCGGCGGAACATGACAGATAAGAAGATAAAAAGGCGACACAAAATGATAAAAATAAAATGTATAAACTGTACAAATGTACAATAACAATTTTTCATAGTTCCACCAATCATACTATAGTGCCTAACAAGATTTTGTGAGGTAGACGAAATTGACTTTAAAACGATCGTATTGACTTTTGATGTGCAGAAATAGGCAGATCGGACATATTTTGACTTTAGTTACTTACTTCTTAAGTTTGGGATTAATTGTAATCAACATATTCCAATGAGACTGAAAAATGCTTTTTTTTATTATGATAAATAATAATTTTACCTGCCGTAGTCGTGCGTAAAATATATTTCGGTATTTCTCTTACGAAAATGACCTGTTTAATGGAACAAAACGTATTATTTGTAAACTTTCTCTTTACTCTTCACAATAGGCTTTAAAAAAATAACCTTTCAACTGTATATTACGAAAATTTTGTGAAAATCGAATAAGTGGCAATTTTTACCTTTCATACCTTAACTTTCATTGATAAAACATAATATTGACTCGTCCAGTTTGAAGGTCATTTTAGTTACCGTACACATATTTTTCATGCACGTTCTAATTAATCAATAGTCATGTATGAAAAGCATAAACAAGTTTGAAGGTAAACAAATAACAACTTAATCAAATCAAATTGCCTACGATTCAATAACAATGACCAGTCCACATCATAAAAATGTATAGGGGTAAACTGGGTAGGGAGAAAATGTCAGATATATTAAGTTCATTATTTTGCAATAACGAGTAAAAATTTGTTAACCAATAGATTTGTTATAATTTCATAAACATGTCGTTATGTATTGGTATAGTTTTTGGATCTTTCATTAGCGTATTTAAGGCTGTAGAAAGTTTGGCCTTCAAAAGTCAACATAATCATTGACTTTATAAAGAAAATTCGCCTTTTTAAAACATTGAATGTTTCACAAATAATACGCGACAACAAAGCAAAATCATTTCTTAAAACACTGCAAAAAAAATAATTCTGATTGATGCAGTGGTATCGTCATAAATTGCACTGGAGTGAACAGTGGTACATCAAACGTCGAATTCCCTCACACAATGTTATCACACACTATAGCCTCTTTTGTTGGTTTCCAATAATTATTTCAGCGAAAATTAACAAATTCATATTCATACATGCATGCAAAATTGAACTTAAGCATTGTTTTATTACAAATAAATATAAAAAAAATTCTAACTTTACAAACATGGCTTTGTGAGAAGAGAAACACTTAACTGAATGGCTCTGTCAATGAAGGTATACTTAGATTTTTTCAAAACAGTTGTCCTTGGATTTTGATGTAGGCGGTATCACAAATGGATTTTGAAATCCTCTTAAGATCCGTAGTTGATCGGTAGTGAACCGTACAAAATGAATTTTACGCGCACGGGACTTTTTCTATCAAGTTTTGTTTACAGAATCTAAAACATGAAATACAAAAAAAAAAAAGAAGAAGACGTAACATCATGAAACCTCTTAAGACATCTACTGAAACTTAGGATTCATAGGGGTCACCAATCACACAAGTATGCTATTGAACAGGGAAATTAAAAGCATGGCGTTCAGACAGTTTTATGTTCACTATCCATTCTATAACCTTTAATTGTTACCTGACAAAGAGAAACCACTCAATAATTTGTGATAGCCATCAACCTTAAATCAATACGGGAATAATTGGAAATGATTTGGCATTGATCATACCTAAGCAAATTACCACATGAATAACTAAGAAACAAATATCTATTACAATGATTACGTCTACAGAAGAAAGAGATATCAAATTTTATGAAAAAAGTTATGACGGGGGCAATAAGTTATTTCAATCTATATTTGTCAAACTCTTCACTAGTCAGACTTAAATACACGAGTTCATCGTGTTAGAATAAAAATAAACAATTCAGTATTGGCAAGGGGAAAGTTAAGATCAAGATAATAAAGTTGATGATGTTACTGATTGTCAAAAATAGAAATTGATTAATCAAAACCTCATTAAAGAGTGGCGAACAATACCACAGGGACTCATAGAGCGAAAACAAACTTACAACGCCATGGCTAAAAAAGAAAAAAAGACAAACAGACTTATAATACTACACAAGACACAACATAAAAAACTAAGCAACTCGAACCACACCAAAAACTGAGGGTGACCTCTGGTGCTCTGGAAGGATATATGCAGATCCTGCTTCACATGTGGAACCCGTCGTGTTGCTCATATTGCAAACCCGGTAAACAGTCCCTTATAGATAGATTCTCGGTGTGAGCCAAGGATCCGTGTTGAAGGCTGTCCTTTGACCTATAAGGGTTTACTTTTATAAATTGTTACTTAGATGGAAAGTTGTGTCATTGGCACTCATGCCACATCTTCTGATATCTAGTGCAGTAGTTTATATTGGCGAAAAGGGAACGGGATCGTCGTTACGACATAAGGAACATGTAAATAAACTCATTTACGCCAGACGCGCATTTCGTCTACAAAAGACTCATCAGTGACGCTCGAATAAAAAAATGTTGAATAGGCCAAATAAAGCAAGAGATGCGAAAGATATCAAAGGTCCAATGCATGATTTATAAGTAAAATAACAACAATATCTAGGAAAATCTAAAACAGAAAGTCCGTTATTAAATGGCAAAATCAAAATATACAAAATACTTTTACGCCTTATTCCATCATACTATTTTTATAAAACTTCCTGGCTAAGAACCATCATTTGCTCGTAATTTATCCCTGTTAATGCACTGTATGATGAAGCTCACTATTATCTTGTTGTTAACTTGTTGAATATACATGACTCATTTTTCACTGTACGATAAGCTGAAAGCAATGAACCATGCAATTAATGAAAAAAATATTGCAAAGTTTCATTTAATGCAGAACTTGTTGTACAGTCCCTTTTTGTATGTTAAATGAACAATTGGCTACCAGATTTAATGCGCTATTCCAGCAACAAAGATTATACACTCTTTTTAAATTTGGACAACTCTGACAGACACATATGGTTTCATTGTTATATTTATTCACATCCGAAGGAGAGTAGAATGTTATGATGAGAGAAAACGGTAAAATACATTTTATATTAATCTAAGTTACATACAAACAGTTTTCTTTGGTATTTATAACTATCCCCATTGTTGTTAGCTTAGAACCAGTATATTATACATCGACATGAACATGATCATGTTGAAGTTCTCTGTCCTTGTCATGTACATTTTTTTCATCTGGTTATATTTGTCAAATCAAAATATAATTTTACTCCACTTATAGGATCAACTTGTAATGACATCACGCAAAGGTGAAGCATGGGTCTCAGTTTCAGAACTGTATCAAATGCTTGTTACATTAAACCTCGAATCAAACATACATGTACTAAAGCAGACATGGTATTATTAGTTACATAGTGTGCTAGTGACCTAATACGGTATATATGGGGTCAGTAAATTCCATATGGGGTGAGAGCGAAGCTCGAATCCCCATATGGAATTTACTGACCCCATATATACCATATTACGTCACTAGCACACTATGTAACGAATTTATCTTACCGACTATCTTAACGTGTGAAATTAAGACTAGTGATTCTCAAAACGAGCAAGTCTTCAATACTGTTAGCGCTAAGAAAATACTTCCATTAATCCTACAAAAACAGATGCCAACAATAACGATTGTAAGGTTTAAATGTGTTTTATGAATTTGTTTCAATCTGAATCATCAATTTCTTCGTCTGTTGGAACTTTTAAGATTTTTTCTCAGTACCGTTTTGTTTTTTACAAAGGGACATAACACCATTACTAACCATGTATTAAATAAGCCCCGCCCCATTCTTACCTAATAAGGAATATAAAGGGACGTAACTCCACTACTAACCGTGTATGAGATAAACCCCGCCTCCCTACTAACCTAATATCAAATATACACGGTTTGCACGCGGACGCTTTTAACCAATCATATTCCTGGAAATGTATAGGAGGTAAGATAAATATATATATGTGAATGGTACAACAATCTAACGCCAACATAAAAATACAGACATTAAGAATTTTAAGGACTGACTGTAATATTGTTTAATTTCTATAAAGAATTAACAATTAAAATGAATAATGAAATAACATAACAGTGCGCACACTAAAAATAACCCGCGTAGTAGTTAATTTAAAAATGTGCACAACATGCTTTAGGTTAATATTTTGAATAGATAACTAAATATAATTAAATTTTTAATTCCATTATTACAGGAATAAAACATGACAGAAAAACTTTGATAACGTCAGAATCGTATGACAAAATCATGTCTATCACTTGACAGACAAAAACTTTCGGCCTATAGGAACACATGTAACATCCAAAATTAAAGTATCAAAAGATACGTTTTAGACTATAACAACCGTATCGAGTCATTAAAAAAAACCTACATTAACACATGTACAAAATTCCTCAAACAGCAAATATAATATTTAGATATAACATATAACAACTACTTTAATACGAGGTTATGTATGGTGTGTAGTATGTGTAACGATAGAAAACTATGTCCGTGTGTCTTATCTATCACTAGTCAAGCTGACCTGCATATCGAAAACAGCATGGATGATAATACTTTTTCTAACATTTTCATCATTTTGTATTATTATTATGCCACTGTGGAGCAACGAAATAGCAGAAATATACCAGTCGTATTATTGTGTAACGAAAGAAGAATTTCAAAATTACCAATTAGTTCTGACCTATATTGACACCGCAGTGACTCTTATAATACCATTAATTATAATATTAACACTGATGATTATAATAGTGTACAAGGGATTCCGAACATCGAAGAGAAGACTAAGACTCGGACATCATAGAAGAAAATACAGGTCGACGCCGTTGTATGGCACAATTACTGGACTTCTGACGGCTGTATCCATAACTAGACTGGTCCTCTCCCTTGCAACATACGGGTATCACAGAGCCAAACCAATAAAGGACAGAGAACCAGTCTATATCTATAACATTTCTATGTCTACATATGCCTATACATATCTTAAACTAAAAGTTATCATTGAAACACTATAAACGAAAAATGGCATGAAAGTAAACCCGACGGAACAAACGATTGGTAACGTATTTCAGGTTATGTACTATCTGAATGCATCTGTAAATATTCTTGTATATTATGTATGCGGTGGCAATTTCCGAAAAGTATTTAAGAAAGTATTATGCAAAGATGTGTCTTGTTGTTGTTATGGAAAGCAGTTGGAGGATAGGTTATCTGATGCAGGAACAACAGAATTAACAAGTATACGAGACAAAGGGGACGGGAGAACAAGAAAGTCTCTATAACTTATGTTATGATAAGTTTCCAACTATATTGTTAATGCGATTTATAATGATCGAAATAATTTAATATTAGTTTTGAATAATCGACCTGTGTTTTTATCCTCATTTGTATTCTTGTTTCCATTATGAATATTATCAATGTTGTTATTACGAATATTATCATTGTTATTATTACGAATATTATCATTGTTATTATTACGAATATTATCATTGTTATTATTATTTTTTTTATTAACAGAATAAATAACGTTCGGGTTCATGACTGTCTATTCCTATATATACTTGTTTGGCTTTAAAAATATTTTGATTTGAGCGTCACTGATGAGTATTATGTAGACGAAACTCGCGTCTAGCATACTAAATTATAATCCTGGTACCTTTGATAACTATCTTTTATTTTCCATTATATGTCAGATCATATTAGGTTTTGTGTAATGTGTTTTGCAACCATAGTCATGGTAAGAAGAAAACACGTTTTGGTACATATTCAAAATATTGAGTTTCCTTTTATACACACATATATATAAGTGCCTATAAATAGCAGCACATGACATACAAATCTAAGGGAGTGTGGATTAATCAGTACAGAGATTAATTCAATTACACAAATAAAATTATAGATTGCCTAACAATGTAATTTTAACACACTATTTTGTATGTAAATATAAGAATGTTTAAAATATTTACAAAATGATGAAAATAAACGCAATATTTCGCTAGACCAACTAGCTTTATCAAGCGTGCATCTATCCAGGTGAAATGTAGGTGAGAATATATATTTATATATATATATATTCTCACCTACATTTTTATATATATATATATACATAAAAGAAAACTCGATAATTGGTGACGGGACATGACAGATAAAAAGGAGACACGGAGGGAATAAAATTGAAAATGTATAAACTGTAAAATAACATCATAGCCTTTTTGGTCGGGTTTCAAGAATTATTTCAGCGAGAATTAACAAATTTATATGCATACATGTATGAAATTTGTAGAACTTAAGCATGTGCTATTCAAAGAGGGACGAAAGATACCAAAGGGACAGTCAAACTCATAAATCTAAAACAAACTGACAACGCCATGGCTAAAAATAAAAAAGACAAACAGAAAAACAATAGTACACACGACACAACATAGAAAACTAAAGAATAAACAACACGAACCCCACCAAAAACTAGGGGTGATCTCAGGTGCTCCGGAAGGGTAAGCAGATCCTGCTCCACATGTGGCACCCGTCGTGTTGCTTAAGTGATTACAAATCCGGTAAATAGTCTAATTCGGTAGGTCATATTCATGAAAGGGAACATGTGTTCATTGATTAATTACAAATAAATATAAAACAAAAAAGGTGAATATTCTTATTTTTTGTCAAAACGTCGTCTTTGGATTTTGATGTAGGCGGTATCACAAATGGATTTTGAAATTCCCTTTAGATCCGTAGTTGATCTGTAGTGAACTGTATATAATGAATTTAACGCGCACGGGACTTTTTTTATCAAGTTTTTTTGACAAAATTTAAAACATGAAATACAGAAAAAAGGAGAAGACGTAACGTCATACAACCTCTCAAAAAATCTACTGAAACCTAGGATTCATAGAGGTCACCAATCACACAAGTATGCTATTGTACAGGGAAATTCCAAGCATGGCGTTCAGTCAGTTTTATGTTCACTGTCCATTTACATACCTTTGTTACCTGACAAAGAGAAACCACTCAATACTTTGTGATAGCCATCAACATTAAATCAATACGAGAATAATTGGAAATGGTTTGGCATTGATTATACCTAAGCAAATTATTACATGAATTACTAAGAAACAACTGTCTATTACCATGATTACGTCTTCAGAAGAAAGAAATCTCAAATTTTATGAAAAAGTTATGACGGAGACAATCAGTTATTTCAATCTATATTTGTCAAACACTACCATAGTCAAACTTAGATACACGAGTTCATCGTATTTTAACAAAAATAAACAATTGAGTATTTGGATTTTTTTTCTAAAACTTTTTTGGATTCGAGCGTCACTGATGAGTCTTTTGTAGACGAAACACGCGTCTGGTGTATATATAAAACTTTAGTCCTGGTATCTATGATGAGTTTATTTAGAAGCACTGGGTCGATGCCACTGCTGGTGGAGATTTATTTCCTCGAGCGTATCACAAGCCCAGTAGTCAACACTTTTTGTGCTGACATGAATTATCATTGATATTGTTATATTCATAAATTAACTGTTTACAAAATTTTAAATTTTTTGAAATACTAAGGCCTTTCTACCTCAGGCATAGATTACCTTAGCTGTATTTGGCAACACTTTTAGGAATTTTGGATCTCAATGCTCTTTAACTTCGTACTTTATTTTGCTTTTTGTTAGAAACTTTTTTGGATTCGAGCGTCACTGATGATTCTTTTGTAGACCAAACGCGCGTCTGGCATATATATAAAATTTAGTCCTGGTATCTATGATGAGTTTATTGGCAAAGGGATAAGATCAAGATAATAAAGTTGGTGATCTTTCTGATTGTCAAAAATAGAAATTGATTAATTCAAACCTCATGAAATAGTGGCGAAAGATACCAAAGGGAAATTTACACTCATATATATGTTATGATAATGATAATAAATAAATAAGTTTTATTTAGAGTCGGCAAGGTATACAAACATATAAAAACATAAGCTCTAATGATGGTATGATACTAAACCCCTCACGGGAAGGATTGTGCCTGATATTCATATGATGAAGACATAATCTTTCAATCAGTTTAATTGAAGTCTGGAGCTAGCATGTCAGTTAACTGCTAGTAGTCTGATGTTATTTATATATTATTGTCATTTTGTTTATTTTCTTTGGTTACATCTGCTGACATCAAACTCGGACTTCTCTTGAACTGAATTTTAATGTGCGTATTGTTATGCGTTTACTTTTCTGCATTGGCTAGAGGTATAGGGGGAGGGTTAAGATCTCATAAACATGTTTATCCCCGCCGCATTTTTGCGCCTGTCCCGAGTCAGGATCCTCTGGCCTTTGTTAGTCTTCTATTATTTTTAATTTTAGTTGCTTGTGTACAATTTGGAGTTTAGTATGGCGTTCATTATCACTGAACTAGTATATATATTTGTTTAGGGCCAGCTGAAGGATGCATCAGGGTGCGGGAATTTCCCGCTGCATTGAAGACCTGTTAGTGACTTTCTGCTGTTGTCTTCTCTATGGTCGGGTTGTTGTCTCTTTGACACATTCCCCATTTCCATTCTCAATTTTATTATAGATTGAAAACAAACTTACAACGCCATGCCTAAAAATGAAAAAAGTCAGACAGACTAATAATACTACACATGACACAACATAAAAAAACTAAGCAACTCAAACCACAACAAAAACTAAGGGTGATATCTGGTGCTCTGGAAGGGTATATGCAGATCCTGCTCAAAATGTGGAACATATCGTGACGCTCATGTTATTGCAAACCCGGTAAACAGGCCTTTATAGCTTGATTTTCGGTGTTAGCCAAGGCTCCATGTTGAAGGCCGTACCTTGACCTATAATGGTTTACTTTTATAAATTGTTACTTGGGTTGAGAGTTGTTTCATTGATACTCATACCACATCTACTTATATCGAGTTCAGTAGTTACTATTCGTGAAAAGGGAACGGGATCGTCGTTACGACATAAGGAACATTTTAAAGAGAGGCAAAAGATACCAAAGGGCCAATGCATGAGTCATAAGTAAAATAAAATGCCTAGGAAAATCCAAAAAACTTCCTGGCTAAGAATCCTCAGTTGTTCGCCATTTATCCCTGTTAACGCACTTTATCAAGAAGCGAACTATTATCTTTTTGTTAACTTGTTGAATATAATTGCACATTTGTCACTGTACGTTAAGCTAACAGCAATAAACCATTCAATGAAAAAAATATTGCAAGGTTTCATTTAATGCAGAACTTGTTTAACAGTACTTTTTTGTATATTAAATGTAGTTGGCTATCAGATGTTATGCGCTATTCTAACAGATAGCAAAGAATATACATTCTATTCAAATGTGGACAACTCCGACGAAGACATATGGTTTCATTTTTATATTTATTCACATCCGAAGGAGGATAGAATGTTATGAGAGAAAACGGTAAAATAAATTTTAATATATTAATCTAAGTCACATACAAACAGTTCTCTTTGGCATTTATAATTATCTCCAATGTTGTTAGCTTAGAACAGTACATTAAACATTGAAATTATTATGATCATGTTGAAGTTCTCTGCATTGGCATGTGCAATCAGTTTATCTGGTTATATTTGACAAAGAAATGTAACTTTACTCCACTTAAACGACCACCTTGTAATGACATCACGCAAGAGTGAAGCAAGAGTCTCAGCTTCAGAACTTTATCAAATGATTGTTACATTGAACCCCGTAGCAACTATAATACAGCAGATATGGGATACATGTGAATGGTACAACGATCTAACGCCAACATAAAAGACAGACATTAGGAGGGCCAAAAAAATTCTTAAGGGACTGACTGTAATACTGTTCATTGTCTATAAAGAATTAACAGTTATAAAATAACATAAAAGTGTGGTGCACACTGAATAACCCGCGTAGGTTTTTAGGTTCATATTTTGAATAGACAGCCAAAAAATTCCCCAAACAGCAAAAATAATATTCAGATATAACATATAACAACCACTTTTATACGATGTTCCTGACTTGCAACAAAATAAATTTATTTCATAAAATATATATATATGACATTTTCTACCGATTAAACAAAGAAAATACATTGATGTGTTTTTACATAAAACTTTATAAAAGTTCTATAAACCACAAAAATAAATTATGATAAGTAAGCTGATATCTGCACATATGTTTTCTGTAATTAGCAGATACGTTAAAGTCATTGCAGTTCCCAAGGAAACCACAACAATCACTCGGATGAAAAAAAGGAAACCCAGGTGAAATGATTAATGATGTAAGGAAGGGTCCTTGAAAGATTCACGAAGAACAGCAATAAAAGCGCTGTTACTTTGCTTTGCTTTGCTGTGTGTGTGTGTTTTGCTGTACATGAACTGATATTGTGTCATGAATGAATACCCCATATTATTTCTTGCTCTATTGTCTTAGGAGATTATTCTCAACCCAGTTCTTGCATGTTACTATTTATGTTCACTCCCTTTGATTTTATAGTGATTAAGATGATGACGCAATGTTGACTGCTGTACCCCTTTGTTTTATAGGGATTAAGATGATGCCATAATGTTGACTGCTGTACCCCTTTGTTTTATAGTGATTAAGATGATGACATAATGTTGACTGATGTACCACTGTTTTATAGTGATTAAGATGATGACACAATATTGACTGCTGTACCCCTTTGTTTTATAGGGATTAAGATGATGCCACAATGTTGACTGCTGTACCCTTTTGTTTTATAGTGATTAAGATGATGACACAATGTTGACTGCTGTACCCCTTTGTTTTTATAGTGATTAAGATGATGACACAATGTTGACTGCTGTACCCCTTTATAGGGATTAAGATGATGACACTATGTTGACTGCTGTACCCCTTTGTTTTTATAGTGATTAAGATGATGACACAATATTGACTGCTGTTCTTCTTTGTTTTATAGTGATTAAGATGATGACACAATGTTAACTGCTGTACCCCTGTTTTTTATAGTGATTAAGATGATGACACAATGTCAACTGCTGTACCCTTTGTTTTTATAGTGATTAAGATGATGACACAATGTTGACTGCTGTACCCCTTTGTTTTTATAGTGATTAAGATGATGACACAATGTTGACTGCTGTACCCCTTTATAGGGATTAAGATGATGACACTATGTTGACTGCTGTACCCCTTTGTTTTTATAGTGATTAAGATGATGACACAATATTGACTGCTGTTCTTCTTTGTTTTATAGTGATTAAGATGATGACACAATGTTAACTGCTGTACCCCTGTTTTTTTATAGTGATTAAGATGATGACACAATGTCAACTGCTGTACCCTTTGTTTTTATAGTGATTAAGATGATGACACAATGATGACTGCTCTAACCCTGTTTATAGTGATTAAGATGATGACGCAATGTTGACTGCTGTACCCCTTTTTGCCATTTTTTTGTGTTCACGCATCGTCAACATAATGGAATTTGATGCGACTGTCATACACGTGAGTGATTTAGCTAGCTATAAAATTAGGCTCGGTCCATCATTTGCTACATAAGAAAATGCCTGAACCAAGGCAGGAATATGACAGTGGTTATCCATTCGTTTGAAAGGTTTAAGTTTTTGATTTAGCCATTTGATTATAAATTTTCCTTTTTGAAATTTCCTCGGAGTTCAGTATTTTTGTAATTTACAAATTTCCACATTTGTGTTGGCGTTTGTTTTTCTTGTACTCCAGTGTTTCTGTTGTTCCATTGTTTCTCTTATAGTTGATATGAATTCCTTGATTTTCGACTGTTTCCCAGATTTGTTTGTTTTTTGTATAATTGAATTTTGACTATTGGATAGCGTAAGGAACATTGCACCTGCAATCTTTTTCCTTTGTGAAGAACCACACCGGTTCCTATAACAATGGTCTCATCTACGTTATCATAAGGATGCTAGACTTTTGAAAAGACAACTCATTTGTACAGGAAAGGGAATTGATATTCTATACGATAGTCGGTTTTCAAATAGGTCAATTTGCGCAATCCTTCTGGTCGATCTGGTTTTTGTTCACATAATAAAAATCCATATAGAGTATTCAAGTACAAAAGAACATAGTTGTAATGCAAAGTTCTTTAAACTCTGTGTTTAATTCAATATTAATTATATTAATGGTGTCATGATGCGGGTTATGTTCGTCTCGTATATTTTATAATAAAATGTTACTAAACCCTCTACGGGAATGATTGTGCTTGATTGTCATATAATGAAGACATACTATTTCGATATTTTAATTAAGGTCTTGAGCAGGTATGTCAGTAACTACTTATTTATTTTTATTTAAATGATTTTGCTAAGTTTCTGTAAATTTGAATTCTTTAAAAAAAAACACAATCTTTTGGGGATTCTCTCATTTGGTTGAAGACCCATTGATGGCCAAAGACTGCTGTCTGGTCTATGGTCAGGTGTTGTCTCGTTGGCTCATTTCCAATAGCAATTCTCAATTTTATAACTTTCTATTACTCCGATAGTCTGATTATCAAATGTTTCTATGAATCAACGAACTGATACACATTCGATGATACATGTATCCTTATTTGGACACCACAATGATTGTTATCTTAAATTTGACTTTAATTCGTACGATTTCCCACGATTGATTATGTTTACGTTAGAGAATTATATACTAGTATTCGAAATTATAATTTCATAACATGATTTATCTTTGTTTGTTTGAAGACATAATAAAGATTCATTATCCATGGTATTCTTGATGAATTGTTCATCGTTAAAGTGCAAATTTAGAAGAGAGTAGACTTAACTCTAGTTTACTTAAGGATGATCAAAATCATATCTCAACTTTTAATTCAATTGAGTTCAGTCGTATTGAATATATTTAGTTGCATGAGGGAATTCGAAGACAATTACTTTCTTTAAAAGTACATGCATAAAATATATAATTTGAAGACAATCAAATTACTATTAAATATCATGACTGGAACAAGTTCCACGCACCAGGATGGCAATAAAGAATGATTCGTTAATATAATATATGCTATGTTATAAGATCTAGTCTTTGTCAAAGCTCTCATTGCTAAACATCACCTTGTTGTTAGCTACTTTATCAATTTACCATTCACATTAAACTTTTTAAAAAATCTAGGAAAGAGAAAGATCATAACAAAATATTATGGAAAGTGAAACAACGCTACTAACCTAAAAATCAATTGTATTATATATTTTTTCTTTTTATGAACTCTAACATTAGCTGAACATATCTAGTACGGAAGCCCTGGAGTGCAGATACGTTGTATTTTTACTTTTGCATAGCACTTCAGGGCTTCCGTATATATTACTGCATAAAATGAAATAATATAAAAACATTGCTTGTATATTTTTTCGATTTTCCCACCAGGAAACATATTATAGAGTTGTATCTTTATTTTCTTATTTCAATTTTGATAAAATTGTTAACAAAATATGATTATTCTTTTGATTCAAACAACTGTATTGGTTATTTAATCTGAAAATACTTTATTTGATTATTATACTTATTTGTTTTTCGTATCAAATTTGAAAAATCTTCAAAAGAGTTAACAAATCTACCGCAGTAGTTACTTAAAATTGATCTTAAAACTTCCCATTTCTAATCAGGAGCATTTCAAATAATAGGAGGAAGATTATCTACAATTTTACATAGACTTTAGCTGCTAGGATTGTGTCGTGTTTTTCGATATAGTTTCCACTCTACATAAGCGGCTAATCGAATCAAAATTAAAGAAGAACTCTGAAACATTTTAATTAAAATTTAACTATACCCATTTTGTCCGTGTATAATGTGTTCATTCAAGGAAAAACAAAATAAACTGTACATGCAACTTTTGATATAGTTAAATTCTAAATTAAAATGCTTCAAAGGGTTTCTACTTAAACAGTTGAGGCTCTCTATAAGTTTGTCTTAATTAATCCCTTATTTAGAGTGGAAACGACTGATTATGTTTTTATTTCAAAATTTCAAAAATCACCATTACTTATAGATGGTTTCCAGATCGATGGTATCAAAATATTACATAATTATGTGGATAAAAACCTTAATATATATATATTATGGTATATATAGGTGTGAGTTTGAATCCCGCTGAGTGACGGACAGAAATTTGTCAAAAGAAACTCTAACTCTAGCACTGTTGGGTGTAATTTTCAGACTTATGCATACATACATATATATATATATATATATATATATATATATATATATATAATGATAAAAAGGTGTCCCTATTGATTTTGAGTGGTTTCGAGATGTTAATGCAAATGCAACAACATATGGCTTAATCTAACCTTGACATGTGGTCCTATTTGACACAATAAAAGGAATACCTATATTTCATCCTGAATGTTATGATAATAGGGACACTATTACTATGGTCAAGGTTATATGTAGTAAAGATAGATTAGTGTAGACAATAATAAAAGAAAAGAAAAGAATACTTCACTGTGTGTTTAGTTGCTTTTGTGATTGAGTTAAGCCTTCCAATTGATATTTTATAGTGTGTTTTTCTATGTTGTGATGTTATACTATTGTTTCAGAAAAGGGAGAAGGTTTGGTACCATTAAAACGTTTCATCCCGCTACAAATGTTTGCACCTGTCCTAAGTCAGGAATCTGATATACAGTAGTTGTCGTCTGTTTATGTAGTTTATAAGTGTTTGTCGTTTCTCGTTTTTAAAATAGATTAGACCGTTAGTTTTCCCGTTTGCATGGTTTTACATTACTAAATGTTGGGGCCCTTTATAGCAGCTCGGTGTGAGCAAAGGCGTTGTGTTGAAAGCCGTACCTTGACCTATAATGGTTAACTTTTATAAATTGGCATTTGGATAGAGAGTTGTCTCATTGACCCTCATATCACATCTTTCTATATCTATTGAATGTTATCAGAAAAAATATGCCATAAGGACGTATTGAAAGGTCTTCTCTCTTTGATAAGGGACGTTTTTAAAACATGGAAATAACACCACCCTTCATTTCTGAATCGTGCAGTATAAAGTGATGCAGTAGTACGTCCGTGTATATATTCGTCCATTAGTCCGTCTGTCCTACTTTGTGTCCTCAGCAGTTTCCGATACTCTGAATAATTCCTTGGAACCTCTCCAAGAATCGTACTTTCACAATAATGCTTCTCAACTGATATTTGTTTTTATTCATCCAAAAATGGCCTTAGACTTTAGCGCATCTACAAACTACAGTAAACATATGTGCATATATCCGCTTATTTTTCTTAACCCCTCATCTGTATTTAACGAAACATTAACTATGTTTAATCATGTTTTCACAGATATTGAAAACACATGAAAAGTAAAATCACAAAAATACTGAACTCCTAGGGAAATTCCCTCGGAAAATCCCTAATCAGATTGCAAAATCAAATTACAAAAAACATCAAACGAATGGACAACAACTATCATATTCCAGACTTGGTACAGGCATTTTCAAATGTAGAAAATGGTGGATTGAACCTGGTTTTATAGCGCTAAACCTCTCACTTTTAAAATTGGGTTTCTTTGGTTAAAAGGTAGAAAACGTCCTAAAAATATTTTTAGAAACATTAAATGTGACTATTGATATATTTGACTAAATGTTATTGAAAACGAGAGAACGATCAACATGATTAATTGATATTGATGTTAACAATACGTGAACAATACGTGAAACATACAATATTACCACAGAAGGAATGTAAACAATATAAAATGTAACTTTATTCATTCATCTGTCATTTCGAACGAAAACATTTGAAGGATATGGGATATCAATTACATCTGTTGTTCCGATACAAGGATGTGCACAGGTAAATTTCATATCGAAAACTCGAATAAATATAAATTAAATTAATCAAAACACGTCGAATAAAAGCAAATCAACAACTAGAAATAAACTATAATGCATTCAGAATGATGCATTCTATATTAACTTGACATCTGATATATATATATATTTTAGATCTAAAATTATTGAATGGATATGTAAGGAACTACCATTTGCGAAAGTGTCACAACACATTTGAGAATGAAGATAATTAAGGATGTTTGCTTGTCATATTTTAGAATTTTGTCATATTTTTTAAATTCTCTTGTTTTATCCATTTGAATGCCTTAAACAAATTTGCCCATTGACCCCAATTTTTCTTTTTACAAATCTTTTACATGCATAATGATAAGCCATCTGGAAAGTCTTATACAATTTTGATTATTTCTAATAGTTTTCGAGAACTTAAACTTGTCAGTGATAAAGCCACGAGAAGTCAAGAGAGAAGATTTTCCTGCCAAAATGTCAATGGCTTATATCTCAAAAAGAAGCAATTTGACCTTTATATTTGTTTTTGCTCTTTTGATTCCTTTATTAATCCCCTATCCATATAAACTAGTGTTTTTGAAAGCTTATTATTTTGAAACTGAGAAGCGAACTCCCTTAATATAACATACTGGTAAACAAGTGTAAAACATTTTGTGTAAACACCCAAAACAAATAAATGATACTAGTAAGTTATTGATACATAAACGAGTTAAAATCTGATTGGGTCTAAAAAAGCACATGCCATATGCGATCTCTAAAGACCAACATGTTGCTAAGCTCCTGGTATTCCTCAATTATAAATATGTTGTCATCTCCGCTGATAAAGCTAAGCTCTAGATAACACCCTTTTGTGTCAGAAATTACATCAAATAAACGTACTAGATGGCGAAATACTCTATTAACAATTCACTTTTACACTCCTCCCATACCCTCAAGACAATGATCCAAGAACAAAATAAAAAATATTCAGAGGTCAGGTCGATGTTTTTTGTTTAAAAAATCAAAAATATAGAACTTAACCATCTTTCACTCTATCGTCTACCTTTATTACTGGAAGTGTCGTTACAAACGTTTTATTGCTGGATTTTGCAAGTGCTCTATAAAACATCTTTTTTCGTTAATTACATATATGTAATCAGCAATCAAAGCCTGACTTGAAAGTTACAAAATGTATCATCAAACTATCTACTGAAGGGTTGATGCCTTGTTTCAAAAACAAAATGGCCGACGTAGGCACAAGTATCTTTTCTGTGGAAGGGATACACAAACTAGGGATGACAAAATATCTGAAATCTTGTACTCGAATACTCGGTAATGATACTCTCGAGTACTCGATTGTTTGGAGGAATCTAAACATCTAATTGAAATGTGTAGACTTTTGGTGTGGGATGCGGCATTTCTGTTATTACCTTTTATTAACCTAATAATAATATTATGACCTCTTAAACGTATTATTGCAGACGTCAAACTGTATAACTATAAAAATAACTTCATTCTCTGTTATGTGTATCACTAGCTCTCCTTTTTTCGATTCAATTTAACAATGAATTACCGACCGACGTTTCTACAAATTACCTATTATAATAGCAATTATTGTTTGTGTATGTATTCATAAACCAAATAAGAAACATGTCAATAAAACCATAAATATTTGCCTATAAAATTCCGACATGGTAAACAATTTGTATTATCTGTTCCTATGGAGATGTTATTTTTAAATTCCAACTTGTCCGTTTATTTGTCAAAACATATTGGACTTCAAATAACTTGACAGAAGACTAAACACTGACCAACATGAACAAGGACAAAGTTGTTTTCTGTGTTATGTTTTTTTTTAGCTTTAATAACTGTTTATCTGTTTATCTTTTCATTTTTACGTCGGATTACCATGGGGGTATAGAGATGTGATTTGTTTTTCTGAGACACTTACTTGTGACCATCCACAAGAACATGCGGTCATCCGATGTTCAGTAATTCAGTACTTTGATTAGCCACTGCGTTTCAGTTTATTTTCGACTTATGTGTTTAAATGTCGGTCTCGTGTCTTTTGCCTCTCTTTAAGTTGTAGATAAGACAATGTTAGTTACAAATAAACAGTAGTTTCATTAATTTTAATGGACAGCTCATACCAATCACGTTTACAAAGAAATTTTGATTATCAAATAATGAAAAGTTTACGGCTTGTGGTAAGTCGTCAATCCATGAATGTGTTGATTCGTGTACAAACATCGTTACAAATGGCTCTAATCAGTTACATAGGATTCGTCGCAGGGTATTTTTCTTTGGTTTTTTGTTTGGAAATATTGCTCCAATGCATAAAACCACTTCATTAAAAAAATCCTATCTTAGTAATAATTTATCATTGAACATGTGAAAATTTGTGTCCATTTGGAACAAATCTTAACTTTAGATGAAAGACTGTTTTACTTCCTAATTTTTGTTACAAGTCCTTTACACGAAAACATCCTCTTGTAAGGAACGGATGTTGGTGGTATTACTGTAGCACATAATAAACGTATTCACGTTGTTAATAGATTTTAATCCGTATTACGAAGGTGATATTTCAACAGAACTAAAGTGAGCGGAGATTTAAAGAGCATTATATCAAGATTTAAAAAGGAATAAGGGGTATCCGAGTACTATACGTGTAATCGAGTACTCGGCCTTCCGATCGAGCACCCGAGTACAAATGAACTCGATAACTCGTTGCAATCCATAAAAAATACCACTCAGATTCCAACAAAACATTCTCCGAAACTGACATTTTGAAGATGATTGATTTCTCGATTGAAAACATATGTGTTTTTCAACAAACAATTGGCTTTCCCATGGGAAACTAGCTATGCTCCTCTTCTGATGTGTTCCTTTATTTATATGAGGCCTAAGTCATAGAGGAACTTCTGAAGAAAGTAACCCGGATTTGTTTTCTTTAAATCGCTTTAGAACAGCGGTATACTACTGTTGTCTTTATATATCTCTCACTAAATATTTCCAAATTTAGTGACTGTGTTAAAAGCAACTATTCCATCGAACTTGAGATAGGGGATACAACTGATACCGTTAAGTCTGCTTCATATCTCGAATAACATCTAGAAATTGACAATTAGGGTCTGTTGAAAACAAAACTGTACGATATAAAAGCTGAATTTAACTTCCAAATGAAGAACTTTGCATTTCTGCGTAGCAACGTTACAGCATACATGTAACACAACACACGGTAACTCGGAACAACAATTTATTAAAGTCTGGACCAGTGTTCATAACGGACGGTCTCTCTTATAACAGTACAAGCAATAGTGTATATACAATGTCATTTGAATATAACATATTATCAAAATTTCTATTACTTTGACACTAATAGTTTCTATTCTAAAGATAAACAGATGAATATCTACCAAGCTGACTTTAATTGACATGTTTTAACCAATCTGGACAGTATATAGTTGTAGAATACCCGTTTGTCCAGTTTTTTTTTTTATTAATTGTTTTTATAACATGTCAGCATATGGCCTAAATATGCACATGTACTTATATTTACATGTAGTTTTAACCTTTTAATAAAACCACCAGTCTTAAACTTAATTGTATTATTTACTAGATGGATATTTCCCGGTGTTATTTTATTCAATGAATTTTATTAAACATATTAAGAATATAAATATTTATATATAAATATATATATATACTAGAATATATTTTGAAGCCCGTCATATTGTCACATACAGAGTTTACATCTCCTTGTTGATACGACAATTTAGTGCTTGTATTTCCTTTTATGTTTTCTTTGGATGTCATCACGAGCTGGTTGACATTGATGGAATATCTGTTTCATAGATAAAGAAGAATTAATTAAAGATGAAGATTTTGGTTAAAAGCGACGCATTCCTACTTTTATTTATTTGACACTTTGCAAAAGTTTGGAATTGGTAATCTTTCTAGATTGATATTTGTATCCATATCTGTTGATGAAGTTGCACAAAGAGTTGTTTTTTTTCAAAGTGTTTGGTTTATTAACCAAACTCTTCGTTTTCGAGTATACCCCTATTCAATAGGACTAAATATGGCACACTGTAATTGTTTAATAATCAGTATGTATCTCGAAATTTTATCAAACAAATAAGGTTATTTTTTAAACCTAGAACAATTCAATATAACACGTAGTTTTCATATATTCATTTTTCTGTCGAAATTCAGGCAGCGATTGATTTTCTAAAAGATTATGTATTACGTAGGCATGCATATTGAAAGCAAATTTTATAAAAAAAACAATTTGACATACAAGTTACTCAGTTTTCGGCACAATATATTGACAAGACATGATTTGTATACTACACACCCGACTTTTCGATAGGCCATATATATACTTGGATCTGTCAAAAAGGGTACGGTGGATTTTAAATGTCAGTAAAATAGTATTATTCTGAAATTCTACATTTAGATCGACTTTTATAGTTAATGTCACGGTGTTAGAATACAACTTGTCTTAGTTACAATGATATTGGTAGTTGTAATCAATTAAATGTTTTCGAATACTTCGAAAAAGGTGTTTTCGAAGGGAATGCACAAAAATTCCACTCATGAAATGTTCACTATTTTCGGAAGCTAATGTTTATTTTGGTACGACTGTAACTTAATCTTGGTAGACTTATGGAATTTGAAATATAATCCTCAGCTAGAACAAAAAACTGTCATCAGGAATATTTGATAGAGTAAAGTTAGACCATGTGTATCATAAAACCGGTATTAAATGTCCTAATTATTTATGTATTTGACGTGATATCTTCAATCTTAAGTACCATGCAACATATTCTTAAAATACCATAGACGTGATAAGTATGATTTATGGATAGTCAATATCTAGAGTTCATGTGAACTAATGTGAAACTTGGATCTATCGTAGGACTTCACATCCAGTTTTCAAATAACTTACAGGAAAAGACTAAGAAAAAGAGTTGAACATATAATTAAATAAGAATATGTGATAGATTTGTCTACAATGTTTCTTACAGTAGGTAACTTATACATAGATGAAACTTCGAGTGAGAAACAAATGTCACCATGCAGAATTATTTCAAGGAAATACTGGATTCCAAGTACCAAAACACGTTATAGACTTATGTTGGAGCTAATCGTTGTCGAAGACACGTAAAGGCTTAGATTGATATATTGTAGTATGGCTTAGATGGATAGTCTGTTACTCGTTCTAAATTTAAAAAAAAAGTAAGATTAAAAGGAATCAACACAGGTATTTCCTTAGCTCAATCAATTTACATACAAAAATATATGAATTATCCACAGTAGACAAAACTTACAACAACAAAAAATACATGGTCATATGACATGAAGTATTCAAGCATACCATTTGGTTGGATGATAACCCAGTATACGCCAATAGACACCAATATGAACTTGAAGGTGGAACAGATACACTAAAATAAACCAAGAGACCTATCTGTAAAAGTAAACCATTCGGACGTTATGCAGAAGCAAATTTTTTTTTAAAGATATCAGCTGTTATAGAGTCTCTTTCAATGTAGTTGCCACAATTTATGTAACTGATTACTGTAATCAGCAACGCGGTACATCCAAACAGAGCAATACGAATTACGTTTAGTTTCCAAACTAAAGTGTTTCCTAAATTGTGTTTTGTCATACTTCAATTTGGATGTTTGTATCGTTTCTGATGGAAAAATTCTTGTCTATCTTAAATACTGCAAATTATAATAACATTTGAAACTTTTGTATTGTACTTAGTATCTGTTTTAGAAATTACATGTACAAATGGTTTATTGGTCAATTTGCTTTTCTTTCGTATGTTTTGCTCATCAGCTCATATAAGCATTTGAACCCAGCTTAAAATATAAAAGCTACTGCAGAACACGATTTTATCCCGTTTTCGACAATGAACAATTAGTGGTTTTATAATTTTGTCTACCATTCCCTTTTTTTTGTCATGATGATATCAATTTTTAATCGATAAATTATTATTTATTTCTCACTTGGTATTATTTTCCATTTTGTTTAATTCCCATATTACTTAATACCTACTATACCTCTGACATTTTATACTATTCATGTTCATGTTAGGAGTGTGTCATGTCGCTATCCGTGTTAATTCAACTGAAACATATGCAATCTCGTTTGTCAATAAACTTGATGTAAATGAAGATTGTCGATTGCACCTGACGATTCAAAACAGTTTTAATACTAATATATATTGTAATAATCTCATTTGTAATTTCACCCTTAGTTACAAATAATGTATAGATATACTTACACTTCATATAAATGTATCTAGCTTCTAATAAAATCAACGGTACTAAATTTGTTGCACCAGATGCGCATTTCGACAAAACATGTCTCTTCAGTGATGCTCGTGGCCAAACTTTCTCAAAATGGAGTCTTAGTTGTTTGTCGCTACACAATAATTACATAGTTCTCGATATACATTGTCAAGTAGATCAAATTTAATAGTCATTAAAATCTACTATTGTGCAACACATGATGAAAAACGTGAAAACGATTTAATTGTCTCTTTTAACCTTGATGATTCAAGTTTATATCCTTGAATATTTTTTTAAATACAAATGAATGCTTAAATTTTACACTTACTAATGATACAAGACTAAATGTACCTTGATCCTATCTTTTGCCAATAAATGCTAAAATTAGGGTTTTTGTAGAATTAAGACATAACATGTACAATGGTGTATACAATGACTGTTTCCAATCCAAGGTGCATTACTTTACTTTATTTCGGTAGAAAATAATTATCAGAACTCGCGGGTGTCATCATTTCAGTAATCAGAAAAAAAAGTAAAATCACAAAAATAGTGAACTCAGATGAAAATTCAAAACTGTAAGTCCCTTATAAAATGGCAAAACAATGAAAAAAACCCAACTCAAACACATCAAACGAATTCAGAACAACTGTCATCTTCCTGACTTGGTACAGGCTTTTTCTTGTGTAAAAAATTGTTGATAAAACCTGATTTTGTAGCTAGCTAAACCCCTCACTTGTTTGACATTCACATCAAATTCCATTGTATTGACAACGATATGTGAGCAAAACAGACACAATAGGTAAAAATGTCAAAAATAGGGTACAACAATCAACATTGTGTTATAGTTTTAATCACTATAAAAATGAGTACTTTAGTACATAATAGTTTTTTTGTAATTGTACGTTTATAGTGTTCAGTTTTCTTAGGCAAGTTAGTATTAGGTAATTTTTTGTCATGCAGCTATTTAAAAGAGGGACGGAAGATACCAGAGGGACAGTCAAACTCATTGTTAACTGTTTCTGTTCTTACATGATCTTGTCTCTTAAATATTCGGTTGGGAGCATTCCTAATATAGTAAATCTAGAAAAGCGCATCGTATACATATAATTTATAACATAGTTTTAACATTATTTTTTTATTATTTCAAGGAATACAAATAATGTCACATTAGTCATGCTCCACAACGAAATATAAGAAAAGTGAACATAAAATGGAAAGATCTTGAATATTATATATGTTTATATCGAGTTTTATTCATCATAGATCACTCGATTGTGACATTACTGAAGAATGCATTTTTTCAGATGATTTGTATTTGCAAGAGCAATACGACAGAAGCAGGAAATAATTATCTTTCCGGAGCAGCTGCGGTCATCCTCAGTGTTGTGTGATTTTATGAAAAATCTTTAGTTTGTTTTTGTGTTAAGTTTTGTTATTGTCGTTTGTCTTTTTGTCCAAAATGTTGTCCAATTATTGCCTCTTTAACTAGTATCTTATCTGCCTTTCATTACGAATTTTAAAATATGTGATAATGAAGCAAAGGCATTTGTTTATTCTAATAATTGAAAAAAAGTATATTTTAATGCTGCTTTAACCTCCCTTGACTAATCATAATAACAGATTGGTGTTTAGGGTATCAAATGGTATATACCGGTATCATTACTTCGTACTGTTTTCCTTTATGAAATATCCCATGAACCTTATTTGTTGTTTTAAGTTGATGACGACAACACAAAAGATACTGATACGTATATGTGACAGTTTCAAGTTAAAAAGCACCAAGCTTGTTTAAGTTATTCATCTCACTACGACTGTTTTGTAGATGACATTTCTTTAGTAACAACAAAATCAGAAAATCAAGGACAGTATTTAAATTATAAATCAGGGACACAGAAAACCACTTTGTCACAACAAGAAAAGAGATGAAAAGCCACACAAGTGTCACAAGAATACAAAAAAATACAAGGTAACACATAAATGGAATGTAAAATTTTAAGATATATAATACACATTTAGGAAAGACATTACTACATGTAAAACAGGTATAACCAAGATATTGAAAATTAACATACAATACACCTTTGAAGGGAGCTTTTGTCTCTTTGGATCAGTCCGTTCTTTGAAAATGAAATCCGATGTTAAGGTTGTGTCATAAAAATTATATTCGACCATATGTCATATTCGATAAAACAATGATGAGTAATGGCTACGACAATGGAACAAATCCTCGATCGTCTAATGCATGTTGTACTTTTGCGAGATAACAATTTTAAAACTCAACTCGTCTATTATGACGGATAGATACGTATCTATGATGCGTTTTTTCCAAAGACACTAAATGAGCACTTCGAGAGGTATACTCACGCTTGAATCTATATTTCAATATTTCAATTTCAATAGCATGAATGTGGTCAAGTAAACAAACATTTAGTTAAGGGCAAACGATATAGTTACAGGGAAGGTAATGAATGGCGTTGCTAACGTAAATTGTTATTTTCGCGACGTCAAACTATGACTTATCGGGAAAAGATTCAGTTTGCAACTGATTTTTATCATTCTAACTTATCTAACTTGAAAATGAGTTCACGGACTCCATTTTTTTAAAATGCCATTTGGTTTAATTACGTAAGAAGATTATGTGTGCCAATCTTCATGAAAACGTAAATAGTGCATTTAAAAAAAAAAAAGATAAATATACAGCAAAAAATTACGTTTTTTTTTTACATTCGTGAACATTTGATAAATATGGGTTATTTGAAGAAGAAAAAAAATGCACAAATTTAAAGGACATTTATATAAAACAGAATTTACAGCTTGTGTTTATCTTTTAAAACAAAACAGTTAGGTATTTCTGTCGAAAGGAAAAATACGTCCACAAATCAGAATTTTAAGCAAATATAAAAAATTTGGACCTCATTTTACTCAAAAAATAGCACATGAAGATATATTTTTTTATTACACACTTGATTTAATCAGGCAAAAAATAGCATATATGCAAATTGTCAGCAAAATGTAAATATGGAATCGAACCTGTATCGTATGCCCTTAAGTAAAGACTTGTCGTTGTTTCCCATATATACCTGTACTGTCTGTTAAAATGTATGTCTTTTAATGGCAAACATTGTTATATTAAACAAAACATTTGTATGAATGCATTTTGAATGAGTTTAGATCAAGTCGTTTGTATCACTGTCTCTTCCTCGTACACACATTTGTTTTTTTAGTTCTTTCCTCTGTATTCAAAGAACTGAATGAAGAAAAATTATGTAATTGAAGGAGGAGGGAAATTGTTTTATGATGATACACAATGTGAAGGACTTATAATTGCATGTACTTTAAAATAGTTTTGGAATAATATAATACCCACTCCTGATACACTTCAACGTAGCATATTCAGTTGTTAGTGTTCATATCAGAGTTACAAAGTAAATTGACCATACTCAGTTCCTTGATCAATCAAGTTGTATTTGAAATTTGTCTCACATACCTTAATATGTAAGGCTTTGTGTGTAATAACAGCAATATATTTGTCTATTGGATTTAACAAGATCGAAATGAGTTTTTTTTTAAATAATGGACCTGTTTAGTTCCTTCATTTCAATTTTACCAGCATCCTTGAAATTCAAATTAGGACATTAAAATGTATATGGCATCTATTAACAATTTTTTTGACATTTAACAAAAATTTTCTATTGCTAAAGACCATGTATTAACATGGTGGCATAAGCCGTAACAGTCTAACTGACTTATACCTTACTTCTTTACTTTTTTGTCGACCACGCGATTTTTTTTTACAAATTTTCATTGATATTGCAGTATTATCCTATTTATGACCAAGTATATAAATCATGACAGGAGTGGTCGTCTTAATATCGACTTAATCATTATTCTTAAAAATAACATAATCTTTATTCAACACAAGTGTTCTTTCGACACTAAAGATATCGACCGATATAGAATCACAATCAAATCCATTCAAAATCAACTATTGCATTATCCTGGATGCATAGAATCTTAAATATTCATCAAAACACTGGTTTTAAAACAAAAATGCCAATCATTTCTGTTTAACACTGAGGTAATTCTCGACAAACATTATATAATATAATAAAAATAACAACTGCCTGACATGAAATCAAGTTTTGATCATTAACAGTCACATGCATGATTGCCAAAAGTTATTAAATTCGCATACAAATATAATCAATGTTTTATGCAGTGCTAAAACGACACACTCCTTTTAAGGATTTAATTTTAACACGAGATTTGACTTTGATTACTTGCAATTCTTAAAGTAAATGGAACATTTTTATATTCAAAAGCATGATTTTATTAAAATAAAATATCACGACATTATCATGTATGGAAACTATCCTTGACTATTAAATCAATCATTTTGTTTTAAGCTCTAATATAAATACTAATTTATTAAAATTCAATTTGAAAAAGTATTTTTTCATTTTTTCTGGGGATCCTCCACACACTTTAACTTGGATCGATAAATATATGTATTTTATTCCAAGCGTCATTGGATAGACCCCATAAGTATATTGTTAAAATCTACAACTACATCAAACCAGGAAGAGCAGCAGTGTTTGTTTTTAATTGTGTAAATAAAAATCTTTTAAAAGGACCTGAGGATTCCAAAAAACATCAAAATCCTGTATATAGAGGACAGCTACAATGTGTTAAAAGTTGATGATCAAATGTTCAGTCATACTCACATTATCCACTAAAAACTAAAATCTCATGTTTTCACTCTTTTACTGTTTCCATGGTAACAGTGGCCATCTTTGAAGTGCCAATTCTCACTGCACTTATGGCAGTGATGGTTAATATTATTGTATAGTTCCATTACAATTGGTCCATACGATTCCGAGAAATAGTATAAAACATATTAGCAAATTAAAGATAAGTATACACAAATTTACAATTACACAATAACACAATGACGGGATGTAAAAGTACAGAGCCATGTCGTTTGTAACAAAGAAACACAATAAAGGCACAAAGACAAAGCACAGTAACACAAATGAGAGACGAGAATATTTCTGTTAAACATAGAACAATGGGCTATTCCAGTTAATGTCTGCTAAAAGGGGATGGATTGTCCTTTCTGAGGGGTTCAACATTTATACATTTTAGGGGGTTTGATTTGTTTTTTGTTATCTGACACGTACACTTATACGCAAAAAACTTATGAGGGTCTTATAAAAAGCCTATCCAGCCAATGTGAACAGAAATTCTACATCTGATAGGTCATAATGTTTAGATCTGATAGGTAGTTCTTCATGATGTTTGTTTTGATACGTATAAAAAAAATCTCCCCATCCATCCCCACCTGTCAGAAATTAACTGGAATGGCCCAATAACACAATGGCGGGATGTTAAAATTCAGAGCCACGTCACATGTTACAAAGAAACACAAAAAGCCATATAGACAAAGTACTTTAGCAAAAATGAAAGACAAGAATATTTTTGTTTACCATAGAACAATAAGACAATGACGGGATGTAAAGGTACATTTCCACGTCAAATGGATATCACCAAAACCAGACTGAACAGCCAAAGTAATATTCATGGAAAATAATGGAATTATATAACACGTTGTAAAGATGATACTGAATACTTATCAACAAGGTATTTGTACCGTCCGATCACCTTTTTTTTGTTGAAAAAAGGACGAGACATTCTTTGACATATCTTTTGTTTATCAACTTTCTACTCAGACACTGGTGACATTTTACCAAGTCTGAGTAGCAGCTGCACGCTCTTGATTACCGGAGAAGTTGGGAAATATATATTATTTATGCATGTGAAGTTCTAATGTTACTAGGGTTGGGGAAAATTAATTATTTCAAAATTAAAATCGTCTCGTTTGTTATAGATTCTGGTACTTGGGTTACTGCGTATGTCAAATTCGAGGTATAAGTCTAAAAATGAGGCCAACTTGATATTTGTAAATTTCAAAGCTCGTATGAACATTCAGGACGACACCAATATATGAAGATTAGAAAATTAACAGTTACTGTAGTTGCTCTCGTTTCATTTATTCTGAAGCATGCACCATGTTACATTCTTAATCATATGGATCAAAATTATAACTTGATATCTTGACAAAAGAAAGACAACTCTCGTTCATTTTAAGTGCAAATAGTATCGATGAAAAAAAAAGACACAAACATTTATTAAAACATGACACTGTTTGTAATGTATAATATTGCATACAATATATTGTTAATTTCTAAATTCGAATTAAATCCATTCAATTTTTTATTTCATTTATAAACGGGCATATATAAAACTTTAACAACAGACTAAGATTGACAATTATTCAAAAATCGTTATAAAAGGTACCAGGATTCCAAAACTCATCAGTGAAGCTCAGATCAAAATAGTTATAAAGCCAAACAAGTACAAATTTGAAGAACATTGAGGACCTAAAATTCAAAAAAATTGTGCCAAATACGTCTAAGGTAATTTATGCCTGGGATAAGAAAATCCTTAGTTTTTCGAAAAATTCATAGTTTTGAAAACAGGAAATTTATAAAAATGACCATATAATCTATATTTATGTCAACACCGAAGTGCTGACTACTGGGCTGGTGATACCCTCGGGGACGAAACGTCCAACAGCAGTGGCATCAACCCAGTGGTGTAAAAAAAGAAGGCGAAAAAAAGGATCATTCGTGCTCATATTTCGAAAATAAACTAACAACGACAAGCAACAGTATCGCAAACACAACATAGAAAACACAATATGAAAACACAAGACTGAGTAAGACAAACCACATCAAAAGCTTGGATTGATTTTAGGTGCACCTCCAAATGCAACAAAATAGTAATCATAAACTGCAACTTAGAAAGGAGAAGAAGATACAAGGAAACAATTAAAATTCGTAAGTCAAATAAACACTGACATTGTCATGGCAAAAAACGAAAAACGACTTAAAAATAACAAAAGTTTACAAAATGCTACACGAAAAACAAAAGATAGACCAACGCGAACTCACGAAAGATGAAGGAATCAGGTACTCTGGAATATTAAGCAGATCCTGTCTGTCATGCGAATAAAGAGTAAGTATAGATAAACTCATCATAGATACCAGCACTAAATTTTGTATATACGCCAGACGGGAGTTCCGTCTACAAAAGACTCATCAGTGACGCTCGAATCCAAAAAAGTTAAAAAGGCCTAATAAAGTACGAAGTTGAAGAGCATTGAGGACCAAAATTTCTAAAAGTTTTGCCAAATACAGCTAAGATAATCTATGCATGAGGCAGAACAGCCTTAGAATTAAAAAAAATCAAAATTTTGTAAACAGTTAATTTATAAAACTACAATTAGAAGGAACGAAAAATAATCAACACAGATTCTTAACTCATAAAGCAAAGAAACCCTTATGTCACTGTCAATGATACAAAGGAGGAAGAAAAACGAACACGTTTACAAAACTCAACATGAAACTAAAGATTGAACAGCATCAACTCCAGAAAGATAAGGGTGATCAGGGGCTCAGAAATATTTTGTACTTCCTGATAATGTTAGTACAAGTCAGGTGATAAGTCTTATTAAAAAATGACGATATTATGGATACGACAAATGGATTATATCCGTTGTCATATGTGATACATATTCCACAACAACAAACAAACAAGAAATAAGTCTGTAAAAGAAAGGATGACTTCAACTTTTAAACTTGTAATACTTTTTAAATAGCTTCCTTGTAAGCAGCAACTCTCAATAAAACCAAGATCTGATTTTTGATTTTTTTTTTTTTAAATATAACTTCAACTGGGATTAATTGGAAGATATTAACTCTATATGCAGGCTCTACTAAAATGTTGCTACATAACAATGGAACGTTTATAATCGGGATACATGAATCATATATTTTGTTTAAAAGTTTTGTTTTAACTGACCCGTATTGTCATTTTCTGGATGTAAGCCGAAAAAAAAGTAACGATATTAACAGTATTGCTTTATTCTATTTATTTGACGGAGTAGATGCATTTATTTTGAAGTAATATAGATAATATTCCGTTGTGAAACGTTTTATGAATACGAAACCCTAATAACGTATCCCTAGAGGTTCATCTGATTAAAGTGAGTCACTATAAACCATTCTTAATGTGATATCAGGAACAAAGCTCATTAACACATATGTTTACTAAACATGCTCTTTGAAATATATCAACATTACTATGTCATTTTCATAAGTTTAAAACCATTGACATTGATACAATTCAAGAATTATATTTACTGGGGTGCATGCCAAAAGTAAATATTTACTACATTTAATTAAAGCAGTTGACTTATCTCCCTTGCTCTTTAGTAATCATGGCTATTTGTTAAGAATTGTTTGTATAAAACGACCAAATATCAGAAAAGCAGACATAATATGTCCCCTGAAATCACAAAAAATTATTTCAATATATTTTAATACGATAAATGCATTGAACGATACAAATGTAGCACTTTAGTATATAAACTGCATCTGTTTGTGTTATAATGTTAAAATTGCCACAATTGACCAATACTAATATTTGTAACAAGTCTTTTGGGAAAAATAGTATACCAGCTAATGTCTTTCTCAATTAATTTCTAATCCATATTAACATCAGATTTGTCTACAATATTAATTGTCGCAATCAATTTTTCTGTGAAATGCATAATTCTTATCTAATTTAAAGCTTAAATGGTAAACATTTTACAGAATAAAATTAAAACCTATCAAAACTCAACCAAATTAATTAGTTGTGCTAATGTTTCAGCATTTAAGGGTAATGTTGATCTCCGATAGTTCTTGTCGTTATATTGTTTTTCTTGCTTTCAGTAACATTATACATTGGTATTTATAGCTAATTAACATTTTTTTACTAATGAGTTTGTCATTTTGTTCCTATAACAATAGTTCCACAATTGACCAAAACTAATATTTGTAACAAGTCTTGTGGGTAAAATAAAATATCAGCTAATCTCTTTCTCAATTAATATTTAATCCATATTAACGACAGATCCTAAATAATTTACTTCATGATTTGTAGTGTGTGTTCTTTAATGTGTCTTTTCTTAGAAACAAGTCAAAATTGGGAAGTCCTTGTCAAATCTATACATTTGTACCTCCTTCTAAGTTCATCGTCATTTAAATTTGTTAAATATGAAATAGTTCCCCTAAAAACTCTGTCCTTCCTCGGTCTTGGTGGTAGCATCATGAATGCAGCCATTTTTCTAATTATACCTTGGTAAATTGATTTAACGCTGCTACCTACCATCGTTAAATTTCACTCAAGTTAAGAACATTATAACGGAGTGTTAAAACTAACTATGAGATGAACAACAGGATTAACGAGATGTTAAATTTTATCGATACGTTAGCAAAATTTAACGAAGCGTTAGTGCTAACGACAAATTGAACAACCGGCCCCAGATCTTCACTACATACATAGACACATAGCGTACGAATTGGAATATATTAACACCGTAAAACGGTGCAAGATAAAACAGAGCCCTTACTGTATGTTAAAAGATAAATCAGCATTTTCAATTGATTTGTAAAGTTTCCTTTTACATGTACGCTGTGCTGTTACTTCACTGTCTTAGGCTACTGAAGAGCTGGATTTCAAGTCAGGAAAATGTTATTCTGTGGTTATTGTTTGTTGTTGACTATCATTATAAGGACAGTTCTGATCACAACAAATGTAAAAAGTGTTGGAATATTTTAATTGATAATCAAACCTACACTTCTTGGGACAGGGATGTAAACCATAACATACATAAATAAAAAAAAATAAGCTGCAATCGGCTAAACCCAAGAGAACGCTACATTGTACTTAAAAAAAAACACACTAAAAAAAACAAATAAACAAATAACATAAAACCAACAGAACACAGCACCACACAATTAGTCACATTTAGTATCTTATTATGACTCACATCTAAACATTGACAATCGACGGACGTATGAGAACAACACTTAGAGGTTTTCAATCTTTTATTCAATTTAACATTGCTATACAGATAAATAAAAAAAAAAAAAAAAAAAAAAAAAAAAAAAAAAAAAAAAAAACAGCAACATAAGTTTAAGGTATAAATTCAATGATTCTGTATATTTTTCTACATCGGCATAAAAGGTATGTAGGTAGATTAGATCTACAATATGTGTACTTATACAGTGTCTCTGTTACAAACAAAATGTGAAAAGCACTCACTTGGTCATCGTAAATGATGTCTTTAGCTTATATGTATTTAGTATTCAAGGTGATGTAGTGATCCTTTGTTTCAGTGTTCTTTGAAATTCAACATTAAGTCGATTTGTATAATCAATGGTACTCCTGAAGTCTTTGATAAACTTATATATATTTGCATTTGAATTTCAAATTAAAAGATCTTGTTAGTTTTGTTAGTTGCTGATGTATCTCTAATATATACCCCGCGATTCCATTTAGTCACATTAAGCTGTTTATTTAAAGGAATGTTATTGACGTCTTCATTTACTATAATCCTTAATATTGATGTTAAGTGTACACAAAGTACAAATCCAATTCTCAAATTACATCTAAAGTACTGTATCGTGTTATTCAGCACTTCTGTTCTAGTCTAGTCTTACCATTCATTGATGGATGACGAAAGACGATAACATAGTACAGGAAGCGTAATTAGACTCTTCATATCGAGACTTACATGCAAGCTTGCTGTGAACGAATCATTACAAAAAATAGCAATGAAACGTAGAATAACCTTTTCGCATCCCGGGTCTACGATTCGCTCAACTTCGCACAAAATCCTTGATTACTAAAACTGATAATTGACAATATAATTCTACATATAACATGACGGAAATGATATTCGTCTGACAATCCTTAATCCGTCTTCAAAGTACAAACAGATTACCATACACAACTTACTGGTAAAAGTATATTATAATCAACAACAAAAATAGTGCTTCATTGCGATGATAAACACGTTAGTTTTTCCCGTTTGAATTATTTAATATATCATTTCGGAGCCTTTTACAGCTGACTACGCGGTGGGCTTTGCTCATTGTTGAAGGTCGTACGATTACCTATAGTTGTAGAGAATTGTCTCATTGGCAATCATACCACATCTTTTTTATGTATATATACAACTGTTATAAAATTTAAAACAAAGTTGATATAATCAAACATCTCACTCTGTGTGAATAATACTATGAACGTTAAAGTAAAATAACAAAAATAACGAAGAAAATTCGGAAAGTGTCTTATCAGAAGGCAAAATCAGGAGCTCAAACACATCAAACGGAAGGATAGTACTTTCATTTAACTTACTTTGTACATGTATTTACTTATGCATTTAATTGTGGATTAAACCTGGTTTTATAGCTAGCTAAACCTCTCACTTAACATATTGATATACTCTTTATTTAAATAGTTCTAATCAAACTACTTGTAGTATATCCAGACACTTTAGTTTTAGTGACATGATACTTTAGTTTTAGTGACATGATAAACATGAATATAATGTAAGGATGCGGTCTTGAAATAAGTACCCACCATTTAGCAGTGATACAGTTTTGACTAGGTTTACTAGGTTCAGAAAATGCAATTGCACTTTTCACAAGTATCACATTGTTTTCATTTATTGGTTTGCTAGTAACATCGTAGACAAGCTTACAGAGAACCCACATAATTATTCTAACTAATTGTGTTGAAATTGCTTTCTGTACAAGTTTATAGAAAACGTAGAGTCTGTAATATTTAGACACTGTGTGTTTTTGAAATTATCACAGAATTGTCCATATTTTAAAGAGAAACAATTATGCGGTTTATCGTGTGTCGGTTACAGTTAGGTCAGATATTTCATGTGCGCACCAAATTTATTATAACATAGAATGTGAACGATTATACTTCGTTTTTCTTATGTTTCAGTGAGTATCATATTCTTTATAAAATTATAGACGAGTACATTTACATTTTGTACAAAGTTGGACGATAAAGAGTATTAACAGGTTAGTATTACAGTAAAAATCAAAGTTAGAAGATATGATATGATCATTGCAAATGAACTCATCATAGAAACCAGGAATGAAATTTTATATTTACGCCAGATGAGCGTTTCGTATACAAAAGACTCATCAGTGACGCTCGTATAAAAAAATGTTAAAAGGCCAAAATAAAGTACGAAGTTGAAGAGCAATGAGGACTAAAAGGTTTGAGAAATACATTTAAGGTAATCAGATGAGTCTATTCTCCGGATAAGTCAAACATATAAAGCATTTAGCAATTATAGGTTACCGTATGACCTTTAACAATGAACAAATACCATACCACATAGTTTGCTATAAATGGCGCTGAAAGGAAAAATGCAAAACAATTAAAACGAGAAATCTAACGAGGTAGATAACGAATTGACTACAATATATATTCATTAAGAGGGATTTGACAGCCTGTGGTACATAAGCGAGTAATAACAATATATAGGTGAAGAGGGGTTGAGCAGCCTGCAGTAGAAAACGAAGTGGTTACAATATATTAGTTAAACGGGGTTAGACAGTCGGTAGTAGAAGCAAGTGGTTACAACATATTTGTTTAGAGGGGATGGACACACTGTGGTATATAACGAGGTGATTCCAACACGTTAGTTAATAGGAGTTGGAGTTGGGTAGAAGAAAACGAGGTGATTACACTATACAAATATAGATACGTACTTTCTTAAAATTATGATTGCAAGAACTTGGTATGGACATGTTACTCATACCGTTTAAAGAAAATGCAAGCGTTAAAAGAGGAATACATTCTTTAATTGCATAAGTTTAAACATATTTATTTATAGTAAATCCACCAAACGTTAGAGTCACTGCAACAACGTTACGCAATCAAAGTCTCGACGTTTTCAATATATTAAAAATGTCTTATATCCAAAAATGTAAGGTAATGCATTTTAATACGACAAAAGAGATGATTTCAGCTTTCCAATTGTGAACTTTCCATTTCTAAGTAGCAACATTCCAGCAGCACCTGCATACGGGGTATATATCTCCCAATACGATATTCCCGTGCTTGCATTTCCTATCATGATTTTCTTGATAGAGGTTTGCTGCTCACAAGGAAGCTATTAAACCAAGAGTTCCAAATGGTGAAGTTGAAATCATCCCTTCGTAAATTTTACGGACGCCATCACGAGTTGGTTGACCGTTATGGAATAACCGTTTCACAAATGATATCGGATATGTTCCTTACGTCGTAACTACAATCCCCTTCCCTTTCATGAATATGACCTACCGAATTAGACTATTTACCGGATTTGTAATCACTTAAGCAACACGACGGGTGCCACATGTGGAGCAGGATCTGCTTACCCTTCCGGAGCACCTGAGATCACCCCTAGTTTTTGGTGGGGTTCGTGTGTTTATTCTTTAGTTTTCTATGTTGTGTCGTGTGTACTATTGTTTTTCTGTTTGTCTTTTTTATTTTTAGCCATGGCGTTGTCAGTTTGTTTTTGATTTATGAGTTTGACTGTCCCTTTGGTATCTTTCGTCTCTCTTTTATTACCACTGGGTCGATGTCTCTGCTGGTGGACATTTTGTCCCCGAGGACATCATCCGCCCAGTAGCAAAACTACAATTGCATGAACTTACGAAGATTAAACAGGAAACTGGCTCGGACGTCGCCCAGTATAAAAAGGTCCGAAACAGACGTCACCATGGACACGGTGTCGTCTGATACGGCAGGTGTCCCCTCATCACCAGACATGACAAATATCTCAAACACGACTCATTCAGATCATCGTCCTAGTGACAATAGCAATATTACACATATACAGCCATGTTCAGTTCTCCTTTAAGACATTTTGGTGTTTGATGACACAGTACAACACTGTCGCATTTCAAAATGTGAGACCAAAGGCTGCAAAACTTGTGCTATTTTAATTACAGATGCTGAATTCACTAGCAATTTGACCAAGAAGTCATATTTTACCAGAAGTTACGATGATCTGAATTGTAAATCGATAAATGTCGTCTACGGATTAGAGTGCAACCTTTGCGGATTGGTATACGTCGGTGAAACGAAAGGAAGGCTTAACAAACGTATGTGCGGTCATAGATCAGACATTAACCTTAATGCTAACGACATTCTATACCAGCATTTCAATCAGCCCGATCATTCCATCGTTTCTATGACAGTTCGCATTATCGAAAAGATATACCATAGCTCTAACAATCCTAATCTTTCAACGACTCTCCGTAGACAAAAAGAAGACTACTGGATTAGACAATTGGGAACTGCAACACCTTATGGCTGCAATGACAAAATTGATGGTATAGGTATTCTATCTAGTCCTTCGTGTAACTCGGTGAATGTGATGAATATTTTCAACTCGACTCCTCGACGTAGACGCAGTCATGGTCATCGTCATTATACATCACCTTCTCTGCATGATGTCTCTATTAATGACTTGCTGCCATTCATACAAAAGCCGTTAGGTATTCATCACATTCGCACGAAACTTTATTCATTACCCCTTTCGAAACTTCATTCTCTGTTCAATTTATGTTTGGAATCCACTATTACAAACCTTCATTCAAACCAATACAAACTTGAATCTATAATTTCGGATATTGCAAGTCACAGACTTTTCAAGCCAGTTCGCATTGGAAAAGATGAAAAAGAGAAAAGATCTTTTCTTAATCTTTCCTTTGCCAACAAAGGTCTCGATGGCGTCAACCTAGGCAATATCCTTCATCATAAATTAGTGCAATCGAAAATACCTCCTTATTTCAATGACCAGTCTGTACCAATAATTTCTTATACCTATACAAAACCTATTGCAACTAAAATTTTCAATTACAAACGCGTTTTGCAGGATCTCGATATTGACGACTTCAAGTCTAAACCTCCTGATTGCACTTGTGCTAGTTCCAAATTCACATATAATCCTGCTGGCCACGTTATTACCGGTGACCTTAACATTGTTAATAACACTTCTCTACGAAATGTGTTATCGAAAGGTCCCAAATATCGTGAGCCTAAATCCATCAATTGGAAATACAACTTTAAAATTTTGATGGATTCAGTCGAGGATTATGCCAGGCATTCGTCTCTCTTTTATTACCACTGGGTCGATGTCTCTGCTGGTGGACATTTTGTCCCCGAGGACATCATCCGCCCAGTAGCAAAACTACAATTGCATGAACTTACGAAGATTAAACTGGAAACTGGCTCGGACGTCGCCCAGTATTAAAAGGTCCGAAACAGACGTCACCATGGAAACGGTGTCGTCTGATACGGCAGGTGTCCCCTCATCACCAGACATGACAAATATCTCAAACACGACTCATTCAGATCATCGTCCTAGTGACAATAGCAATATTACACATATACAGCCATGTTCAGTTCTCCTTTAAGACATTTTGGTGTTTGATGACACAGTACAACACTGTCGCATTTCAAAATGTGAGACCAAAGGCTGCAAAACTTGTGCTATTTTAATTACAGATGCTGAATTCACTAGCAATTTGACCAAGAAGTCATATTTTACCAGAAGTTACGATGATCTGAATTGTAAATCGATAAATGTCGTCTACGGATTAGAGTGCAACCTTTGCGGATTGGTATACGTCGGTGAAACGAAAGGAAGGCTTAACAAACGTATGTGCGGTCATAGATCAGACATTAACCTTAATACTAACGACATTCTATACCAGCATTTCAATCAGCCCGATCATTCCATCGTTTCTATGACAGTTCGCATTATCGAAAAGATATACCATAGCTCTAACAATCCTAATCTTTCAACGACTCTCCGTAGACAAAAAGAAGACTACTGGATTAGACAATTGGGAACTGCAACACCTTATGGCTGCAATGACAAAATTGATGGTATAGGTATTCTATCTAGTCCTTCGTGTAACTCGGTGAATGTGATGAATATTTTCAACTCGACTCCTCGACGTAGACGCAGTCATGGTCATCGTCATTATACATCACCTTCTCTGCATGATGTCTCTATTAATGACTTGCTGCCATTCATACAAAAGCCGTTAGGTATTCATCACATTCGCACGAAACTTTATTCATTACCCCTTTCGAAACTTCATTCTCTGTTCAATTTATGTTTGGAATCCACTGTTACAAACCCTCATTCAAACCAATACAAACTTGATTCTATAATTTCGGATATTGCAAGTCACAGACTTTTCAAGCCAGTTCGCATTGGAAAAGATGAAAAAGAGAAAAGATCTTTTCTTAATCTTTCCTTTGCCAACAAAGGTCTCGATGGCGTCAACCTAGGCAATATCCTTCATCATAAATTAGTGCAATCGAAAATACCTCCTTATTTCAATGACCAGTCTGTACCAATAATTTCTTATACCTATACCAAACCTATTGCAACTAAAATTTTCAATTACAAACGCGTTTTGCAGGATCTCGATATTGACGACTTCAAGTCTAAACCTCCTGATTGCACTTGTGCTAGTTCCAAATTCACATATAATCCTGCTGGCCACGTTATTACCGGTGACCTTAACATTGTTAATAACACTTCTCTACGAAATGTGTTATCGAAAGGTCCCAAATATCGTGAGCCTAAATCCATCAATTGGAAATACAACTTTAAAATTTTGATGGATTCAGTCGAGGATTATGCCAGGCCATGGGCTAAGCGCGAGAAAAAAGACGTAGACACTCTTTCCGAATGGATTAAGGCAGTGAGGTCGTTGATACAAATCAGAATTAAGAAACTGAATGGGTCCATCAATGCCCATGCTACGTCAATCTTTAAAGACCCAAATGTTGCAAAACACCTATCCGACCTCCATGACAAATATGTTGTTGTCCCTGCAGATAAAGCCCCAAATAACATCGTTTTTGTGTGTAAAAGTCACTACATCAACTGCTTGATAAACGAATTAGGTATTGACAATTCACTTGGTAACTCAACATATACCCTAACGACACGAAATCCTGGATAATCATAGGTCTGTTCTATGTTCCTTTGGAATTTCAACCAAAGATGAAGAACTGGATCTTCCATCACTGTATTGGATACCTAAACTACATAAATGTCCTTACAAACAACGGTATATTGCTGGGTCTTCCAAGTGCTCCACGAAACCTCTTTCTAAATTATTAACATCTATTTTATCAGCAATCAAAGACGGGCTTCAAAGTTATTGTGAAACTGCCTATTCTAGAGGTGGATACTTAAAAATTCAAAAGATCTTTTAGAGTACATACAATCTAACTCTCTTTCATCTTGTAACAGTATAAAAACATTTGACTTTTCTACCCTGTACACAAGTATTCCACATTCCAAACTAAAAGACAAATTGAAAGAGTTAATATTACTTTGCTTCATAAAAAAGAATGGCCAACGTAGATACAAGTATCTTGTCTTAGGGAGGGATAAATCCTACTTTGTAAAGAATCACTCTGATTCAAACAAAAAATTCTCTGAAACTGATATTATCAAGATGCTTGATTTCTTGATTGACAACATATTTGTTACGTTCGGAGGACGTGTTTTTCAACAGACTGTCGGCATTCCAATGGGAACAAACTGTGCCCCTCTACTCGCCGACTTGTTTCTTTATTATTATGAGGCTGACTTCATGCAGGAACCTCTTAGGAAGAAAGATAAGAAGTTAGCAATATCCTTTAACTCTACTTTCCGCTATATAGATGATGTTCTTTCACTAAACAATTCAAAATTTGGTGACTATGTGGAACGCATCTATCCAATCGAACTAGAGATAAAGGATACTACAGATACAGTTAAGTCGGCTTCATATCTTGACTTACATCTAGAAATTGACAATGAGGGTCGGTTAAAAACAAAACTTTACGACAAAAGAGATGATTTCAGCTTTCCAATTGTGAACTTTCCATTTCTAAGTAGCAACATTCCAGCAGCACCTGCATACGGGGTATATATCTCCCAATTGATACGATATTCCCGTGCTTGCATTTCCTATCATGATTTTCTTGATAGAGGTTTGCTGCTCACAAGGAAGCTATTAAACCAAGAGTTCCAAATGGTGAAGTTGAAATCATCCCTTCGTAAATTTTACGGACGCCATCACGAGTTGGTTGACCGTTATGGAATAACCGTTTCACTAATGATATCGGATATGTTCCTTACGTCGTAACTACAATCCCCTTCCTTTCATGAATATGACCTACCGAATTAGACTATTTATTTGTAATCACTTAAGCAACACGACGGGTGCCACATGTGGAGCAGGATCTGCTTACCCTTCCGGAGCACCTGAGATCACCCCTAGTTTTTGGTGGGGTTCGTGTGTTTATTCTTTAGTTTTCTATGTTGTGTCGTGTGTACTATTGTTTTTCTGTTTGTCTTTTTTATTTTTAGCCATGGCGTTGTCAGTTTGTTTTAGATTTATGAGTTTGACTGTCCCTTTCGTATCTTTCGTCCCCCCTTTTAATAGGAATAATAGTACAGTATTTGAAGAGTTGATTCACATTCCCAATTCGCGTTTGCAACTCTTCAAATACGGTTATGAATGTTATTTCTCACATAAAAGATATCAATTAATAGCTTCTATTCTACTCTTCACCAAACAACAGTATTAAATCACTTATTCGAAATGTGAGTTTATGAATTAATTTGTTGCAAGGTCATACGTTGTATATGTTATGACTTTTCACTTTCTGGAGAGCCGTGGTGTAGTGGTTAGTGCCTTGGACTACTAACACAAAGGTTCCTGGTTCGATTCCCGTTCGGGATGACAATTTCAGAACTCAATTGTCGGCTCTCACTTGACACCATTTGCGAGTATCGTTTTAAGGAAACGAAGATAGTCCGTCGGAAGGGGACGTAAATGGCTGACCCGTGTTAAAAGAGAGAAATATCTCTTGCACGTTAAAGAGTAGGCTAATGCCGCTACAAGGCAGCACTCGCACCCGCAAAGTGGAAAGGGATTAATATAAGTTGCAACACTTGTTTACCAATCCACTATAAATAAATTTGTTTAAACTAAACTTTCTGGAATAGTTACTCTAAACCTAATACAACACCCATGAAGAATTTTAAACGTTGAGAAGACGAAAATGCGTAATATGACAGATGAATTCAAAAAAACTCTAACACGCGTGAAAATAAACAAATCTATTCGACTGAAAGGATGAGGGAACTGATATATCTATTTTTTGTTTCATTTAATTGTATCTCAATTTCAAATACATTCAGTCCCTTAATGTTTTATTCTACAATATAATGCCGAACTGTCATCCACAAGGAACTAATCCAGTAAAACACACATGTAGTCATTCCTTGACATTTCAGTCAATACTTCATTTTACATTAACAACTTTAAATCCTTAAACATAAAGTATAAATCACGCTAATGTCAATCATCTGTTTGTTGCTTAAATGTGCCTTTAAAGAATTGATTTAAAAACTGAAGTCAATTCTAAATTAATTGATCACTAATACTGAATTTTAAGACTAAATTATAGAATAGTCAATGTCTTTAAAATTATTTGAAAATGTCGGTGGCATAATTAAAAAAAAAACGAGTATAAAATAAAGTAGAAGATGTTAATCCTGGTAACTATGATGAGTTTATAATTATTTGAGTTACTATCGGTATGAGATGTGTTTCAATGATAATATCGCCCCCTGGTTTTAGTGCTACTTATGTTCATGTCTTTGTGTTAGATTGCATTATGTCATGCTGTTGTCTTAAAATGTGATGTATGCTAGATTGTATTTCCCTATGGTATCGTACACTAGGTGTCGTATGTGTTTACACACAAGATTGTATAGGATAAAACAAATTATGTTAGTGTTTTAAATCTCAGTAAATTTTTATAATCATGACTTTTTGTCTACTACAACAAATACATAAAATAGAAGTCCTTTTAAACAACGTTATGTTGTTAGGCATGTCCCTCAAGTGTTGACTTAGTATAGAACATGGTAATTCATTGTCTTTCTCAGTAAAACAAAGATCCATCGATGAACACCATTTTCATCTTTTTGAATGTTTATCTTCGCACATATGTCCGATTGGAAAAAGGACATTCCATTCGATTATTTGTATAGGCTAAGAGCTGTAAGTAAATAATTCTGCCACTTATTTTACAGATAATGTTTTTTTTATAAACCATAATTTGACATGACATGCAGAACCTTTTCCCTTGGCTGCATTGTTAATTTATTTGTTTTACTGAGTAGGCATGACATATTTGCCACATGAGTTGTAAGTAGATAAAACATCATATCAAACTCATGATCCGCGATACATTTTTCCACAAGAGAGGCGAAAGATACCAAAGTGACAGTCAAACTCATAGATCAAAAACAAACTAACAACGCCGTGGCTTATAACAGAAAAAGAAGAACAGACAAATAATAGTTCACAAGACACAACATAAAAAACTAAGACTAAGCAACCCGAACCCCATCAAATACTGAGGGTAATCTCAGATGTTCCGGAAGGGTAAGCAGATCCTATTCCACATGTGGCAACCGTCGCATTGCTAATATTATTACAAATCCGCTAAAAGTATAATTCGGTGGGTCACATTCGTGAAAAGGGAAGGAGTTGAAGTTACAACGTAAGGAACATATCCGATAGCATCTTTGAAACGGTTATTCCTTAACGGTCAACCAACTCGTGATGTCGTCTGTAAAATATACGAATAGATGATTTCAATTTCACCATTTGGAACTCTTCGCTTAGTAGCTTCCTTGTAAGCAGCAACCCTCTACGAAGGAAACCATCGTCAAATTACTAACACCTGCTTTATTTGTAGCCATCAGAAACGGGTTTAAGAATTTTTACAGTGGCATGATGTAATTTTGAACAGTTTGAAGATCTGTCACAGTTAGTTCATCTTACTATGACATAGTATAAACCTTTTAACTTACCGTTTTCGTTTTAATTCCTTATTCTAAGTTCTAAATCAAACGATAAGTCAAAATTTGTTTGATGCAACAGTATATATAGCAATCGCGTTTACATATATCTTGCTCAAGGTTGAGACAATTACTAGTCACTATTACCAGTAAATGCTCTTACATCAACATCATCCAGATACCTGCTGGTTCTGAATGATCACATACTAGTGAAGTTCTGCAGACATAGTTAAAAAAAAACTTGGCATGTATATGGATACAAACTGTTATTGTGTCTCTGCTTGCATGTTTGATCTTTTATTTGCATGAAGAAGGATTGTATATAAGAGCTTCAAAGAATGAACCACAAATTACCTTGTTCTTCACATTCTGCTATGAAAGTAACTAGTATATCATCATGTTTTTATTCATTTGATTAATAGTTCTGAATTGAATCTTTAAGAAATCAGGAATATGACAAGTGTAATCAATCCGTTTGATATGTTTGAGCGTTTGCTTTTGATTAAGGACTTTCCGTTTTGAATTTTGCTCAAGGTTAAGCATTTTTTTGATTTACTGTTTCCCTAACATGATACAGTGGTGTAACAGAACACACAACAAAGAAACTGTAAAAACTAGTAGAAGAGAATTCTGAAACTAAAAGTTAATTTACAGCAAGTTACATGTATTACATAACAATATTGATACTAGGACTTTTGCGTTAACAAATTCATTATTTGTATATTTAGAGTTTAACAAAAGTATGGTCGATTGACGAGTTTCCCCCAATAATACAATATATATCAGTACAGCGATATACATACACTATGCTCAGTCTTAGAAACTATCTATCCTGAGCAATGCTAGAATAAAAGTACCAACATAATCATCAAGGTTATCTTTTATATAACAATACATACCGCGGCCGTAAATATCAAAACAAAATCAATGTTAGAATCGGTGTGATCTTACTACAATGGTATATTGTAAACTTTAGATAATAACTTTGTACAAAGGATAACAACATTTCCATAAATCGTATCTAATTAAACAAACGGCATCATCGTGCGACGGTAGTAAGCTATGGGATTCAGTTTGTAATATTAAATATCTATAGTAACAGCTAACCTTCAAAATAAACTAATTGTATCTGTGAAGGAATTAAATAAAGCTGGTTTAAAAGAATTTGTATTATCAATATGCATGATTTAATAGATTACCAAGTTTAAACAGATTAAAATGTCACCATAGACATGGGCATGGCGAACGAGTTGGAAAATATAAAACAAGAGAAGTCGTGTTCAAAGTGATAATGTCGTCAAGAGTGATAATTGACAAAAGGGTATCAAAATTGTGTATAATGTGGCAAAATGTAATAAACTGAAATATCTAAGTCTAGAACAGGTTTGGTGTGGGCCAAGGCTCATTGTTTAAGGCATTACTTTGACCTATCATGGTCTACTTTTTGAATTGTGTCTTGAATGGGGAGTTTTCTTATTGGCACTCATACTACATCTTCGTATATCTAACTATTGTCTATATTTGTCCATGCCCTCCCACAATATTCTGGTAATATTTTGATTATCAAAAAACGTATTATCAAGATAACGAAATATTAATACATTATAGAATAAACAATTTTGGAAATTGAAAAGATATTCAAAAAATTAATACGAATTTAAAAACAATTGAAAAACATAGCGATCAGTCAAAATGTTCCATTTTTTTTAATAACTGGTGGCGATACATATGAATGTGTTTCTTGTTTTTAGTATTTTGTTTAACTTGATGTCATTAGTTGAAGTATTTTGATACCAATGATATAATTTACTGTAGAGCTAGACTATTGTATGATTTGATTAATCAAGTTCTTTCTAAGTTATCTTGTTTTTTTTCGAATAAAAGTACGCTTGGCCATTTTGTTAACCTTTTAATTAATAGGTAGTAAGGCTTCTTATATTTACTTATCTAATAGTAATTTTATTAATCAATGAAAGATTTTGAATAGAATAGAGAATGTAAACAGGGAATGCGTCAATAGACAACAACCCGATTGTAGGACAGAAAACCGCCTTATGCCATCGTGGTCTTCAAAACAGTGGGAAATATTAAACTAGACTACTCGTAGTTCGAAAGAAAACATCTAACGTATAACTACCATCTGTTAAATGCGTGAAGACATTAAATCTTTTATATTTTTTGTTCAGCGTCAAGGAACAATACTTTGTGAAAATTTCGGAGCAAATATCTATAAATCTAATCGAAAGTTTAATCACAATTCTTCCACTGAAAGGAATGGTTTATAGAATTAGCCTATTCCCTATAAGTTGTTGCTTGGTTTTTAACTGTAGCCTACTCTGAAACCAGACATCGAAATTATTTTGCCAAATATTTTATCTTTTTCCTGACATTATATTGATGAATTGAGACACTTTGTTGATCTTATGCAATTAGTTTTATCGGACAACCTTGTTTTGGATGCTAAGAAGCTGAGAAAAAAAAATTAATTTCAATTTGACAAAATAGTATTTTTCTTTCATTTGGATGTCATCATTCGAACATTTTTCGTTACTATTTTGATAAATTAACAAGATAAAGGACTTTGTAAAATGATAATTCTATCATAAGATACTTGGCGTGTTCACAATACGAATATTTATAAGGCTTTCATTTATCTAATGTTGTGTTATGTAATCTTATTACGACAGGGTAACATAATTTTATCATTTTGGAATTGGATTATGCTCATAACGAAATCTGATATATATTATGATGGAAAATGATAGTGGCATTGTGAGCCTAAATTTCGAATGAAACAGATGATACTAGGAAGTACATAAAGGTTAAGATATTGATCAAACACCTGTCTAATTTTCAATAGAAAATATGTTGTATGTTTGCAAATCAGACAACAATCCAAAAGAGATCGGAGGGTGAAGATGAAAACAGCTTTAGGTCATCATACGCTTTGAATCAGCAACGGCCAAAACCCACATTGTATAGTAACAATTAAAGTCATCGGTATAACAAATTATAAAAACAATTCATATGGGAAACCAACACTCTGATCATTGCTAAAAACCTAAACGAATTAAGTTATTACTTAAATAACATAAACCACTGAATAATAGGCCTGAATAAAGACATGAACACAAAAAAAATTGCGGGTTTAACATGCTTTTTGTCGCACAGCCCACTTGCATCTGGGACAGTAGTGTAGTTGCAAAAAATAAAAGATAAGAGCATACTGAATCAGTTGTAAAGGGTTTGACTCGGACCATCATATTGGCATAAAAAACATTAAGATTAAAAAAGTGACCAAAGATTATTCATGGTTATTGAAAGAGAAGTAAACTATACTTGATAATTAATATGTAACTAGCAAGGTATCTATCCGTTTGGATAGATTATAAAAAAATGGATATACTTAAAACGTTAACACAGCGTATGAAAGGAACATTTTATTTATTCTGGTTTAGAATAGTTTTTCCCTTACTACATTTTTGTAGATCTATTTCTGTAAACGATATTATTAATAACATCTACTTGCCTTTTTCTGTGCTGCTGTCTTATTTAACTACTAAGATAACCTCTTACTGAATAATTATTATTGAGTTTTCGGAAATCTGTGAATATTCACTTTGTTTTATGTTGGTTTTTTTTTCATTTTTTTTTCTTCATAATAAAGTGTTTTCCTAACTATTTAATGCACATTGTTTTTGTAAATGTTGTTGAGCATCTGACTGACATTTAAAAAACATGCATGACATTTTTCACAAAATGCAAAAGCTTTGTCAGTGGATGTTATAATTTCTATATTTTTGTTATTTTTGTTATGATGACAGATCTTTTAAAATTTCCATCTGGTTAAGTCTCGGGCTATTTTTAGATTTTGTATACACATCTGTCCATTGTTGACGTTAGTATTGTTGGCTTTTGTTTCTTTGTTTGGTTTCATTACTGTCTTATTCTCAAATAACCCACAATATACACATTTTTGTATTCATAATCATTCACAATTACTAAAAAAGACAAGAAAAACATTCACTAGAAAGACAAATTTCCTTAGGATAAACATATTGATAAGGCAATATCTAAGAAAAGTCTTTATTTATGTAGTTTAAGCATACTGCTTCCAGTAGTTACAGCTAATTACAAATAGTACGTCAACATATTATGATGAATTACATTCGCTTGTTCAAACTATACTGCATTATAGTTTAAGAAGATGTGTCATGATAGAAAACAGTTCATAAAGGTCAACTAACTCGCAACTGACTTCATTAGCAATTGACCTCTGGAACTGGCATAGCAAAGTATTGCATATTAATCATTGGTGTTAATATTTCGAAAAAAATTGAGGACCACATTAAAAAAGAGTAAAACATATGAGATTAAAAAAAGGGGCGAATTATACCAGATGGACATTCAAACTAACAGATCTAAAATAAACTGACAACGGTATGGCTATATAAACAGAAAAAGACAAACAGATAAATAATAGTACACAAGACACCACATAGAAAACTAAAAACTAAGCAACACGAACCCCACCAAAATCTGGGGGTGATCTTAGTTGACCAGGAAGGGTAAGCAGATCCTGCTCCATATGTGGCACCCGTCGTGTTGCTCATGTTATAACAAACCCGGTTAGAATTTTGGTTAGGAAAACTTCAAAAATAGCAAAGACAAATTTGAAAGCATAAATTGGAAAACAGAAAATATTAAGTCTTGGCCTTTACTTTGGTTATAACAATCAAGACTGTCAAAAACTAAACACTGATAAACAGCTAAAAAAATGTGAAAAAATCATATCAAACAGGATGAAAAGAAATTTAACATTAATAGGTAAAATAATAGTAGTAAAATCATTAATTCTTCTAAATTTAACCTATATTGCATCAAACATGTACATCCCAAAGGAAATAATACAAAAGTTTAACACTTTAGTATATAATTTTATATGGAATTGGAAAAAAGATAAAAATTAAACGTGCAACCCTTTGTAAAGACTATTTAGAAGATGGGTTAAAAATGATCGACATAAATTTTTATCTCAAAGCACTTCAATTAAGCTGGATTTTAAAACTTAAACAAAATTCTGGTGATAATTGGACTTAAATCATACCCCAAGTTTACTTAAACAAATTTGGTAAAAACCTTTTGATATTTCAATTGAACATTAAAAATGTTAATATGTTAGACAAAAAATTATCTAAATCCCTTCCTGAGTTCTATCAGCAATTAATTAAAACTTGGATTAATGTTAAGGGAGGACAGACAAAGACCCAATAAACATTTCTAGACATAAGAAAGCAGATTGTATGGGGCAATCATAACATACAAACAAAAGGAAAATACTTATTGTTTACTAAATGGATTGAACAGAATATTTTGTATGTAAATGACATACTTGATGAAAGAAGTTATATATCAGAAAATAAAAGATTAATTAAAATAAAAAATAAACGTGATTGGATTCGAGAATGATCTTTATTAAAGAAAGCTATTCCAAAACATTGACAGAAGATTTTAAAGCAAGAAAGCTCATTTAAAACAAAAGTAAATATAAAGAATACAAAAAATCTGCAAATATTACTCAATCATAATATTCATCCAGAAATGAGTAATAAAGAAATATATTCAATACTATTTGTCCCTCATAAACAGGTTTTCTTAATTGGGACAGAATCTTTGAAGAAAATTTAAATAAAAAATTTCCAATATAATGAGTTTATGCTATTTTAATGTCATATTTTTTTAATTCCAATTACAGTATAAAAATAGTTTATCCTTATATACAAATAAACTGTCGTTAGATTTGTGTGTCTTTAAAATAAAAAAAATGTAAAACAATGGTTTTTGGAGTATTGTCTGACCTACTTCCATGTCATAAAAGTAAATGACACAATACAAATGCATTCCTACATGTTCTGATCTAAATAAAAGACCTATTTTGACTTGTTCACATATATTCATTACAAAGTGTTACTCCAATCAATCTCGTTACACATTAGCAATAACATAAAATTGAGAATGGAAATAGGGAGTATGTCAAATAGACAACAACCCGACCAAAGAGCAGACAACAGCCGATGGCCACCAATCGGTTAACATATTGAATTAAAAATACGCAGTTAGACATTGTGGTACAGCCTACATAATGTAATGCTTTTCGGTCTTCCTGGTAAAATTAACTTAATTTAATTGCAGTATGTTCAAGCCTTGATAATTTTGAATATGATTTTTTTACCGACGTCATAAAGTTTTTCCGACATATACCTCTTGGTACAATATAAAGCATAAAGGACTAAATTCAATATAAATTCCTGCCCCTTGATTAATTTTTAATTAAATCTACCAGTCAATCAAAGATGTTGAACGAAATCTCCGTGTATTTATTTATCATGTATGTTCACGTACCTCTTTTCAACCTTAAATTAATTGCCGGGCAAGAAAAATACAGGTGATCAAGCATGTCCTTTTACAATTTTTAGTTCGAAAGTAAAGAACCAATAAATGTTCCTTGAGCACCAGCAAAACAAAACCGGTCGACACTTTTTGGTATTTGTAGGTCAAATTCTGTATCTGTACATTCAAAACCTTTCAATGTGTTTTGCTCTGAGGTACCTGATAACCTCGCATCGATTACTTGCATTTCAATGTTGTCATGACTTGATATTACCATAATTTTTAAGGATGTTCATACAATTCAGGCAGACATTATTAGCTGCCGGTCAGCAATTTCAATTTTGGTATGATCAATTAATTATATAACAATAAATTGAATCAGAGGATACTATTTACAAAGATATTAATTTGATAGCTATAGCGTTCATATTGTGCAATTTTTCTTTTTTCTAATTTAAATCCAGTCTACATAAAAATTTGCTATATCTAACATTACAGTGTTTACATGCAACTTAGCCAATATAACCATTATTTTGCCTGATTAAATCAGTCGGACGATTCACATATATATTCACTCTAAATAACGTCTTTGAAAATAATGATATTTATAGACAGTGTTTCTTTTAATATATCTTTGGCACACAGTTCGCCGAAAATTGCTGAACACTTGCAACTCATTTACCCAGTACCATAGAGAAAATAACACAGCATGAACCATATTACAGTTTACCGGAAAGTACACTGTAATTAAGCTGTAAAAACATATTCGCTGACATTTGATAGTCATAAACGACAGTGCAAAAGTAGATTAGAAGTATTATAGATGTTGCAATACTCAACAGAACATATTCATTTTATTTTTTTTGAGCGCAACATGCTCTATTCCTGACTTAGTACAGGACATGTTAAAAAAAATGGTGGATTGAACCTGGTTTTATTGCTAGTCAAACCTCCTGCTAATATGGCAATGTTAAAAATATCGCTCAAATGACACTCTGTGACAGTAGTACAGCACAAACAAACGCAAAACAATCAGAACAGATAAACGCTCAAATATATACTATAAATTACATTACAACATGAAAACCGCAGAACAAGTAACATCGTCCATTAACGAAAACATAGGATATACAAAGTATTGCCGTATTTTACTTCCAATTCAAACAATTATTTGTGCAATAATAGTCCAAAAAATAATCAAGATTATGCAAGGCTTTTAAATTGATGTTGTGACGACGTCATAAATATTTGGACTAACACCATGCTTTATCAGGGGAAAATCAAAAATTAGTCGACTATACTGACAAATAAAACAAATATGTGAAATGTACAGAAACATATGAAAACCAAAAACGATAAGACATACTACAATATCGAACAGAACCCACAAAAGAAATACCATATATAAATACATGTATTTTTTATGTATAAATACCGAGAAATGTCGTTTAGCAATGCAGATTCACATTTAACAAAACTAACAAAACAGTCCTATCCGGGAATAGGTGACATTTGATACTTGGCAGACAGACGATAGTGATGTTAAACCACAGTATAAGTAAGATGTGTTAAAAATGTCTGAGTTATTCTAGACACAGACACAAAGATCAACAAATTTGAAATGGTGATCATAAAATTTACGGAGTGCCATTTTAAAATCTGTCTTTCCCAAAACTCTGTTGGAGTAGTTTCTTCATAAAGAGCACACTCATGTATATGAAGTCCGTATATTGTTAATATACACGAGCATAACGTTTTAATTGTGATATGTAAACACCATATGGCGGAACAGTGGGTATGTCACAAATGTACATATTTAGGTAAAGATATAGGTATGAAGCAGTCCTTCTAGTATTATTAGTATCCTTAATTGCAGGTTCACTGGGATATTTGAGATGCAAGTTCTGACTGTAATATTGGTTATCTTGTTATAAGATATCATCAGTATATGAAAGTAAAATTAAGGAATTTTGAAGGTGCCTCTTCCTTTTGTCTTTTAGAAGGTTCATAACATTTTTTTGTGTCAGTTGTCAAGCTTTTGCAAATTCAGTATCATAACCTTTGCTGTCTGCTTAATACGTTACCGACGTGATTAGATGTGTACTGAACAATATTTTCCGCTTGTGAATAATAATCTGCTTTCACATCCGGAGCATCTCTGATAACTCCAAGTTTTTGATTGGCATCGTGTTTTTTTGTCATTGTTTTCTATGAAATGTTTCGTCAACCTGTTTGTATTTTCTTTCGCCTATCGTTTTTTGCCATACCGTTCACAACTTATATTTCCTTTTTTTTCTGCAACTGCTTTTTAAAGCCAAATTAAGAAACAGTCCTTATCTATTAGTGTAATTAGTTTCATGTTTTACCAGGGTTTACAGTCTTTGCTTATGTGTTTTTATCATAGCACTGATTCGGATATGAGATACATGTATATGCTCACTGTGAAACATTCAGAACCCTTTCATGAATGTTTGTTCCTGTTTCCAGCAGTACGTATTTATTACGTTCTATCATATGTGCTTTTTTGTTTATTAGTTTGTTATTAAAACAATTACTGAAAGAACTTGTGCGTAGGTTTAGATAACACATGGTTATTTATTTCCTCGTTAATTGGAGAACAAATGACAAATTACTACAAATAATGATGAACTGTTACTATATTCTCAAATCTTCAGTTTGCAGGAAAATAAAACAACGCAGATGCTTCCGCTGCAGCTTAATTGTTTCAAAAGCTGATTGACGCAGCAGACATAAATAAAGGAAAGGTTTGACGGTACGATGTACTTTGAAGGAACATGCTTTTACGCGGTAAAGTTCTCTAGTATGTCAGTGTATGTACCTGACTTACCATTTTTGTGAAACTATAAGTAAAACACCATATTGTATATGTTCATATAAGTCTGGTACTTAAACTCGATGATTACACTGCGGACAATGTAGTGTAGGATAATTGGTTTAATCATCAACTTTCACTTCAGTAATAACCCCATTAAATAATATGTGGCAACCAATGGTCAAATATCTACCAAGGGAGGACAGTATAAGTGTCTCCTACTTCAACTGACTTGATTCTGATCTGACATGAAACCGAATTATACAGAACAGTCCGAACGACAAAATTAAAAGCAGCTTGCAAAGATTGTTTTTTAAACTTTTTTTTAACAAATAGTTTTACGTCGGTTTTTGCGTACAAATCGTTTTATATTTGTCATATAGGTACTAATACAATTTGGGTTTAGATCATTGTCAATGGCCTAACGATAAGTTACATAATTGTTAAAATTCTATGTCATTTAGTCCCCTGTAGAATTTGTCTCCTTGGCAATCATTTCAAGTCCTCATAGTAGTTATTCACTTTATCATAAATCTTAGTAAACGGTAGATTAAGGATCTACCGAAAGCAGAAAGTCTACTTCATATCTTGATCTTTTCCTCAATTTTGAAACAACTGGACGATTTAAACCTAGTTTATATCATGACAAATGTGATAATTTTAAATATCCAATGGTTACCTTTCTATTTCTCACCAGATACCCTCTACTCTTTCCCATGGCGTTTAGATATCTCAATAAATACGTACAATAGTGCTTGTTCATACTGCACAAACTTTCAAAGTAGTCTGAGCTGTAGTTTAACAGTCTGTCTTCTATTCCGGATTGGGATATTTTACTAAGTATGCATTTGTTTGACTGGTGACGCATGCATAGAGGAAAACGCGCACCCTGTCGACGCATCTGCTCTCGATCCCTTTAAGTTCATGTGACTCATTCAACTTCAGGTTGTTACTTTATTTCTTGCTTATCGATTTACGTGATTTTAACATATATGTTACGTACTACACTTTAATTCAAATGACTCACTCGCAGATTTTGACAACTTGAGTGAAAAGGAGTAGGTCCGGTAAGGACTCATTTTGGCCTCATATTTCAGTTTCATCTGACGAAAGATTTTGATCACTTTTTAAACACTTAAGTGTCTATTTCACTTGATTCAATTAGTTTTTGTGAACGATTTTAACTAATTTAGTCATTAAAAACGATCCGATTCAAGCTCAAATATGAGAAATCTCTAAAATATGCCAAAAAACGTCACTTTTCAGATGGTTTTTGTCAAAAATGAAAGTGGCCGCATCCGTGTTCATCCACAACCTTTATATATGTTAGGTATTATCATAAAATACAACTTACATTTCAATATTAAGGATGAACACGAATGCGGCCACTTTCGTTTTACACGGAAACTGTCTAAAATTTAACTAAAATGATAGAATTTTGAAGATTTCAGTAATTTCGCATGACTTAATGGTGCTACAACCCGATATATGTGCATTGTATTGTCAAAAACAGCCCATATTTATGTAGCAGAAGCATTCAACTGTCCAATAAATAACTAAAAGTTTACATTTTAACAATTTTGTAAAACTGTTATATTTTGGGGCCAAAAAGGGGTCTTACCGGACCTACTCCTTTAAAAAATGAGATTATGATCCAATTGGTAAATGATAAATCAGGCAGTTATTTTGATATCATGAATTATACGAAAGCGAAAACAATTCTTCCGTGAGTTGGTATAAAATTATAATCCTGGTACTTTTGATAACTATTTACACCACTGGGTCGATGCCACTGCTGGTGGACGTTTCGTCCCCGAGGGTATCACCAGCCCAGTAGTCAGCACTTCGGTGTTGACTTGAATATCAATTATATGGTCATTTTTATAAATTTTCTGTTTACAAAACTTTGAATTTTTCGACATACTAAGGATTTTCTTACCCCAGGAGTAGATTACCTTAGCCGTATTTGGCACAACTTTTTGGAATTTTGGATCCTCAATGCTCTTCAACTTTGTATTTATTTGGCTTATTAACTATTTTGATCTGAGCGTCACTGGTGAGTCTTATGTAGACGAAACGCGCGTCTGGCGTATAAAATTATAATCCTGGTACTTTTGATAACTATTTACACCACTGGGTCGATGCCACTGCTGGTGGACGTTTCGTCCCCGAGGGTATCACCAGCCCAGTAGTCAGCACTTCGGTGTTGACATGAATATCAATTATATGGTCATTTTTATAAATTTTCTGTTTACAAAACTTTGAATTTTTCGAAATACTAAGGATTTTCTTACCCAAGGAGTAGATTACCTTAGCCGTATTTGGCACAACGTTTTGGAATTTTGGATCCTCAATGCTCTCCAACTTTGTATTTATTTGGCTTTTTAACTATTTTGATCTGAGCGTCACTGATGAGTCTTATGTAGACGAAACGCGCGTCTGGCGTATAAAATTATAATCCTGGTACTTTTGATAACTATTGGGACATAGATACATTAAATCGGTGAACTATAAAAAATGTTTGAAGTATTTCATTCGCATTAACCATATGCAGATTCATGATTCAGAATAGACTTTTCTCTTCAGAGAAAGTGCATCAGAAGCCTATTTGGCTGGCTTGATTATTTTGGATTTTAAAACATGTTCTTCTTGTTCTTGTTCTTGTTCTTGTTCTTTTTGTTCTTCGTGTTCTTCTTGTTCTTGTTCTTGTTCTTGTTCTTGTTCTTGTTCGTCTTGTTCTTCTTGTTCTTGTTCTTCTTGTTATTCTTCTTCTTGTTCTTCTTGTTCTTCTTATTCTTCTTCTTCTTCTTTTTCTTCTTCTTCTTCTTCTTCTTCTTCTTCTTCTTCTTCTGAATTGAAATATAGAAATTCCATAAGAACTGTGTATATTAATACTAAGAAAGAGAAAATTAAAAGAGGAAACTTGATAGATTTAAGCAAATCATTAGGATAGGAACAAACTGTCTTATTACATGATCACCTATTTCCCCCGAGGGTATCACCAGGCCAGTAGTCAGCACGTTTTGTGCTTACATGAATAATCATTGATATGGTTATATTTAAAAACAAACTGTTTACAAAATTTTGAATTTTTGAAAAATTAAGGCTTTTCTACCTCAGGCATAGACTACCTTAGCTGTATTAGGCATAATTTGTAGGAATTTTGGTCCTAAACGCTCTTCAACCTCGTACTTTATTTGGCCTTTTTAACTTTTTTGGATTCGAGCGTCACTGATGAGTCTTTTATAGACGAAACGCACGTCTGGCGTATATACAAAATTTAGTTCTGGTATCTATGTTGAGTTTTTTTACCACTGGGTCGATGCCACTGCTGTAGGAGATTTATTTCCCCGAGGGTATCACCAGCCCAGTAGTCAGCACTTTTTGTGCTGACATGAATTATCATTGATATGGTTATATTTATAAATTAACTGTTGACAAAATTTTGAATTTTTGAAAAACTAAGGCTTTTCTACCTCAGTCATAGATTACCTTATCTGTATTTGGCATTACTTTTAGGAATTTTGGTCCTTAATGCTCTTCAACTTCGTACTTTATTTGGCCTTTTTAACTTTTTTGGATTCGAGCGTCACTGATGAGTCTTTTGTAGACGAAACGCGCGTCTGGCGTACTAAATTATAATCCTGGTACCTTTGATAACTATTTACACCACTGGGTCGATGCCACTGCTGGTGGACGTTGAGTCTCCGAGGGTATCACCAGCCCAGTAGTCAACACTTCGGTGTTGACATGAATATCAATAATGTGGTCATTTTTTTTTTTATAAATTGCCTGTTAACAAAAGTTTAAATTTTTCGAAAAACTAAGGATTTTTTTATTCCAGGCATAGATTTCCTTAGCCGTATTTGGCACAACTTTTTGGAATTTTAGATCCTCAATGCTCTTCAACTTTGTAATTGTTTGGCTTTATAAATATTTTGATATGAGCGTCACTGGTGAGTCTTATGTAGACGAAACGCGCGTCTGGCGTACTAAATTATAATCCTGGTACCTTTGATAACTATTTACACCACTGGGTCGATGCCACTGCTGGTGGACGTTTCGTCCCCGAGGGTATCACCAGCCTAGTAGTCAACACTTCGGTGTTGACATGAATATCAATAATGTGGTCATTTTTTTTTATAAATTGCCTGTTAACAAAAGTTTAAATTTTTCGAAAAACTAAGGATTTTTTTATTCCAGGCATAGATTTCCTTAGCCGTATTTGGCACAACTTTTTGGAATTGTTGATCCTCAATGCTCTTCAACTTTGTAATTGTTTGGCTTTATAAATATTTTGATATGAGCGTCACTGATGAGTCTTATGTAGACGAAACGCGCGTCTGGCGTACTAAATTATAATCCTGGTACCTTTGATAACTATTTACACCACTGGGTCGATGCCACTGCTGGTGGACGTTGAGTCTCCGAGGGTATCACCAGCCCAGTAGTCAACACTTCGGTGTTGACATGAATATCAATAATGTGGTCATTTTTTTTTTTTATAAATTGCCTGTTAACAAAAGTTTAAATTTTTCGAAAAACTAAGGATTTTTTTATTCCAGGCATAGATTTCCTTAGCCGTATTTGGCACAACTTTTTGGAATTTTAGATCCTCAATGCTCTTCAACTTTGTAATTGTTTGGCTTTATAAACATTTTGATATGAGCGTCACTGATGAGTCTTATGTAGACGAAACGCGCGTCTGGCGTACTAAATTATCCTGCACAATTCTTGTTCATAAGAAATATTACAAATATAGAAAAATCATTTTCTGATATGATTGCTTGTGGTTATAGGATTGGAAAGGTGAACGAGTTTGTCGTCCGGAAAGTATGAACTTCGGAACAAAATTAAATAATAACCAGTTGGATTTTTACTTTTCTAATTACAATATCAATCTGTCAATCCACTACTGACCCTCGTCCTGAAAATGCATGATATATTTGGACTGGACGTAAGACAATCAACATTCAATCAATCTCTGCATATCCGCATAGAGCTCTACAGTCTGGTTGATTATTTGGGAAGTCTCCATATTAGGCTTATGTGCCTGTCCCAAGTCAGGAGCCTGTAATTCAGTGGTTGTCGTTTGTTTATGTGTTACATATTTGTTTTTCGTTCATTTTTTATACAAATAAATCCGTTAGTTTTCTCGTTTGAATTGTTTTACATTGTTATTCAAGGGCTTTTTACAGCTGACTATGCGTTATGGGCTTTGCTCATTGTTGAAGGCCGTTCGGTTACCTATAGTAGCTATTTATGTGTCATTTTGGTCTCTTGTGGAGAGTTGTCTCATTGGTTATCATAACACATCTTTCTTTATATATTTACAGTGACTCAAACGTCTTATAGCGTGTTCCACGAACGGAAATAGCAAGATTATTGCTTACATTATATTATATCTGCTCTTGTTCTATACACGACGCTCAAAGTTAATGTCATAAAAAGGGAATACTGAACGGGGAACGAATCGTGGTATATTTATTTGACCTAAAATGAAAAAATCCCGGGGAAATCTAATGTCAATCCTTGCTGATTAAAAAAAAATAGTAAGTTAATCTATTGAGTATCATTTTGCTGTGCTAGGAAACATATGCAATGCCGGTATTTTGGACAAAGTTGTGCTCAAGGCTCCGTATCTTGTCTGAAAATGGCACGATAATTGCTGTCAATTACCGCTTACGCTTCTGGCATTTTATGCCACTCTTCCATGTATTTGACATAGAATCCTTATAAGTATAAAAACAGATTATCATATATGAAATCATTTCCAAAAATTATAAGGGCGTGGCGGGCCCTACAGTTTAGAAGTTTATTACTCAAAAAGGATACCCTCTTCTTCTGTTCGCCTGCATGCCCACCCTTCCGCCAGTTGAATTTCTTAATATTGTTTGAGTCGGTTCTACATTGGATACAACCCGTCCAAAAGTTCTGATCATGGGTAAACACCACCTTCAGTTAAATGTCCGTCACTACTGAGTTCGAAACAATTGAACAAAATAGCAATTACTTTAATTTTAAAAAATTGGCGCGAGATTTTTTTTTCTCCCATCCATCACTCATTTTTTCTCGGATTTTATATTCTTTCTGCTAAATCCTCTCATATTAGGGAGCAACCAATTTACTTCATTTAAATTCAAAGAGAGGATCGTCCTGAATATGCATGTAATATTTTCCACTCGACGTTAAGCATCCAACAATCAATTAATAAATCAAACGGGGAGGTTCCCCTCCCCTCCCCCCCCCGAGCCCGAAATTCTTTTTTGAGTTTTTCGACGCTATCAATCAAATTATTTTTTTTCAAATTTAAATGTATAAGGTGTATTTTTTTCTCGATTTTTTTTTATTTGGAAAAATATACTCTCACTTTAATTTTGAATTTTAACGATCGTTCCCTTATATAAATGGATTATATCATTTTCATTCTTCACGGAATAAACATTATTAAAATTTTGTTCAATAAGGAGTATTGATAAAGAGATTATCTAAGATAAGTTTTCGAAAGGACGTTTATTATAAGAAATAAATATACGCGGACACCATTACTTAGCAGTTTAAACACGAGATGTAATTGATACACAGGTAGTTTAAATTTTAAATCACTTTTGTGTTTTGATACGGAACTATGTCCAGTGCACGATGTTTTGTCGATATTGTCAACATCGCAATGTCAACTTTGTAGTGTCGTTATTGTGTTTACATTGTTACCTATCAATATGTTCTATACCTTTCTGTTTACATCGTTCACATCGTATACATCTGGATGTTGACAATATCGTGTCGACATCGTGTTTATATTGTATATGTATAGAGTCTATAGCTTTCTGTTTACATCGTTCACATCGTATGCATCGCGATGTTGACAATAACGTGTCAACATCGTTTTTATATTGTATATATATATATAAAGTCTATACCTTTCTGTTTACATCGTTCACATCGTATACATCGCGATGTTGACAATATTGTGTCAACATCGTATATATATTGTATATATAGAGTCTATACCTTTCTGTTTACGTCGTTCACATCGTATACATCGCGATGTTGACAATATTGTATCAACATCGTGTTTATATAGTATATATATATATAAAGTCTATACCTTTCTGTTTACATCGTTCACATCGTATACATCGCGATGTTGACAATATTGTGTCAACATCGTGTATATATAGAGTCTATACCTTTCTGTTTACATCGTTCACATCGTATACATCGCGATGTTGTCAATATCGTGTCAACATCGTGTTTATATTGTTTATATACATATATATATATATAAAGTCTATACCTTTCTGTTTACATCGTTCACATCGTATACATCGCGATGTTGACAATATTGTGTCAACATCGTGTTTATATTGTATATATAGTGTATACACCTTTCTGTTTACATCGTTCACATCGTATACCTCGTAATGTTAACAATATAGTGTCAATAATCTTGTTGTTGTTGTTTTTTTTTTTTTAATAAGTTAACATGGTTAAGCAGTTAGTTATATAGTTAAAATTGTTTTCCATTTTTCATGTCGGCGTCTTTTATTGTTAACTATGCCATATAAACTTTGCTGAATGTTAAAGGCCATACGGTTATCTATAGATGTGCCAGTTAGTATGTATGTACTGGAAATTTTACTTATTTGCAATCATACCACTTCTTTTTTTTACAAATACCTTTCTGTTTAAATTGGTCACATAACAATGCTAACAATATTGTGTCAAAATCGTGTTTATATTTTATAATGAGTCTGTAGTACGTTACGGTATATAAACGTTAAACTAACTGCATTTGATGGCACCTGTCCTTAGTCAGGAATCTGTCGTTCAGTAGTTGTCGTTTGTTGAATTGTTCATACGTGTTTCTGGTTTCATGTTTTTTACATTAGACCTTTATTTTTCCTGTTCAAATAGTTTTACACTAGTTTTTTTTTGTGCCTTTCATAGCTTGCTACTTGATAAAAACCAAAACTCCGTATTAATGTCAAACCTATAGGGGTTTACTTATAAAAGATGTAACTTAAATAAAAAGTTGTCTCATTTGAACTTATACCGCATCTTCTTATATGTATACATCGCTATGTTAACGATGTCAACGATGTAAACAATATATAAGAGTTCAAACAATGTTGACGAAGTTGACTAGATATCTGTTTAATATTGTGTATATAGCGATGTTAACAATGTCAACGATGTAAACAATATATAAGAGTTTAAACAATGTCAACGATGTTCACACGACATCGTGTTAACCTTGTAAACATCACGATGTTAACGATGTCAACGATGTAAACAATATATAAAAGTTCAAACAATGTCAATAATGTTGACACGACATCGTGTTTACATTGTAAACATCGCGATGTTAACGATGTCAACGATGTAAACAATATATAAGAGTTCAAACAATGTCAACGATGTTGACACGACATCGTGTTTACATTGTATACATCGCAATGTTAACGATGTCAACGATGTAAACGATATATAAGGGTTCAAACAGTGTAAACGATGTTGACACAACATTGTTTTAACATTATATACATCGCGATGTCAACGATGTATACATTATATAAGGGTTCAAACAATGTAAACAATGTTGACACTATATCGTGTTAACATTGTAGGTATCGCGATGTCGACAATTATTGAATAAACATCCTTCACTGGACATGAATGTTGATACGATATCCATATTTAAATTCTAATTTGTCAACCTCTGTCAACCTCAGCGTCGAGAATATACCTTTTCGTAACAGGTACATCGCTTTAAAAGTTTAACTGGGTTGAGTTCAATATCGTAGCGGCTACGTAGCTGCTATAAATATCTATGTCGAGATGTATGTAGCAGCTAGTCTATAGCTACACGTTCAATAATCAAAATCTACATAGCATTAAGTAGCAGCTACGATATTGAACATGGCCCAGGTCGAGAACTCTAGATTTCCTGACGTCAGAATATATTTGCATAGTAATTTCCCAAACACAAGGCCAAAAAAACTGACCAATCGACTCAATGAACTACATTGCATTGTGGGCTACTACGAGTTTACTATCACTTGAAAACACGTGGAATTAGTGGAAGAAGTGAAAACTGATATAGTGTTTAGGATTCTCAAAATTAATGTTTTTGTTGTGCGAATATATTTATTGAAATATATATGACATAATCTTCAATTTGCATGCTCAGATTAAAAATGTATTGTTTAAGGGCTTCACAATTCGACTTTCTTTTTCGCCTTGTAAAAGTAGTTGAACAGGTTTGTTCCATAGTTAGGTATTGTACCTGTGCACTAATTTCACGGCGTGAAACAGTGAAATTTCAGATGAAATGACTACTATCCAGAACGTAAATATTTTGAGCTCTTTAAACATGTATAATGTCATTAAAAAACATTTCTGCCTCGAAAAGAAGAAAACTGACACAGAAACACGTCTATCGGTACTGAATGTGTAAATTTTTTATCAGGACCTGAACTATAAGTAAGAACATCATAATATTCATTATGTTAAAATAAGTGTTATAAAAGTGGGTAGGAAATGTGCTTGATATTCGAGTGATGAAGACATGATCTTTCAATCAGTGTGCAGTCGATTGCAGGTTAGGTAAACTGCCATCCTTTAAGAGTGGACAAGTCCGATTATAGCCAAATTACATGTCTATAAGTCTAGACTAATTCAAAAGGAGGGTAGTATACCTTACATAATATCGACTTTACCTCTCAGCTAACAAGCAAGCTAACCAAGGATTCTACCTTTCATTACACACTCAATGAAATCGGCTGTAATTGAGGTCTGGAGCTGGCATGTAAGTAGCTGCTAGCAGTCCTTTGTTTAACTGTGTATATTGCTGTGTGTTTTTTTTACTACATTGGATAGATGTATAGGTGGAGGGTTGAGATCTCAAAAACATGTTCAACCTCGCTGCATATTTGTGCCTGTCCCAAACAAAAGGACAAAACAAAACAAAAGGAGCCTCTGACCTTAAATAGTCTTGACTGATTTTAATATTAGTTTCTTGTGTATAATTCGGAGTTTAGTATGACGTCCATTGTCAATGAACTAGTATACATATTTGTGCCAGCTAAAGGACTCCTCCGGGTTTGGAGATTATCTCTGTATTGAACCCCAATTGGTTGCCTTCGGCTGTTGTCTGCTCTATGGTTGGGTTGTTGTCTCTTTGACTCATTTCCCATTTCCATTCTCAATTTTGTACGGTAAATTATATTATAGCTTAAGCATTGCATTGCACGAAAAAATGTGTTTCAGTAAATTACACGTGTTCTTGTTTGATTGTAATCACGTAGTAGTCCATCATGCATAATGCATGATGAACTACTACGTGATTACAATCAAACAATTTGTTGCTCATTAAGTGGATTTGTAAAAAAACTCAGGTAAAAATAAATTGCGTCACCCGTAAATAAACAATTACATGTGCGAGAACATAAATATGCTTATTTATGCATTGCCATATAAGGTAGTGTTCCCGACCTGTTTAAAGTATCAGAGAAAACTATTTAAATATACATATTGATTCAGCTCTATTGTTTAAAACCAGCAGTCCAAGGCAAACAACACAAACACTGGATTTTAGAGAAGATAGAAAGTCAATAGATTCCAGGATTATGATTAAATATACCAGACGTGTAAATAAGTGAGTTAACAAGTAAATGCATTATACTGGGAATCAACAATCTCAAATATAAATCAAGGTATTTTTCAAAACCCGTGTAATCAGCTTTCTAAGATCAAGACTTGACAACATGTGAAATATTTTAAAAACCACAGTTTAAAGACACCATTAAAAGCCTTAGGAAATCATGCCCCTGTGCAAAGCCAAAATATATATAATTAATAGCGACTTGATGTTAGACCTTACGTTTCATATACGTTCATAAAAAACGAACTAACAATGTACATGATCATAGTACTTATGGGAGTGTAATTGGTTCAACCAGTTCTAGTCAAGCTAAAGAGTTGAATGCATTTCAGCTTTGAGAAGCAAAAGAAAAAAATATTTCGTTCAGTGACGAAATACATGTGGACAGAGTTGAATGGTATTTTAGTAAAATATTTTAATACATTTGAATCTACATGTACATATAGCAATATAACTATTTTCCTCTGAATGATGTCTCAGTACAGAAATATTTTGAGTCTACATTGACATACTTCCTACTTGATGTCAATCAGCCAACGAATATTTAGGCAATATTGGTATACCCCTGTTCAATAGTCATGATATTTTAAGCAAAAATTATTCGAATAACAATCTAAAAACGAGGGAAACACATTTACTATAATGATTAAATTGAAAACAACGGAACAACAGAAACACTCAACTACAACAATAAAAATCATTACCATACACTGAAAACTATCAGTATCTTATAATGAAACTATCAGTATCTTATAATGAAAACTATCAGTATCTTATAATGAAAACTCTCAGTATCTTCCAACGTAGTTGTTTGGATACATACACATGTTTTATTCAAAATGTGTCATTTGTCTAACTAAAAGAGGGACGAAAGATACCAAAGGGACAGTCAAACTCATAAATATAAAACAAACTAACAACGCCATGGCTAAAAATGAAAAAGACAAACAGAAAAACAATAGTACACATGACACAACATAGAAAACTAAAGAATAAACTACACGAACCCCACCAAAAACTAGGGGTGATCTCATGTGCTCCGGAAGGGTAAGCAGATCCTGCTCCACATATGGCACCCGTCGTGTTGCTTATGTGATTACAAATCCGGTAAATAGTCTAATTCGGTAGGTCACATTCATGAAAGGGGAGGAGATTGTAGTTACGACGTAAGGAACATATCCTATATTATTTGTGAAACGGTTATTCCATAACGGTCAACCAACTCGTGATGGCGTCCGTAAAATTTACGAAGGGATGATTTCAACTTCACCATTTGGAACTCTTGGTTTTATAGCTTCCTTGGACATACTTCCTCTTGTAACCTGCATCTTATGTACCTCTTAAATCTAAATATGGATTAAATAAAATTCACATTACAATTGTATTGCTAGCTTTACCTTAAGAGCACTTGCTTAAAAAACAAAAACAAAATTTAATGTCAGCAACGTTCATGTATAAATGTAATTATAAATTGATTCAATGGTAAAGATCATACATTTTAAAATTTTATCCCTTTTTCAAATTCATTAGCTTGTTTTCCGTTGATACTTATTTTTTTTCAATTGAATACATACTTATGCAGACGTGGTGAGAATTTAAAACCAGGAATACAATACCTGAAATAATGACTTTAGACAGCTTACGTGGAACATGAGTCTTACATATTGTCCTTTTATAAAAGTGAAGACTTAAAAATTACAAAGGAGTAGTCACATTATAGTCAACAAAACAGACTTATTGCATTTGTTTTAATTAAAATGTCGTAGAAATTCAATTACAAGAACAAGAAACATGGATCAAATTTTTCGCATTTAGGAATCTTGCTGTAATTTCAAAGATATAACCTTGCTACAACCATTGTTTCATTTTCAAACTGAGGTTTCTTAAATCTATGTACAGTTCTTCGGTTGGCACGATTTTAGTTTAATGTCACTCATTGTTTCAAGTTTTTTTTTATTTCGTTTACTGAGTTCGGATCGGTTAAATAACATCATTTTCTTAAAATAATCATATTAATTATTTTCAAAATCGGTGTTGCTTATTTCAAAGTCGCATGATTATTGCTACTAGCATTTTAGTAGAATGTACTATCTTTCATCAAACTGATTTTTAACAGAAAGCTTAACTTTAAATTCCTGGAACTTCATTTCACGTAATTATCTGGCATTGCTTTTTATTAATGATATGATTGGATTTGTTTACAACTACATACAACTACTGACTGTTTGTATCTGAAGGTCATTTGATCAAATCTGATATTAGGCTGTAGGTGGGAAACAAGTTCTATATTCGTTTAAACAGCCATATACGTTAATTTACATTAACGAACTGTTAGTAACCCGGCTATTTGTCTTAAAATCTAAAACATAATATGTCAATGATTCATATATTATTTATGAAAAGCAATATATAAAACTCGATTATCCAAATTGGTTTTGAATATGTTTTGGTAAGCATCTATGGAAGGTGTTTACCCTTAGGGAATTAACGCAGCATTAGCTTTTAAATTCATGTTCACCAATTAACTCAAATTAACATATATAGAAATTACCATAGACCATGATATACATATTTTCTTAGTCTGCAGTTCATGTGCAGAAAATAAGTATATTGTCGAGTATTTAGCTGCAACAAGTATTTTACATGAGCTCAAAAAGACGATACAGAGAAATTTGCATGTACTATATGTGTTGTGCGACCATATTTTCATGACTGTATTAGATATCAGAATTGTGAGTTTAGTGTTAAAAGTATTCGTTTTTGTCTACATTTTGTATTTTCATCCTTCATGCCTTGAATGTTTGACTACAAAACAGTGAACCAATCCATGATTTAAAAGTTTTTATGGGTAATGATAAACATCTTAATGAAGAAAAATGTCATTATTTATCGAGGGTGCGTTTTGTCTTGCTTCTGATAGAATATTATAACGTCAATACACTTAAATCCTGTGGAATAAACACTTGCATTCCGATATTCCGATATATTATACAGTATAAACATGCTTGTAGTTTGTTTTCTAGACATTTGGCTCCGACTTTAATTGTAAATGTGCATTAGGAACATTGCTTAATTGAGTTAACGATTCGAATGATGTATTTTCAAGTTACTCCTACGAAATATAACTTAAGAAATTCCAAAAAAAGACAATACATTTATTCGAACCTATATTTAAATATTTAGTGTAAAACTATTGGATACAGACGAATAAAAGCATACTTATAACACAATTTGGAGCGGTAACCGGTCGTTCACACATATTCAGTTTTCACTAAAAAAAAACGAGTAATAAACACGAAAGAATCCTAATACTGCTTTCGCGGTTTTATTCTCATAAAGGTTTATCCAAAACTCCTTTTTATTAAGGACGAATTGAAGATAAATACAAATCCTCCGACACAGAACTTAGGAAGCATCTTAATGATGTACAATGATTAATACCAGGCAAGTCTTCTTCCAATAATTCTCTTTTAACAAGAATCTATATCATTGTTTTAAAACAAATAAAATGTAATTTGCGATGGGTTTTTGTATGATTCACTGAGGTTTGAATAACATGGGCAATTAATCAGAGATGAAAACAAATCAATTTAACAGTAACTAAACAAGACATTCCATGAAATAGTTTCTTTTCTCAATTTGTCTAATGTAATACCTTGTTCGAGGCCATTTTAACCTGAGAAATTCGACAACGGGTTTTCTATTATCCTATTTAATCCGCGTTAACTTCCTATTGAACTAATAAAAACAAATTAAATTACCAACATTGGTGATAATCACTTACTACTTCCCATTACACTGTTATTGGTTCCAGAAATGGATTAGATTTGCTTTCAGATTTTTCATAAGATTGAAAAGATTAAATTGTTTAAAACATTGTTTTTCCAAGATTATCATTCGATATGATGTCTAAGCAAAAATGGAGTTACATGTCATATATATGCATGGCTAAAAACTAGATATTTACTATCTAGAGTAAACAATAAACACACCAACAGAGCAGTTTAAAATTTACCTTGCTGTCAACTTTGTATTTTTGTAAATTTTCTCAGTTTCAAAGAATAGAATGCATATTATTTCAACTTTTTTAGTTATAAATGATTGAAATAATACACATCTAAGAAATCTGAAATCTGAAAAGACTAAAATGATATGGGATGTACATGATTCTTGTAAAATCATTTTTTGTATCCCTAACCCATTTTCTCAAAATTTTGGCTAAAAATACTGACTTGATTGTTTTTTTCACAGAGTTATGTTTGATTATAATATTTTTAAAATTTATTGATAATTTCCACTTGTATCAAATGTTTTGGAAATAATTCAAGCACGAGATTTCAACGAGACTGAACGAGACTGAAAAGTCAAAAGAATACATCCTTAAAAGCCTTTTAGTTACTAAAGAATAACATTGTTTACATTAAAGAAAGTGAAATAGTTTTGAAACAAGTTAGTTAATAAAACGATTTTGAAAAGTACCTATCTTCATTTTCTTGTCATGTTCGCAGCAGAACTAACATCATCAAGGAAAAGATAAATATGTGTTTCATAAAACTATTCACGACGCATTGCATCAATTAAGTGATTTATATTTCAAATTTAAGAAAATCAGCTGGCATTGAATACAGTTCATTGACATATTGACGTAACGTGTAATTGATACTGTTTGACTGCAGACGTAAACATGTAAAAGGAAGAAACCTGTTTTCTTATGATCAGTTAAGATAAAAGAAAACAAAAAAGAGCATATATGATGATATTTCCGGAATATAAATTATTCATTCATTCGACATTTCTGTTCATCACATGTAGCTTTTAAATAAGTTTTAAACATTAGGGATCCTCGAGCAATTAGTTCCGTGCGTTGCTGGTGATTGTTAGTCCCGAAATACTCAGCAAATTCAAATACATTAAATTTGTAAATAAATCTGTATGTCATATGTTACAATTTCATGATTTTTGTAATACTTGTTTTAAGTAAATCATTTGCTCGATTAGTTTAAATATGATGAGGTATCTCATGAGATTGAATGTTGAATCACTAATTCTAAGTTTCAATATTTTTAATCTCTGATTTCAAATTTCCGCTGCAAAAAGTGTACACTCATTCCACAAATAACGTGTATTAAAATCGCTCGTGAAACAATTGTCAAAAATGCGTAATGTTAAACAGGCGATTGTCATTAATGATTATTACTGTGACACTACTCTAAACCAAGATTTAAATCTTCTTCACGTAACAATTTCATATCAAAATTTTACTGTGATATGCCGCTATTCCAAGATTGAACTCTGCTACACGTTAGAATGTAATATACAAGTGTAACTGTGATATGCCGCTATCTGGAGACCGAACCCAGCTACCTGTAACAATGCTATGTCAAAATGGGTTGTTGTCTCTTTGACACATTTCCCATTTCCATTCTCAATTTTATGTCAAACTGTTTAAATGCACTGTGATATTCCGTTATCCTAAAAATGAACTGTACTACACTTTACAAAATCATATCAGACTGTTACTTTGATATGCTGCTATCACAAGATTAAATCCAGCTTCACCTAACAATTATATATCAGACTGTGACTGTGATATACCGTTATCACAAGATTGAACCCTACTAAAGGTAAACATTTTTTAGCCAACTGAAGATGACAGACATGTCAACGTAAACGTATATAAACGTTCAAGTGTTAGTATTATGTCTTACTTATTACAATTAATAAACATGAAATAAAACTGGATAAGCACGAAATTGCTATATAGAAATGATAAGGCACATATCACTACATCAGGCGAAGTTTAGTATAACAATTTTCCATCTAGAAAAACGAACAGTTAATGCTTCAATCACTGTTGTCTACTAGTATTCAACGCTTAATCAGATTTTACACAAATACAGACTGCCAATGTGAAATTTTGGCAAGGTGACTTTATTATTGACCTGTTTTGACCTTGCTGGGTAAACAGATATGCACGTGTTTTTTTTTTTTTTTATCTCTAAACATTAATCTGACGAGCCCTTGTATACCTTCCTTGAAGTAAGATTTGGCGGTGAAAGCGGCAATTATATCCTACAATCGCAAAACTAACCTAGTACGTGACAATTAATTATTATTCATTAATGCTATATAGACGATATTATGCATTCACATATGCTCGATAGTATTGTCCGACAGCGGGGATGTTTCAGACAACAATGGTGGAACCATATCATAGTGCAAGGTTTATCATGGATTTATTTACCAGGAACAACATTACAGTTTTGACATGGCCTTCAAAGTCGTCGATTGAAACCTCATAGATTTCCTTTGGTGCTGATTTGTTAGACGTGTTCACTTCATTGAACAAAATTCACCAGCATTGTAACATGAATTGATAAAAATTCAACAGCTCACACGAACAACAAATTTGATTCCATCCATGCTTAGTTGATGTAAAACAGTGTTAGCTGCACATTTTTGTCAATTATTATGAATATCAAATACAAAATGTATGACTTGAACGCGTACGTCGTTTGAGATTTATAAAACTAATTGTATTTGATCGTTTGTTTCTCTCCAATCGTTGCATGATCAGTATATATATTCGGAATAAAATTTACAAGTGAAATTTTAACTCACTATACCAGTGTGATTAAGTTTGAAGGGACCATCATGTTATAACATAATTTTCACAATTCAACGGAACTGACTTAATATTAAAAGAATGAAACATACGTATTGTTTCTTTCCGTGTTGTAAAAAACGTATGATATTTTTTGTATGTATAACATTGTTGATGCCTTAAAATTGATGAACTCTATTAGAAAGGTTCTTTTTCATATCGAGTAGCTACGGATTACGCCATTTTCATGGTTGATTTTCATTGCATATACTTTGCTATTTTAAGGGCGGAAAAATCTCCTTTATCTCTCCATATTTCTGCTATTATTTTATTTTCTTTACAAATGTGTGTTGATGACCGATTCATAATATTCTTGTGATATATTGTCACAAATTGTCACAAACACTATTTTGCATATGGTCATAATAAGTAATGACAAGTTCTCAAATACTTACAAAAAGTAGCCGATAAAAAAGTATTCAAATTAGTTTAAGTTTGTTGTTGTTATAATTTGTATTTGTCGCAATTATCCTGTTTTACTTATATGTCTTATATGTGTATCACCAGCCCAGTAGTCAGCATTTCGGTGTTGACATGAATATCAATTATATGGACATTTTTATAAATTTCCTGTTTACAAAACTTCGATTTTTGTAAAGACTAAGGATTTTCTTATCCCAGGCATAGATTACCTTAGCCGTATTTGGCACAACTGTTTGGAATTTGGGTCCTCGATGCTCTTCAACTTTGTACTTGTTTGGCTTTATAACTATTTTGATCTGAGCGTCACTTGGTGGCGTATTAAATTGTAATCCTGGTTCCTTTCATAACTATTATATGACAATTACAAATTATTATTAATCCTATTCCATACCTAGTGATTATTTGTATTTAATCAACATGTGTCTTATTTCAATTTTGTTATTAGTTATTCCTTTGTAAAATTAATTTCCCTTTCTCTGAAATTCATATTGTGAATTTACAAAAAAGGCTAACATGTCTGATGACGTAAAATAGAAAGTACACATATTTTTGCCGATTATTGGAAAAGAAGAATTAAGTTAGTCAGCATATCTTCTAAAAATCACTAGAAAAACAGATGTTACTACTTCTTTTCGTGCAATACGATATTTCTAGTGCACTCTTGACAATAACATTTTTAGCCTCGCGATTTAGATTTTAAAGTTTAATTTTTTTAGGATGGAGGGATCTTGTATCACACTCGATGCAATTGTAGAATATATGCTTGCATTTTGTAATATAGTTTATTTAGGTAAAAAAATCCTTCCTAAACATATATGTGTAGCTATGAACATTCTTACTAAATGTAATCAGTATACGTTTTTGTTGTTGTTGTTTGGGGGGGGGGGGTCATTTTACTCTGATAAACTGTTTTAAATAGCATTCATATGTGATATACTCGTACAAATCATAAATAGAAATCAAGATTTACATGATAAACAATAACATCATACATTATTTGTAACATATCGTTATTCTGACAGATATGTCGTCGTGTACGCTTGAGATTCAAAGTGTTTGAAGCCAAACGCTTAAACTGTTGAAGTGTATGCGCATAAAGACCAAAGGTGTCGTAAACAGATCAAGGTAATTGTATACGTTTGTATAAGGAAGTCAGAAGTTTCGTTTTATTTCAATCACCAATGATAGGTTTTGTATTAACTGGTAATTCAATTCATTCTAAGAACCATTTTTTCTTAATAAAGGAACTGACGTAATGTTTCCCCCTAGTATCCTCAATTTGACTCTATTTATAAAATTATATATCTTTATCAAACATATACCTTTATGATGATATAAATAACGTGGAACAAGAAAAACATGCACTTTAAACATATCCTTATTTAAATTTTACTCCGTTTCACGTAAAATAGATTGCTTTTTATATCAACTCTGTTTTACATAAAATAGATTGCTCTTTATATCAGTTCTGTTTTACTTAAAATAGATTGCTCTTTATATCAACTCTGTTTTACGTAAAATAGATTTTATGTTTCTTCAGTTTCCACCAAGCACACGTCAGTGGAAGAATTTACCACTTGAAAAAAAGTTTTTTACACCCTGAAACAATTACTTCGTAAGACGATGTTTATCGAATCTATTGGTCATTGCGGAATAAAACTTCCGGTCAGTTTAATGTTGATGTGAAAGAGATTCCAATATTGTGATTGAACAATTAGGAAAATAGGAAATACATTATTGCTTGTTGTATAGTTGAAACACTATAATATAAAGCAATATATAAAAGTTCCTTTATCTGTCATTTGCTTCAGTAATCGCCTTGTCATGATAATTAACTGATTGATACAGTGTTAAACTTACCGGAATGTCCAATACGCCAATTATGCACAAAACAATAAAGCTGGCGAATAATGTAAAATGTTATTGTAGAACTATACCTACTTTATATTCGTGAGTTTCAGCTACAATACATGCAGCATAGTGGTTCAAGTTTTAAGAGTATTGCCTCGAGTTGTTACTGGTACTGTTGATTTAGTATAAACAGGTTTGCTACTTTCTTTTCTCTAATTCTTATTCGATTTATCCTTTTCCTGACCTGTTGATTATTTTTATTTAATCAACGTGTGGTTCGTTGGATCTCAGTTGTTCATTGGTCAAAACTCGATTATGACGTTAAGTTTTCTTGCTTTCCTCTGAAATTCCTATTCTGACGTCATGAAAAAGACGACCGTGTCTGATGACGTCGCATAGAAAGAACACATCTTTTGCGGGCTGTTCGAAAAGAAGGACCTTAGATTTTCTGCATGTACCGTCTACAAATCATTAGAGAAACATATTCCACCACCAATACGATATTTATCCACTCTCGACAGTTAAATTTTAAATATTTAACTGTCTCGAGAATCTATATTTCTCGAATCAAATAAAACTATCATTTCGACCGCAATATTATAAAACATATATCTGAACAGTGTCCTATAAATATTGTAAACCATAGTGCGCTCTATATGTTGGGACTATATTTGTTTTCTAAGATAGGTCTCGTGAAATATTTTAGGTTGAACGTCAGGCAAAAATTAGTATATGGATAGAATAATCTGATGAGTATTTCAATGAATGAACTAATTCTAAACTTTCATCGTCAAATTTACTTTTGCATTTTGACAATGTTAATGTCATGTGATCATAATCTCTGCTCTATATGAGACCACCCAACTCCCACAAAATTCGTACAAGATCAAACTCCGAATATTTCAGAGATACCACTTCCCATCAAATGTATAAGCGATACCGACTCAAACTAATTATATATAAGCGATATTACCTCTCTCAAAATCGTCCCTGCTCATGAAGGGTACATATAATAACTGTTTGGATTCAAACTGACTTAATGGTATTTCGTTAGGCTGTTCAATAAACAATGCAAATGCGACCCATGATTAATGTACAACGAATTTATTTAATATTATCATTACAGCTAAGGAGTAAAAGTCGGAATGAATTCAAAATGCCCTGGTAACGTACGGTGTCGTTTATGATACCTATTACTTTAATGTACCATTTTGACATTCTGGCTATCGCCTAACATTTTTTTAGGAGTTGGTATCGTTTTAAGGTTTGGTATGAGTTGCTATAGGTTAAACATTTTGATGCGATTTGGTATATGTCAAAGATTAGTGCGAATAAAGAAGTTGCACGAATTTGTATCCAATAAAATTTTGGTCGGAGTCGCCTATGACGATTTAGTGGGAGTTGGTATCACTGAAAGATTTCGGGGGATTTTGTATTCCGTAAGAATTTGATGGGAGTTGGTATCGCCTAACGGTTTATGGAATTTTGTTTCGCCTTACAATATGGTAAGAATAGGCTTCGACAAACGATTTGACGGGATGATATATCGCATAACGAATTAAGTGAGAGTAGGTATGCACATGTGTTAACATTTATATTATGACCACATAGTGATCGCAAAGGCATTTAGATAAACTAGTTTAAATGAAATCCATAAATAGTACTACTTTTAGCATATCTTTTTGTATGATATAGTCGAAATCTGATCTCCAATTCTCAACCCAGCTGGCATATATCACTGTGTACTCTTAAACGCCTTGAGCAATTATAGAAACTATTTCCGCCTTATATGGAGAAATATGTACATAAAGAAATGTGAAAAGACAAAAACATTTTTATTTACTACAACTGAAATAGGTTCAAAATGTTGTTGATTTAGGACTATGCAAACTGATTACTATTGAAAACGATTAAAACACTTGTAGAAAAATAGTATTGGCAGATATATATGTATAAATGTACATAAGACTTCTACGAAAAAATAGTTTTTTATGATTGTATAATACTAAACCCCTAATGGGAGGGATTGTGCTTGATACTGATAGGATGCAAACATAATATTTCAATCAGTTTAATTCAGGTCTGGAGCTGGCATGTCAATAACTGCTAGTAGTCCGTTGTTAATTTATTTATTATTGTCATTTTGTTTAGTTTTTTTTTGTTACCTATTCTGACATCGGACTCGGACTTCTCATAAACTGAATTGTACTGTTCGTATTGGTGTGTGTTTGTTTTTTCTATATTGTCTAAAGGTATAAGGGGAGGGTTGAGATATAAAAAATTGTTTTTAGCGACTGTCCCAAATCAGGAGCCTCTGGCCTTTGTTAATCTTGTATGCTTTTTAATTTTAGTTTTTTGTGTATAATTCGGAGTAAAGTATGACGTCAATAATCACTGATATAGTGTACATATTTGTTTAGGGGCCAGCTTAATGACTCATCCGGGTGCGGGAGTTTGTCACTGCATAGAAGGTCCATTGTCGAGAATTATCATCCTTAATTTCATTGAAAATGAGAATGTTTACACACATAGTCATTAATTTTAAAAGCAATTTTATTCAACTTTGTATTTCATATTAGCAAGCATAATTATAACGCTTACACTTATTTAAAAACAGTTAAATGAAATAGGTATTTAAAAGGGTCTACACAATTAAGGAAAATGTTTCCTCGATTATGACATTGGAAGATTTGACTTATTAGCAATGTTTTAACTAGTGTTGTCAACGATTAACCAATTAACCGGTTAACCGTTCAAACGACCGAATACCGAATACCCCAAAACGCTAACCGGTTATCCGGACTTTTTATCAATTTTAATAGATTTGATATAAATTTGTATTGAAATCATTAAATATTTGTGTTTTCTTTAAAAATTGTCGTCGTGGTAATTAATTTGACGGATCAATTGTCCAGTAAATTAATTGGTATTGTTAATCCAAAAATATAAAATGAATTAGAACTTGTCTCTCAGCTCGGGGCATGATCTTAAGGAAACATAACTAGTTTCATGTTTTTTAACAGTAATTTTTAATCAGTTATACGATTAAATTTTACGATTTACTTCATTATTTCATTTTTAATCTGCTATTGTGTAGACCTACATCTGAATGTGCAATCTCCGTCGTCCAAGTCTTTGTCATACTTTAAACTAAATGTTAACTCAAAAACTAAAAAGTAAACCAACGTGAATGTAATCAATGTATACTTGATGGTACGAATATAAGGATTAATCAATTTTAATTGAAACACCTCACATTATTTTTGGAGACAACAAGACTAAATGAAATAATCATCGGTTTCAGACATATTAAATTCTACGAGATCAAGACGGTTTTTTTTAATTTTTCAATTTGAAGTTAGTACAAACGCCATAGTTGATACCGTGTATTTGATTATTAAAAGTCAAACTTCGACAGGAATCTTCACAGAGAAGCCTTATAAAACCAGAGTCCAAACTGCAATTCATCGTATTATAAAAACGTAAATGTATGACTTGGATGGAATGTAGTCACATTGACACTCATACCAGATCTTCTTATATCGATGTGTAGGGTACTATTGATAAGGCCTTCAAACATTACTTTAAACTACCGGTTAACCGGTTGATCGGTCGAACGGTTATACGAGTAACCGGTTAGTCAAAAGTGTACGATTTGACAACACTAGTTTTCTTGCTAAGAACAACACGAGGTGTTCCACCAGTGGCGTGGGACCAGCTGACCTCTTCGTGATTACCCGTGAAGACTGTTGTTGGTGGGGATTTGTTCATCCCAGTACTGGTTTTCACTTTTCACTGACGTATTTTGTAGACTGCTGTTTCTTTTTGTCGTTTTTGTTTCCTTTTTTGACAAAGTCTTTTCTGTTTTGTCTTCGATGTATGCTTTTTGATTTTCCCTCAGTATCGTACCTACCTTTCTGTCAATACATAATCAACAGTGTAACGATTAATACTGAAAAATGAAATCAAACAATGTTCGCCATTAAACAGCCAGATCCGTTTCTTTATAATTCATAAATTTATGAGCAGACAAGTTCAGAAAGGCCCGTTATTAATCTTTTCATTACCGAAGGAGTAAATCTTTAATCGAACGTTGTAACAACTTGATTTTCAAAACAGGAAATAACAGATGTGCCCCAAGTAAGTATGTAAAATAAAAGCAACAGTAGTAAACCGTTGTTCGAAATTAAATAAATCTGACCCTTTGACGGAATGCAAGGCTGCAGCAACGTCATATGTGTCAAGGAAACACAAAATGGCATAGTCGAGTCGCATAAGCGAAATTTAAACACGAGAATACAAAAATAATAATAGGACAATGACGGGGTGTATAAGTACAGATTCACGTCAAATGGATATCACCAAAACAGACTAAACAGTAAATTAAAGTAGTATTCATAAAGATAAATAAAATAATACAATAACACGTTATTAAGATGATAAAAAACGTCAGTACCCAAAATCTGTACCTCAAGACGATCTGGTATTATTTGAGAAGTTGATACGGAATATTTATTAACAAGGTCTTGGTGCATTCCGATGAAATGTGTTTCTTTTAAAGGACGTAACGTTTTTTGGTATGTCCCTGGTTCATTAATTTTTTGCTCAGACACTTGTGTCGTTTTGCAAAGTCTGAGTAGGAGTTGAAAGATTAAATTGGGAAATGTACATCTCATATGCATGTGACGTTGGTATATTGCTACTAAGGTTGGGAAATTGATTATTATTTCAAAATTACAATCGTTTGTCATAGACTCTGGTTTGAATTGACTTGGTATGTCCAATTCGAGGTATAAGTCTAAAAAAAGGCGTAGGAAGACATGTCAGTTGTTTCCTTAATTTCTAGTTCTATAGTTGATATACTGGTATGAATTGAACCCATTCACAAAATTTCGGATTTTGAATGGAAAGAACATCATTAATATATTTGAATGAGACATTTAATAACCTGGCTTCTTTAGTCTTCTTTTTTTTCACAAGTATCTGAAGGAATTCCGATTCATATGCAAATACGGAAAGGTTAACAGTTCGTTCACATAGGAATACCGATAATTTGTTGCAAAGGTCAACCTCCAAATTCCACATTTTCTTATGTATGCTAATATATATGCTGATATTAATTTGTGGCTACTAAAAAATCTACACTGTTTATCCAAAGATTTATCGTTTGAGACATAAAGTGAAATGTTTGATACCGTTAGTTGCAATTTATCTCCTTTAGATTTAGCGAAAGTTAATAGAAACGATATATTTTTGAAATCAGTGTTACTAAAGCTAGAATATGAGACCGAAAGGGATATTTTCTAAACCGGAAGAAGCAAATTGTGGCCCTCATATCAGACACAATTATTATATAACCATATTTTTTCCCCAGTAATACTATGAAGAACCCTATGATTCATAACAATAGGTACTTTGAGTTTACCATAGAACACGTATCAGTTATTTAGAAAATAAAAATGGAAAGACCTTCAAGTAATCATTGAACAAATCGTTTTTCGTTTTTAATTGTACTTGTATTAGTTTTCTTATACACACAAAAATAGGTAGGCGCTATACATTTTATTTGGTGTTGCATTCCGATGAAGATACATGTTCTGGTTTTAGATCTGAAATAGTATGTTAGAAATGATGCTTTTAGCAGTTTCTTTATTACCTTCAGAGTAAATGTGAAATTAAGTATACATTTTTGAAACATTAGCAAATGCTATTGTGAATTCATTTGATTGTTAGCTCCATACATACATTTTTTACGTCAGACATTTTTAATTGCTTTTGATGAGATTGAGACAAGTTACTTCCTGTCGAATTATTCATCAACAGTAAACTTGTCGATATATATATATATATATAGTATTTAGCTATAATATGCCTACATAAATTCTGAAAATGTAACAAACTACTAGACAGAAGAACATATGGCTTTTTGTGACTTAGCTGTCCTCCTCATATGAATGACATTGGTTTGCTTTGTATTGACGCTATATGCAAAGGTACTTTTGTACGCGTTCCAATTATATATGTCATGCTAGACAGCAATTTCCTTTTCCTGCTGTTTACCACCAAGTAATTACAAATGTACTTGTGACTATATTTATTCGCTTTTAAGATAGATTTCACGTTTAACCTAGTTCCATTTATGTTTTTGCAGGGAATAAAGTTAATAAAATTATTTTGTTGTGTTTGCTTTCCTGTTAATATTTTATTTTGTACTAAGCTTTTGTAACTTATTAGATAACTAAATTTATTGGCAATTGACATATTTTAGTTTGTAGAATGTTATACAATGTTATACAATATTATTCAATAAACGGTCATATAACACTTTATCTTTAGATTCATATAAATGTAAATACTATTTTGCTCACAATAATCAAAAGTTCTTTTACTATATTGCGTAAATTTACAATAGGAACGGTTTTTTTTCTATTAACAACAATACTAGTTCGATCTAGATGTTTTACACTAAACTCAGAAAAAACATTTGAGACAATTTTCTTTCTTGGACGTTGTTTTGCTTTGGTCCCTCCTTTATATAATATTCCCAACACGTTTGGAATGCTCCTATCTGTGACGACATTTATAGTCCAATGAACGTTATCTAAGCGTTAATGGTAAATTATTGGTTTATTTTTACCATACATAACTTGAAAAAAATTACTAAATATTCAATGGATACAAAGATTTTGACGTTTGTCTGTACTTTCTCATAAAGCAAAATGGGATACCACAACCTATTATACTTTGATAATTTGTCTATGTAAATAAATGTCTACAAAGCAAGTACTTATATGTTTGGTTTTGTTGACGTTGTTTTCACCCTTTATCGAATCAAAAGATTAAAGTGTATAATTCATGACACAACATTCATATATTCAATTGACAAACATAGACTATGGTATATCACTCATAATATATTTATTTCTAAGCCGTAAAACAGATTAAGTTTACATATATTTGCGTCATAATCAATAAACCTATGAGATCCAATAAATAATATATGTAATCTAGTTCTTTGCTGCACGAGATAGATAAAAGAATCGTAAAGGTTCATTTCGAAAACGACTGTATGCAATGCCTGAGGTAAATGTCCATAAAACAAGCCTAGTTTGAGACTGTTCCGTGTATATAAGATATAAACAAATGCAAACCTGTCCATTTCAAGATGTTAATACGATCATATTACTTTTGGCAGAACATAAAAGGAATATGTTTACGACAATATATTGTTTAAATGCTTTATCTGAGCATACAGTCTTTGCCCTAGCATCAAAACCTAAATTGTTTATTATGTATTTTACTTCTTAATATTTCAAGATTATATAACTTAGAAAATTTGAATAGTTGCTGCCAATAGCTTTCAAAGGCAAAGTGCAGCGCTATAGAAAATGGAACAAGCTACGACTTAGAAAGAATATAGCAAATGTCTTGTAATGACGGAGTACGTGCTTGACTCGGAATTATTCCCCTAAGGCATTCTTAAAGTACAGTCTATTTTATTCAAGTAGTAGCTTATAAACAAATTCGTACATCGTTTGGAATATGAACTTTAAAACTAAACTCTTCCACTCGATCTGACTTACATTATAGATAATGATTTGACATTATTCGCTTCTTTTCAAATTCAGTATTTATATATTTTTAACAAAACAAAATCACTCTTACCGCAGTATCTAACTGTACTGTAGTTTGCATCTCCGATTCTGATAAAAACAAATGTAAGTGGATAAACATGTGCAGTTTTTTAACTGTGCTTTTTTTGATTTTTCAATATTAAACAGTCTTAGACCGTTGGTTTTCCCGTTTAATTGTTTTACACTAGTAATTTTGGTGCCCTTTATAGCTTGTTGTTCGGTGTGAGCCAAGGCTCCGTGTTGAAGGCCGTACTTTAACCTATAATGGTTTACTTGTTAAATTGTTATTTGTATGGAGAGTTGTCTCATTGGCACTCACACCACATCTTCCTATATCTAATTCGAGAGACACTTTTTCATTCCAAAAGTATAACACGAATAGTCAACATCCATAATTTACATATTTAAGATCGTGCATTAGTATAGGTTTTTATGTATGATATTACTATTTTCAATTTAAGGGCCAAATCAAGGCATAGACTAATGTGGATTTCTTTTATTGATTCTTTTAACTTTCATTTGCACTTTTACCATTAAATAACCCATGGTTGTAAAGAAGAATGTGAGTATTTGGTGTGACCTGTTTTGTGTTTAGTGTTAAACTATAAAAAACCCAGTAAGAGTGATTTGATATACTTATTTAATAATAGGTGAATGCATCTTGTTTTGGAAATTGGAGTGTTTTCTGAAAAGAGTAATTTGCCAAAAAAGTGCAACTATACTCAACAACTTTAATCACCAGAGTGTTATAGAATGAGCTGTAAAAAGTAAGATCGCAGAATTACTGAACACCGAGGAAAATTCAAAATGGAAAATCCCTATTCAAATGACAAAAAGATAATGCTACACGTATCCATTATTGTATCAACATTTAACATGTGCCTACATCTTTTATGGTGAAGGCTGACTCTTTTAACTCACTTACTTTAAATAACATGTGAGGTATTGTCCTTTCCTTCATCCGCGTCTGTTTTACTTTTCAAATAATATTTTCTTCTGTTAATCAGCTTTAGCAAACTGGAAGCAATATATTTAGGGTTTTCCATTGAAAGTTTAGTTACAGAGTTGTAGTTTTTAGTAGATTAGAAATTCAAATTCAATTGTTATAAATATATGTATTTCATGGTTCAGGTTTAGTCCAAATTATTATGACATTAAAATAGGTATAAACGATGTGGTATGAGTGTCAATGAGTCAAATTTGTTAAAGTTAAAGTATAAAGAATGACGGAAAAAAAATAAGATAAATATGTGGTGCACACTATATAAAAACTCGCTACCCGGGCTTTTTAGTGTCCACCACATTTGTTATGTTCTTTCATCATAGAGTCATTACAGTCATTCTTAAAATAACGAGAGATTTAGACAGCAAACGTAAGAAATGAATAATCAGAGCACACCTATAGAGCCACACATAGTCGTTGTCTTAAAGATTTCTTATAAAAACGGGTTATTTCATCCAAATGTTTACAGTTGTTGTTCATAAAGCCCGTTTATTTACATACAATCGGTGTAAAATATATTGCTTTGATGAATGATCATATTCTGAAAGGTTATTTATTTAACGCAGCAGTAAATGATTAACTGATTTTATTTGAACTATCATAAATTGTCTTTTTCGAAAATTTAATATATATTTATATGTATGCAGAGTTATGAGAACTCATAATACTTACATTTGGAATTGTACAAGATCATGCGTTTCTCAAGACTGTTTATGACGTTTACACACTAAATTCGTTGTATGTGTACTGAATTGATATTTTAGTCTTGGAGAATACAATTTATTTTAAAATATCTTATAGTTTTGTTATCAGCTGCAAAATAATGTTCAGTAACTGCGAGTACGCTGATAACGGGTTTTTTTTGTCTCCTGTTTTATGTCAGCTGTTTTTGTTTTTGTATTTGTTTGTTGTTTTAATTCTCTTTAAATCTATTGAGTTATACAATTTGCATAAGACTTGATCTTCTACATTTTGCCATTTTTTAAGTCTAAGTAAAAAAAAAATTCTTTTAATTTGTGTTGTCATCAGTTTAGTTTTGATTTAAGATATGATCTAAGCATTGAACGCCAGAGAACAGAAATATCAAACTAATATTACAGCTTGAGGTTTTCTGTCGATGATGTAAGTACTCAGGTTACATAGAAGTCAATCAAATTAACCAAAAAACCGTGTTAATTTAAAGTACTAAACGTTCATTCACTTGACATATATGGAGAATCTTTATTTCTATGTCATTTACAAACATGCATGTCTACAATGTTGTCTTATATAATTCCATCGCAATGCCTTATTTGATGAGCGAACGACCATAAAGACAAGTTTGATATGACCTAATTCTATTTTATCGATCGGAGAATAGGAACACTGCAGTTAACAACTAGAATAATGGGCTAAAAAAGCTAAAAATAAATCACTTCTTTCCGCGAGATCTTTAAAATCTAATTATCGAAGAGGACTATTATCTTTTGTCAAATGAGTTGTGTCATGTTGTGAAAATGAGCAATTAATCATATTCTTAAGGGTTTACAAACTATCTCGATAACCTTGGTTGTTCTTGACATTTCGGAGAAAATGTCTGGACCTTTAGGACATCCGTCACTAGACTTTATCAATCGAGTTTTAACTTTAAAATATGAAAATGCTATACACTTAATTGTACAAATAAATTGCATGTTGTTTTTTATGTCTTAAAATCTTGACATAAAAAAGCTATTATTCCTTGTCCGGATATTACTATACTTCAGGTACGTTTTTGTTTTGTCAGTTTTACGACGATTGTATTAGATTTTGGAGTTTTGGTTCAATCATCAGTGATGAAACTGTTACCATCACAGTAAGTGTCGAAGTTTGCAATTGGTACACATAACTCTACTTCCTTCTTCCGGTCTTGTTGTCGTGAGACTTTGATTAGTCTAGTAAAATATAGGAACTCAAGGAACACAATACCAATATTTCATTTTTAATCATTCTTTGTCTTTGGTATGAATAAACGTTAGGCCTACCTGATGCATTGCGTTTCTTTGTTTACATTGAACATGACGTCATAACTTAAATAACGTCACAAGTAAAATCCCTAACAACAGAACCAAAATCGGAAACGTTACGGTATTTCCGTATATTTTTTATAACAAATATTTAAAATACAAAAAAAATAATTTAAACAAACTTCGTCCCCATTCATAGGTAATGCCTGCCTATTCAATAACAAACAAATTACTCTTGGTTCTGTAAACCGCAATGTATAAATCCCACAATTATTCAGTTACATATACATGTATCTGAAATACAAATCCTATTGAAACTTGTCATATGTGTTCGTTTTCTGAAAAAAGGCGTAAGCGTTAAGCATAAATCTAATGCAATATAAGAAGGTCAAATCGCCGTTGAATTTGATTAGATGTATCAGATGCGGATCCAGAGCTTCAAGCGAGGGGGGGGGGGGTTGTTGTTCTGTGATCGTCATTGAACCTTTTCTACGTATTGTTTGTTACGGTCGGACTATTCCGTTTGTTGAATATTCCCGTGCTTGCATTTTCTATCATGATTTTCTTGATAGAGGGTTGCTTCTCACTAGGAAGCTATTAAACCAAGAGTTCCAAATAGTGAAGTTGAAATCATCCCTTCGTAAATTTTACGGATGCCATCACGAGTTGGTTGACCGTTAAGGAATAACCGTTTCACAAATGATATCGGATATGTTCCTTACGTCGTAACTACATGTACAATCCCCTCCTCTTTCATGAATGTGACCTACCGAATATGACTACTTACCGGAATTTTTATCACATGGGCAACATGACGGGTAACACATGTGGAGATGGATCTTCTTACCCTTCTGGAGCACCTGAGATCAGCCCTAGATTTTGGTGGGGTTTGTGTTGCTTATTCTTTAGTTTTCTATGTTGTGTCATGTGTGCTATCATTTGGGTCATTGCGTTGTCAGTTTATTTTCGATTTATGAGTTTGACTGTCCCCCTGGTATATTTCGTCCCACTTTTGAAATGTCGTTGTTGTCGAATAATACGTTTAAAAATCTTTTTGGTATCCTATGCTCCTCTCTTGCTGGCAAAATTAAAATATATCCTAGAAAACTAGCTGAGTTCCTGATTAATGCAAAACAAAACCTATTTTGAACAATTAAAATCCTTTGAAGTGCCTGCTACGAATGATTTTGGCAACATAAATAAAAATAGTGTCAGACATAATTGTGCGGATGATTAATGTAGATTTTATAACAAACTTTTGTTAATTAAACAACTGAGAAATCTAAATATAACCAAAGATTGCGACCAAGTGAGATGGGTACCTTGTGTTAAATTAGGTAAACAAAAGAATCAGAGACACGTGGCAGTAACATATAAAATTATAAAAAAACGCAATATCTATTTACATCTTAAATCGACTATTTAGATAACGTTGAGTTAGCTACAATACTGTACACGCTGACAAAGCCGGACAAACAGTGTACTTTGATATTCAAACGTCAGGCTTTATAATTTCGAGACTGTTATACAAACAAAAAGATGGCTGAATGATTTGAGAAATAACACGATGAAGTGATAGCATTTTATATGATAGATTTTTTTTAGATGTCGTGTTTAAGTCATATTATTCATAAAACCTACGAAATTTACAATTCAAAAATAATAAAACGATAACTAGTTACTAATTACACACATAGGCTAACATTTCGATGATTTGGCCGATTGATTTTGCAGACATGTTTTCACCGATCACAACTTACCGAAAAGAATTACATTGTATGGTCGTTTGATATGCAATTAAAATATGTTGATACAGATTTTTAATATCACACATTTAACAAACGTTTATTTAAAATTATACAAATATGATAACACAGACAAAAAATTATAACCAGTGTTGTTCCTACACGAAAAAGACGACGGGTGCCATATTTTGAGCCAAACCTGCTGATCCTTCCGGAATACACGAGATCACAATCGGTTTTGTATGGTTTTCGTGTTGTCAAGGGTTGGGTTTTTCGATCTTATGTTTGGTATGCTGTCGTTCTTTTGGTCGAATTTCGTTTGCAGCCATGACATTGTAAGTTCGTGTACAACTTATCAGTTTTTGGTCTATTTCACCTCTCTTTTATTGTCAGTTTGGTAATAAATGGTCCCACTAGATTCGTTCGCATAATTTTTCTTCTTCTGAAAACTAAGTTTTATTAACATATTTACATTTGTTAATAGATAAATCAAATACCGGTACCTTATCCCGGCCTCGTTATCATTAGTATAGAACATCTATTATGGTTATTTATGTTAGTACACAAATTTTCATTAATCCGGAAATAATTCATGTCTTCACCTGAATATTTTTGTATACTAGTTTATTTGTTTACAAAGAAGCTAGATAACACGTGTAGCATTATTCAAGGAAATTTTCCAAAATATTTGTTTTGAAAGGATTATTTATATGCCGTTCTCTTTTTCTGTTGTGAATATTTGTTTGAAATTGAAATGTGTTTTACAAAATAGATCTACAGTAAAATCGGATGCTATTTTATCAGATCATTCAGTTGAAGGGGATTTTCATTTTCTAAGTGTTCTTATGTCATAATAGATTCTTTTATATTGAATAATATTAAACTAGCAATTTTTTTAGTGGATAATAACAACAATAGATGAATAATATAGTACAAATAATAATCATGATAACACAACACATATAAAATTACTGTTGACTGTTGTATATAAATACAATCAAATCTCTAATCACAATTGATAAACACTATAATTTACATGTATATACTTAAACAGGTACATTTGTATTCATACATGTACCTGTGCAATGTTACAGTAAATTACAGTATGATCTCAATATTTAAGTGAGTCATTATTTTTTTCAGAGTCATCATTCATAATGTCCTGTTTCAAGTCAAACATCAGTTCATTACAATGCTTTAATAGTCTGCCAATATTATATATACTAAAATTTCTGATCTCTTGTCTTAATATTTTGAGTGGTTGTATGTTTTTTATTTTTTGTCAGACATATAGTATACTTTATATATGATGTAACTGATAATAGTTAAAAGTAAATTGAGTTCATAGTATTCTTTATCATGTATTTTATATCCCAAAACTATGCTTTTCAGATTAAGTCTTCCAATATTTAATTTCTCAAGAATTTGTTGTACTTTTTTTCCAGAATAATTCAAAGTATGAACATTTCATTTTTTTACATAAATAAGGCCGTTGGTTTTCTCGTTTGAATTGTTTTACATTGTCTTATCGGGGCCTATTATAGCTGACTATGCGGTATGGGCTTTACTCATTGTTGAAGGCCGTACGGTGACCTATAGTTGTTAATGTCTGTGTCATTTTGGTCTTTTGTGGATAGTTGTCTCATTGGCAATCATACCACATCTTCTTCTTTATATTTGAGGAAGAAATGTTCATAATTCTCTATTTGTTTACAGTGTAAGCAAGTATTTCTTTCTAGTATATGCCATTGTTTTAATATTTAATTGCAGGGAAGTATATAATGAAGTTGCTTCCATTTAAATATTTTATATCTATTATCAGCTAAGTATGTAAAAATAAATGTTAATATTTCATATGCTAGATTAGTATTTTCTAGTGTGAAATATGATTTCCATTTTAAAACTCTGGGACTTGTTTTAGACTATTTTTTTTAATTATATTCATATTGTCTATATTCATCTTGAATATTAAAAAGAATTATCTCCTACTTATCCAGAAAATATTTTGAAATTATTTTCCAAGTTTGTTCATCATTTTCTTCAAACAATAATTAAATTGTTTTATCCATTTCAGTTGAATTGTTGATATATAAGTATCTATACATATCATTTTTAATCCCCCATCAGTATAATTTTTGACGAAGTATTTCTCTTAATCATATCTCTTTTTCCATTCCAGATATAGTTATATATCATAGTTTTAATGTTTTGAATAAAATGTTTTGGTTATATCATATTGCTTACTATATATGTTATATTTGGGAGTATTACAGACTGCACTACAGTTATTCTTCATGGCATCCTTAGCTTTCTTTTTGACCACATGTTTATAAGTTTTTCAATTTTATCAGCTTGTTTTTGACAATTAAGTTTGACCATTTTCTTTATCATAGCCAAAATAAATGCCCAAACTTTTTATAGGTTCGTTCGTCCAGTTGATTCTTTCGAATTTATCTTTAGTCCGTTGAAGTCTGCCTAGCCAAATTCCTCCAGTTTTAGTTCTATTTGATTTTAATCCTGAGAATGAGCCAAATGTTTCTATTAAGTTCATGACTAAAGATATTTCCTTTTTTTTAAAGATAAGGTTGTGTCGTCTGCCAATTGACATATTTTTTATACTACAATCTTTTCCATTTAATTTAATTTGGAACCGTTTGATGTTTTTCTCAGATCTAAATCTGCATGCTAGTACCTCCCACGCTAGTACAAAAATCAAAGCGGACAACGGACATCCTTGTCGAATTCCACGACAGATCTGAAAGGGGTTTGATATCCACCCATTATTTACAATGCACCCTGATATACCATTGTATATAGTCTCAACCCAATATATAAAATCTTTTTTAAATCCATTTTTTTTTAATGTTTCTATCATGAAAAACCATTTAACTGAATCGAAAGCTTTTGAAAATCTATAAATAAAATTGCTCCCTCTACATTGAAATTTTCAGCATAGTCAATGACATCTTGGATTTGTCTAATATTAAAACCAATTTATCTTTTTTTTTACATAGCCCTTCTGTTCGGCATTAAAAATATTGGGGAAAACTATTTTTAGTCTCTGTGCAAGTGTATAAGCAAGAATTTTAACATCTACATTTGATAAAGTTATTGGCCTATAGTTATCCAGAGATTTTGGATCATTCTTTTTAAAGATAAGTGAAATTGCCCCTTTTTTTGCAAATTTGTCAAACTTTTCTTGCTATATGACTCGTTATATACTTTGGTTAGTAACTTTTGAATTTGGGGCAAAATTTTCTATAGAATTCTACATTAAGTCCATCTAAACCTGGTGGTTTATTAAGTTTCATTTTAAACACTGTTTCTGTAATTTCGTCTGATGCCACTAGCCCTTCTAAACTATTACTATCTTTATCTGAGAGTTTAAGAAAAAAGCAGTATTTTTTCACCTTCTTCTATCCATTTTGCTCTTGACCTTATTTGAGCTCCTTTAGTTTTTTCAAGGTATAATTGATCTAAATGGTCGGTTATATTATTTATCTGTGAAAGTAGTTCAGAATTATTAGAACTTTCACTTTGATCTAATTTAATATTTAGCTTATTAAGGTCATTTTCATAAGTTTGAATTTTATCTCTTTTTTGTTTTGCTTTTCTTTTGCAGAAATCTAGACTGATATCCCGCACTTCAGCTTTAAAGTTTTTCCACAGCATACCTAAATTTTCTGTTTTTTTTTTCTTGTTTTCGTAATATTTTATTAGTTTTCCTACATTACTACAGTAGTCTCTATCATTCAGTTTTGATGAGTTTAATTTCCGGTATCCTTTTCCTTTGTTTATTTTTTTTTTAGTTCTGATTTTTAATGAAATACCGTTATGGTCTGTTGTTTTTAATATGATAGGCATTATATCTGCTTTGACTATTTGTGATTTACAATATTCACTTACAAGGAAGAAGTCAATTCTAGTTGCCTCTATCCCTGAATTTCTACGCCACGTATATTTATTTGTGTGTGTTTTTTTTTTTATCTCTCCATATATCTATGAAATTTATTTTATGAGCATTTTAAGCCCGTGAACTGGTTTGTCAATTTTTTTTTTTTTTTTTTTTTTTTTTTTGTATCATTAATTTTTAGAATATCATTTTAAAAAATCTCCTCACACTATAATTGTCCTAAGCTATGCTCTTGAGTCCAGTCTTTTACTTTTGTAAAGAAGGCGTTTCTTTTTTTTTACTATATTTGGTGCATATATGTTTATAAGAGAATATACATTATCTCCTAGTTAAACATTAATTAATAGATAACGTCCCTCCTGATCTTTAAATTCGTTTAAAATTTTATATTTTGTTTGTTTTGTAAACCAAATAGCTACACCCCTTGATGCGCTACTACCCCAAATATGAAAAATTTCTCAAGGTATGTCATTCATACTTTTGGTGAAATGCGTTTCTTGCATCATTAAAATTTGACATTTTTGCTGTTTGCACCACTCAGATAATCTTTTTCTTTTTTCAGAATGCAGTAAACCTTGAGTGTTTACAGAACATATGTAAAGTGGTTTAGGAGCCATTTGTGTGAAAAGGTTAGTTTATTTACTTTTTTATTATCCTTAATTATTTGTTTGTTCTTTCCGTTTATTTTATTTTTTCCGGTCACGTACCTTTCATTAATTGTTAACTCTGTCCTTAATTTAAATGACCGAGTTTGTTGGACTTTATAATATCGGAGGTATTTGACACTGTCATGTGATAAGCGTAAATATAAACAATATCACGTGATTTTGCTATCATGTGACGTGTGTAAATAAAAACAATACCATGTGTTTACTATATAGTTAATTCAAGTTTGTTTATTGTTATAAGGGTTTTGCAGAGATTCTGATTTTTTCCTTTTTACATTCCAATACCAATTTGTATCTTGTAACAATATTTTTCATCTTTGCATGCATTTTAGCAGCATTTAAATTTAAATGTATGCAACTTTTACATCTGGTGCAAGAAAATTGGTACCGTTAATTTTATTACTACCACTGGGTCGATGCCTCTGCTGGTGGACTATTAGTCCCCGAGGGTATCACCAGCCCAGTAGCCAGTACTTCGGTACTGGCATGAAAATACGGATTTTTGTGTTATTAAAATTTGCTGTTACAAAATATTAGAAATTATTATAAATTAAGGAATGTATCTCCCTCATGCAAAGCTCTGATTCCTTTCACGGATTTGGCTTTACTTTTTGGACCTTTTGGATTATAGCTCTTCATTTTTTATATAAGCTTTGGATTTCAAATATTTTGGCCACGAGCATCACTGACGAGACATGTATTGTCGAAATGCGCATCTGGTGCAAGAAAATTGGTACCGTTAATTTTATTACTACCACTGGGGCGATGCCTCTGCTGGTGGACTATTAGTCCCCGAGGGTATCACCAGCCCAGTAGCCAGTACTTCGGTACTGGCATGAAAATACGGATTTTTGTGTTATTAAAATTTGCTGTTACAAAATATTAGAAATTATTATAAATTAAGGAATGTATCTCCCTCATGCAAAGCTCTGATTCCTTTCACGGATTTGGCTTTACTTTTTGGACCTTTTGGATTATAGCTCTTCATTTTTTATATAAGCTTTGGATTTCAAATATTTTGGCCACGAGCATCACTGACGAGACATGTATTGTCGAAATGCGCATCTGGTACAAGAAAATTGGTACCGTTAATTTTATTATGTTTGTTTACCAACTTAATTTTGCAATCAATACAAAAAATGTGACATCCTTTTGTCGCATTGGTTTCATTAAACCACATGCAGACTAAATATTTTTGTATATTCTTTTTGTATACACATAAGAACATTGTGAATACAATGAGATATTTACAATTTAAAAAATACGTTCTATATTTAATTTGTTATTGTGACATAATGCTATTCTTTGAGTTACTTTTTTCTGCTTTTTTGAACAATTTTCTCTCTGATGTAATTTTTCTGGTGGTGTTACCATTGACTTTTCAAATACATTCAAAAGGCATTTCACATTTGTTGACTTTGATGTTAATGGTTCTGTTTCACTAGTAGTATTTGATGTTTTAACTACATGTACATAGTCTGACATATTGCTTTGAGTTTGATTCTGTTTGCTTGCTTTCTTTTTTTCCGTTTTTCTTCATTTCTACTGACACTGTCTTTTTGGATGTTTTGGTCCTGAATTGACTGAGATTGATTTATGTTGTCTGTGTCAGTTATGATTGGTGTCGCCTTCTGATTTCTTTTATTGTTTAGATTTTCTTTAGTTTCTGTTGATTTACTATCAGTTTCATTTCCTACTTTATCTCCTGTTTGTGTTTGTGTTTTTGATGTTTCGTCTTCTTTCTCTTCCTCAGATTCTGAAATTTCTGTATTGTCTTGTTCATCCTCTGTGAACATACCTTCAGTACACACCTCTTGTTTGTGACCAGACTTCCCACATCCTTTACATTTCCAGTCGTTTGTGCACTCACCAGCTATGTGTCCTTCTTCAAAGCACTTTCTACAGATTATTTTCTGGTTGTTTCTTGCATTGGCTGCCCAAAATGTATAATATTTGCAGAGAACTTTCCTATTTTTAGAAATCTCGGAAGAGGAATTTCAAATTTCAAGCAAATGATTATACGGTCCCCTGTTTGACATTTTGTTATAAGATCTTTGTACCTTAACCGTTCTCTGTAGTGTGAAAGTATTTTGATGTTATACCTTTCAAAAACATCTGCTGATAGTGGTTTAACTTTAACCCTGACTCTAATAGTGTCTCCCTTTTCATATTCAGTGATACAGGGTTTCTGGTATAGATTGTCATGCTCTGACCCCTGATAGAAAACCTTTGGATATGAGTGTTTCTCTATCACTTTCCTTATCTAAATATATTCGCCATAATAGCCCTTTCAAGCGTTGCAGCCCTCGTATTGCATGTTTTGTAACTAAATGAGACAGGTTATGGTAAATTTCTGTTTTGGAAAAGTTCCAGTATTTTTTCTCTATAGATTTACCAGCAAACCACTCTTCTCCATTAACGAACGGCCATATTATTAACGTGTGTAGTATTTTAAATAGTCTGTCTCATAAATAATTATCTTTTCCCTTAGATTTGTTAATTTATTGCAACTTTGACCCTGTAATGAATTCATGACGAGATAATGCTTGCAATGTGTACAGTGTTGTTCTAAATGTTCGATAGATGTATGTATGAGTGGTTGGAGTTGAAGATTAGTAAATGTTTTGACTGTTATCATGATGTTTGTTCTACCTTTTAGGGAGGCATAAGTGTTTATAACTGTTGATCTGTCAGCTGTATCCGCACAATGACCATTCTTCCTTTAAATCACATATTTCAGTATTGTGGTAAATAATTGAAAGAAACGGAAGCAATCAAAAACTTGCTGTCAGCCTTATTTGTTTTTCGTTTGTAGATTTTATTATAAATCATGCCATTGGTCTTCCCTTTTGAATTGTTTTGAAACATTTGGTCAGGCCATGAACCTTGTAAAGCTTACGCTAATTGTTAAAGGCCGTACAGACCCCAGTAGCTGTTTAAATCATTTTCCTTTGGCCTTTCGTCGATAGTTGTCTCATTGGCAATCATATACAATCCTCTTGTTTTTTTATATTGTTTGTTTTAATAATGGCTTCTCTTAAATGTAAGAGAAAATTGCTGATATAATTTCTCCAATCACTACATATGTACCTGAATAAACGATCTTTTTAATAGATATATGATTATTCAAAAGAAAATGCCCGAATGCCTTACTTCACAATAAAACCAACTCATTACATGTGTTAAACGTTGATGGATATTAGTAAAAGGCGAGGACTCCAACGGAAGAACACTGTCAATGTTAGTGAGCAGGAACTGCCAATCTTTTGATGTTCCGGTGTTTTCAATAGGAAAGAAGATACCTCTAACACATATAGAATTTAATGAAGCTTTAATGTCAGGAGTTGTGTTAGCTTTGATCTATCGTATATGCTGAAGTATGATTTATCAAAAAGATATTTAACTAATAAATAAAACATTGCTTTGGTAAATATCAGTAAAGCAAAGTCTGAAAGGAGAAAAACTTTATTGTTGACTTATATGACTCACTGATAAATTATTACTGTTTGGTTTATGCTTCGTGCATTAATTTTGTTTTAAGAGATCATGAATACAGAAACATAACTATTAAACTATTAATTTAATTTTGTCCAAAATCTGGTTCAATTCAAAAGTATAACAAGAATCCTGAACTGGTACACAAATTCAAAAAGCAAAAAGCATAAAAACTGACAAAATCAAATGTTATCAATCAAGTAAAATGTTATTAGCAGGAGATTCTCAATGCGGTAGATTTGGATGGTTTTTTCATGACGTTTCATATTTTGATGAAAAAAAATTGTATTATATTGTGGTAAAATTGCATCTAAATATTTCGTTATCATAATAAATTCCCCCTTTTTTAAGTTAACAAGCTGTCTTGTGTCTTCCGCAAATTGACACTACTGTAATGTACTTATTTCTGTGGTATATTTTCACAAGACATCAATTGATACATGTAACTGACCAGAAATCATACATCTGTTTCACATTCTTCCTTTCCTAATAATGTATGAGATTCCTCCCTGTTGAGCCTCCTTGTGATATTTTGAGTTAGAATTGTTTGCGTCGATTGTTCCCTTCCTGCTACTGTATTCAAACAAAACATTGCCTTAAAGTCACTTCTAAATTTATCACCGAATGAAAGATAAATAAAAATGTTGATAGAAAAGCTGCAGTAATATACTGATTCAAAGATATATTTCAATGTTGAGGTAACAGTATCAATGGGAGTGGTTATTTGTTCTACAAATGTCGATACTGTAAGTTGTAAACGTATTATATGGCTTGGAAGACTTAAGATAATAAAGGCGAGAGACACACAAAATAACAGTTTTGTTACTTTACTTTGCGGATTTGTATGTCGTCGGTCATTGCTTCTTGAAGATGACTTTCCAGTCAGTCTTGCCTGTCGACGCAAGGCTTCTACAAGACTAAAGGTGATTGGTAACATCAACGTTATGGTAATAAGTGTAGGTAGAATAAGTGTTATGACCATGTCTACGTAAAGGAAATACTGAAAGAGGTCGACGTATTCTGTAAATGGTTCACACATCGACATTCCTGTGTCGGTAATCTTTGCAGCCGTTGTCCATATTGTAAAACTGTATAATAAAACAGATAGCACGATAAAGAGTAATGTTATCACATTTGCTTTTCTCGTTGTGCAGTAGATACTAACTTGAAACGGTAAACATATTCGTATGTAATTCTCAAACGTCACAATCACAATAAACCACACTGATAGAAATGAACACACATAAGACAAAAATACGATAAGTTGGCACATTCCTGGAGCTTTAAAAGCATTAACCTTCATATCACCTAACCAAATGAAAAACAGTGAAATCAAGAATCCAGTATCTGATAACGATCGAGCACATAGATATAAACAACATGACGTTTTCCGTTGGGATTTTCCAAGAAATATTACGGCAGAGAGAAAATTGCCAATGAATCCGCAAAGGCAAATAATAGGTTTTGAATATTTCTGAACGTTTTCTGCAATGAAATAAGCCTCATAGTTGTCATGGTAATCTAGAGTTTTGTTTTCCATCGTTCGGTTGACAACATCCGTAGTGGCCATTTTTAAGTATAGAAGCTAAGTATAGTATTTCACCAAGTTTAAACCTGAAAAAAAGAATTAAATGAAATAAAGAAAGAACTTTAAGCATAATATTATCTTGATTACAATTAATTTGTAACATTTTTACACACTATTTCGATGCAAAAAGAATAGGATTTAATTTGAATAGCGTCATTTTATATGAGATTTATCTGAAATCATGAACCACAGTTATGTTAATATTTAATCGTGATATGTTGCCTCGTCATGTTTTGCTACATTACTGTTCATGAAAAGTTATATTCATTTGAAACAATAAGGTTTCTAGTACCCATAGGCAAAGATTGAATAAGATTGATTTCTTACGTCTAAGCTTTTTTTTCTAACATCGTTGATTTTAAAACTTGAAGCCATATCACTGATGACCCTTGTGTATACAAAACAGCGCCTGCTTGACTGATTTACAGGCTTGTTGAAGACCGTTCCTTGACCTATAATGGTTTACTTTTATAAATTGTGACTTGGATGGATAGTTGTCTCATTGGCACTCATTCCACATGTTCCTGTATCTATAAGCAATATGCAATATAGCAATATGTATCAAAGTAGTATACCAAAATATAAGAGAACAATTACTTTTCTTTTGCCATGCATAATTAATAAAATCAACCTTTTTGTAAAGTTTCTAAGATAAATTGATAGATAGCTTTTTAAGTCTATTTTGAAAGACTACTATTAGTCTTCAGTGACCTATAACTGATAATTTCTTTGTCATTATTGTTTCTAGTGGAGAGTTGTCTCCTTGCGATCATACATCAAATCTTCTTCGTCTAGTTGGTAAAACTTATACTTTTAGAACGCAATGTAAATCATGTGAAAAAAGGTTTCATTAATCTTCGAATAAAGCACGTACATATTTATATTAATGAAAGACATTTAAGAATCTGGTAAACATATTTAATCTGTAAGCTAAATGTGTTCCTGTTGTGTGTCTCCAAGTAAGGTATATAATTCCTGACTTAACATCAATCTATTATAATCATAATGGAAATTAAATTCAAATACAGAAAAAAAAACAACTAAATCCAAGTATAATAACAAAATTTTCTTGAAGTCAATAACGTATGATCACCTATGAAAGATTAGCAATATAAGCATCTTACTTTTCATAGATACAGGAAACGTATCGAAATTACAATAATTATAAACTGTAAAAACTTCAATACCATGCATCTTTTTGTTGATTGTGGAATGGATGTTTTTTTTCATGAAGAAATATTTGCATATTAATTATCGCGGTTTCATTTAAATACCAGACAGTTTACAGGAATATTTGCTCTCTACCAATGAATGCTTTCTTGCGTATTTTATTGCGCAAAACATGTGTTTCTCCATGAGAGTAAAGAAAACCAGTTTCAAGCTGTTTTGGCAACTTAATTTGATATAAGTAAAGATAAAACTTAGTTTAATGTCACATATGACAAGTGCCGTGTTCATAACGAGTCCTTTGACAATTAAGACGTAACTCATTAGAACATGCTTGATTTTTACATCATATCAAAACTGAGGCGGAAATTACCAAGGGACATTAGATTAACAACTGACTGTTACAAAAGAAATCATTGACTTCGTTTCACTCTTTACAGAATGATTTACAAGTAATATAAGACATTTGATAAAAATAAAACTTTTTGTATTCGATGCATATTTTTTTTAATACATTTACACTAAATACCCGATTTACACAACATGCACAAAGCAACGAAACTGTTGAATTGTATATATATATATATATATATATATACAACTCGTCTAAACATCAACCCAACAATGTTAGATCTGTAAATAGCCAGCCATGTATCACCATCATTGATGGCGATCCGATGGATACATCTGTTGTAGAGTTGTCACTGACTCAGACGTACTTATATATATGTAAATATGTGCATGTTTGGTAAAAAAAACTAAAAAAACTAAACAAAACAAAATAGAGATGTTTGGACTGAGATGACCTTCAAAGGGAAACTAGTTCATTTTTATCTTTCTATCGTAAAAATACAACATTTTTTATAGTCAAAACAACAAGTTATAACATCATTTTAATTACTACACAATCGTATGATGTTTTTTCATTCTTGTTTTAATACTATTTTTCTATACATTTCAATTCTTCTGGTTGGTAAAGTAGTTATTGACCTTACTAGGTTACTTAATATCTTAAATTAATTATAATAGAAAATAACTATTTTTCTTTTTCCGAGTACCCTTGATTAATTGTCGGTTTGTTTTCATAACAGGTTCAGCTCTCAACCAAATAATTGTTCAGCCAATTGAAAAGATAACTGTTTATTTTAAATGCGTATATATTCGAGATTTTTTGAATATTGTATAAATAAGTTTATCTGTTTTTTAACATAACAAAGGGGTTCCAATTTTTAGTTATGACCGACTCGGTGGTTTTGTAATATCGTCCTGAATGAGAGCTCGTAGTCAGGAAAATGTGCTTGGTTAAGACGACAGTTTTTTCCTGTCGACTGTTATCTTTAACAAAAACTGTCTAGTTAAATAACATGATATCAATTGTTTTCTTTGAACTTACGTAATCGAGGTTGAATTAATTATATCAAGATCTCAATCCATCCAATTTAGATCACAATCAGTAGAATACTGAAAAAATTAAAGAAAAGAATAATCATACAAGAAACACTAGCTACTACACGTTACTTAATAAAAGAAAAAGATACCAAACGGACATTCATAAGTAACAGTATACAGGATAACACATGAAAAACAAATATAGGCATACCATATCAAATATTTCAGTTGGATTTTCCCCCTGTTATTCAAGACTGTAAAAAGGAGGCGAAAGATACCATAGGAACATTCAAACTCGTAAGTCGAACAAAAAAACTGACGTCGCGTTGGCTAAAAACGAAAGAGACCAACAGATAAACAATTTCTGATTCGCATAGCATCTGGTAGTGTCACGCCAAATTTGAATTCTGGTTATAACAACCGATGAAATAATTTAATATTATCAAATTGATAAAATAAAGTAATGCCTGTAATAAGTCAGGAATATGACAGTTGTTGTCCATTCGTTTTTTTATGTGTTTTGTCATTTGATTTTGCCATGTGATTAAGGATTTTCTGATTTGATTTTCCGCTGAGTTCAGTATTTTTGTGATTTTTCTTTTTACTTAACGCATAGTATATTCCCTAAAAGTAAGAAGATGGTCAGTTTAATGTTTTGTTTCTGTTGTGTCGTAGTTCTCCTCTAATATTTGATGCGTTTCTGTCAGTTTTAGTTTGTTTTTTTTTCTCAATCGATTTATGAATTTCGAACAGCGGTATACTGCTGTGGTCTTTATTTATTCATCATACATGTACATGCACTCACATCACATCTTCATGTATCTATTGCATTAATTATCGACATAATATAACCTATGTATTTTGACATGAAAGCAGTATCGAACATAATATGATATTGGTTACAATAATTGTTTTTTACAACTGTAAAAAAAAGATGTGGTATGATTGCCAATGAGACAACTCTCCACAATGAGACAAGATGACAAAACGATTAACAACTTTAAGTCAAGCCCATACCGCATAGTCAGCTATAAAGGCTCTTAAACGCCAAATGTAAAAGAATTCAAACAAGTTAAATAACGGCCTAATTCATATACAAAGAAATGAATGAAAAACAAATATGTAACACATAAACAAACGAAAACCTCTAAAATACATGCTCCTGACTTTGGACAGGCACATACATACAGTATGTTCTTTTTAATACAAGTAATGAGGAAAAACTAATCAAAGATATCATTTTCTTTCTCATTTGGAAGGCATCGCATGAAACGATTATTGTAAATAAACTCATCATAGATACCAGGATAAAAGTTTCTTATTTACGCCAGACGCGCGTCTCGTCTACAAAAGACTCATCACTGACGCTCGAATAAAAAAACGTTTAAAGGCCAAATAAAGTACGAAGTTGAAGTGCAAAGCGCACTCTTAAAGTTCAGAAAAGTTTTCCTGAATCTATCTATGACAAAAAAGGGTAATCTAATTGATTCTTGTGTTTCATTAGGGTTTTATTTCTGAGAAACTAAATGATAAAAAAGAAACAGCATTAAATAGTTTCAACTACGCGCTTTTGTTAAAGATTTCAACGCTTGAAGGTAAATATAAATAACTTGTTAGGGATGAATGAAGATTTTCATGATTCATTGATCAATTTTGTTGGTTATCACAGCTTAATGATACATGTAATAACTGGAGTGTTAATACTAAATATCTGACGATATGAGTGATTACGAGTATTCTAATTGTATTTCAAGATTACACTTCCTTCCTGGATGAGAATTGATTGATTGATTATATTCCGCGTCAAACGAATTACAAAAAATGACCTTTGCATTGATTACAACATGTCGTATTAATGACTTTCTCTTCGTCAACAAAGCATATCAAAATCATTAATCACTGATTATTGTCAATCTAATTTGATATCACTAAACTGATTTGTAATACACCACTAATGAAATGAGCCTAAACATGTTATGCTGATATTATATCAATCCTAATTAGGTCATTAGTCAAATGTTTGTTTTCTTTTTTTTCACTTTCACATATGAATTATATACAGTGGATTTCTGTTATAATATTTCCTAAAATCTAGAACAGTTGAACTCAGTTTTCCTGACACCTTCATCATTTCAAGAAGGTAACAAATGCAATTATACCAAGGATTTGTATAACTATACAAATACTTGATTAAAATATATCTTTGAAATGAATGCAATATACATACCAACAAATTAAAACAAAAATTAAAAGAACCATGCAAAATATTTGATGACCTTATATTATAATTCGTTCATTGTTTTTTTGTGTTTTTGATTTCGCCAAAAGTATTAAAATAATTATATTTTCGGACTTCGTACCCTTAAAAAGTAAAAAACATAAAGAAACAATAACATGTAGTACACAACCAGTGGATTAGTCGTAGAGACGTCATAAACAGTTTAGGAAAACATTACTTAGTGAAATACCAAAAATTAAAGTACCGACAAGAAGTTGAACCATACGTATTTATACCTGCAGTGTATTTTTAGTTATATCTTATTGTTGTTTGTAACACAATCAGTGTTGTTACCAATAAAAACAATATTCAACGATCAAATTGCACGTTAAGTGTTGTCATATGATCAAGACGTTTCATGGATCGTTTATAGATTAACATGCACTATATATCTAGAAACAACATTCCAATCAAAAATCGGAATACTTTTTGATAACATACGGAAAAAAGTATTGCAACACCTTGATTTTTTAAAATTTGAAAAATCAGCCTCTTTTTTTTTATGGAATATAATAAAATATGTGTATAATATCATTGAAACATAGTTCACGATAACATTGGCATTGCAACAAAAAAAAATGTTTAAAAAAAATGATTAATATAACCACAATTTCAATAACAAAATGAAGTGTTTTTTGTACAAAAAAAACGCATTTGACAAGTTTCACTGTAGTCGAACTTTACAATGTCAGACATTTCAAAATTAATCTTCAGATGACTGTTCACATCATGGTTGATCGTTATACGCCAAAGAATTAGTACTTTGTGCGCAGCCTCCATTCAAACGGATAACCGCATCTTAACGTCTTCTGATTCCTGCCATAAATCGACTAATTTGTTGCTAAGGTAGCAGCAACCATTTCTGATGAAGGGAATTGTTTATTTCATGTTGTGTTTGAACTGGGGTGTCCTTTCGCTGACTTTCCGCCCAATAGTGTCCCATATAAGCTCAATATGGTTCAAAGCCGGGCTACGATCGGGCCAAGCAAGATGAACCAAATTCCATTTGAACATTGGATCTTCCTCCACGATGCTAATTTCCAACTTTAGCGAGCTCTGCACTACATTGGATACGGAAAACTGTAAGTCTGCTCGCTAGCAAAGGTCTCCGGTATTATCGCACGGTAACCAGTAGCGATGAGTTGATCTCGAACAGTTCTTGTTAAAAGGCTCTTGTATGGCCACCACTCTTATTTTAGGATTGTCTTGTATGCAATGGGTTTCCTTCTGACCAACTTTCATTATGCTTGATTTTCTCTAGCAAATGGTATAGGGGGTCTTCATTATCTCGGAAGGTCTTTCACAGCGTTTATTGCCTGATTTTTATTCTCAAAACGACTTCAGTGGAATGGTGATGACCAACAATGCGTGCAGTTGTTACAGCGACATCCCTGCTTCTCTTATGCTGATAATCTGCCATCTTGCTGCAGTTAAGAGTTGTCAAGGACCCATTATAAGGTGTCAATCACATAATTTTAAAAACTTGGTTATTTAAAGTGCTGAAAACAATGAGGATCAAAACATCTTTTTTGCTGTTTACGGGTACAGGAGCTGCATGTGCAGATAAAAACTTATCGAGTCGATATTTATTGATTAAACTCAGGTGATACTTAAATAATGTTTAACTAGTTCTATTTTACCAAATTATATCACAAAAAAATAATGAGTGTTTTTTTTAATTCAATTTCAATTTGGTGTTGCAATACTTTTTTCCAGGTGTATATATAACATAAGATGTGAAAGGATTGCCAATGAGACCATGCTTCACATAAGACTAAAATGACACATACATTAACAACTATCGGTCACCAGATTGTCTTCCCAATGAACAAATCTCATACCGTATATAAAGTATAGTGTATGCTTATACATGTAGATTTCCTAGTTCAAACGTTTTTCTTTCAAAGTTATCTCATAGAAAATTAAAACATACAATTTGTAATCAATTCACTGTGTGACAGTGTTATAAGGTTTGGATTTATTTCGATAGTATAGCTTTATTTGTGTCTAGTTAAGTGTATTTTATGTATATCCATATTTAGATTAGTTAGACAAGACATCTATATTACATACTGTAATTGATTATTATAACGCTCGAAACATCTGCTCCAGGGTCCTGATTTATGACATGTGCATTCTAGTCTTGTATTCAGTATGATTTAAATATATATTTTGCAATTTAAGGGCACTCGTGGAGATTCGTTGTTAAACATAGAAATTCATGCAAAGCGCAGCGTCCTTGATAAAGTTGAGTAATCATTTTTATCTTTTTCGTTTATATTAATTGTCTAACGCAGAAGCAAACAAACTCTTAAATTATCATATGGTGTAGTAAAACTGATACCGTTTATTATTAATTAGTACTGTTAATTTGTTTTAAAAAAAAGAAGTTTTTTTCATTATATGTTGATTGTAAATAAGATTTCCAAAGTATAAATATTTCAACAACAGCTAGAATATCGATAAAAGCACAAAACAAAACATTTGTGTTGGAGGCCTTTGTAAACAATTGTTTCAAAGAAAGATAAGATATGGCTTCATAGTGTTGCTTTACTAATGTCAACAAAACCTCGGTCGATCTGAGGTTTTCATAGTAATTTAGAAAATAAATTACCTTTGGAATAATATCTTTTGTGAATAATAAAATCACACTTGAATCAATAATTGAAGAATAAACCTTTGATTTGATGAAATATCACCACAATTATTATTTCATAAGATGCCCGCTGATTTCAGGGTAATTAGTCAAATCGTTTTTCGAATCTAATTTTGCTACAAGGATGACTTTGAAGTCTATTTTCTCATTAAATATTTCAATCATTGAGCGATGAGCAATGTCTATGATATGTACAAGGTTTCGTTTTTTTAGCTACTGGCATTAGAACCATTGATAGCGGTGATCTTTAGTTTGGGTGTTGAAAGAGAAAACCTTACAGGAATAATTTTAGAAAGAGAATTGGTATTTTGTTGGATCAAATAGACAATTTCAGTGTAAAATACCGGCGTTTCTCACCAAATATGTGATCAATAAGGCTCATCAAAGATACCAGGTTTACAATTGAGATCAACAAGGCTCATCAAAGATACCAGGTTTACATGTGATCAACAAGGCTCATCAAAGATACCAGGTTTACAATTGTGATCAACAAGGCTCATCAAAGATACCAGGTTTAGAATTGTGATCAACAAGGCTCATCAAAGATACCAGGTTTACAATTGAGATCAACAAGGCTCATCAAAGATACCAGGTTTACATGTGATCAACAAGGCTCATCAAAGATACCAGGTTTACAATTGTGATCAACAAGGCTCATCAAAGATACCAGGTTTAGAATTGTGATCAACAAGGCTCATCAAAGATACCAGGTTTACATGTGATCAACAAGGCTCATCAAAGATACCAGGTTTACATGTGATCAACAAGGTTCATCAAAGATACCAGGTTTACATGTGATCAACAAGGCTCATCAAAGATACCAGGTTTACAATTGTGATCAACAAGGCTCATCAACGATACCAGGTTTACATGTGATCAACAAGGCTCATCAAAGATACCAGGTTTACAATTGTGATCAACAAGGCTCATCAAAGATACCAGGTTTAGAATTGTGATCAACAAGGCTCACCAAAGATACCAGGTTTACATGTGATCAACAAGGCTCATCAAAGATACCAGGTTTAGATGTGATCAACAAGGCTCATCAAAGATACCAGGTTTACATGTGATCAACAAGGCTCATCAAAAATACCAGGTTTACAATTGTGATCAACAAGGCTCATCAAAGATACCAGGTTTACAATTGTGATCAACAAGGCTCATCAAAGATACCAGGTTTACATGTGATCAACAAGGCTCATCAAAGATACCAGGTTTACAATTGTGATCAACAAGGCTCATCAAAGATACCAGGTTTAAAATTGTGATCAACAAGGCTCATCAAAGATACCAGGTTTACATGTGATCAACAAGGCTCATCAAAGATACCAGGTTTACAATTGTGATCAACAAGGCTCATCAAAGATACCAGGTTTACAATTTTGAATGATAGACGTGATATTTCACATGAACAGAATTATGAACTGAAATTAAATATTTGAGAAGGACATTCATTACCTGCAGCATTTATTAAGCATTATCACATCAGATATTTATTCAATTTGTATTGTTTTTTTATTTTACTTACGTTTTATATTACTGTGCACTATATATTTCGTCATCTTAAAAGGTAAAAAAACACAAACAAATACAATGGCAAGTTTCAGTCGCTAACTCTGTTCTTTCTGTGTTATAGAACTGACCAGTATTTATTTTTTAAGTCGTTTTATTCGTTATTTGAATTTGCTGCATAATATTTTACAAATTCGAAATTGTCCCTTACCGTTGAGAACCCAAGAGTTTATGTTTATTATTTCGAAGCTTACAATTTTGATTTTCATTCAACAGATTTCAAAACTTTGAATATAGTATTTTCTATCCCAGGAATAGGTTACCTAAGTTGTAAAAACCTAAGGAAGTTTTGGCCCACCATGCTCTTCGACTTTGTATATTATTTTCCCTTTTTAACTTCGAGTTTTATCGATGTGTCTTTTTTACACGAAACATGCGTATGGCGTACAAACTTTTAAGCCTGCTTAAAATGATGAATTGATATTTAAAACAAACCCTTGTATAATTCTCTAAAGCACTATCAATTTAGCATTCACTCAGCGTTCCAATAACAACTGATAAAAAATGGGGACGCTGAGGCTTATCATAGACAGTCACTGAAAACAATTAATATGAAATGTTAATGGAAATACTGATCAAGCTTAATTGAAGAACTAAAAAATCGTTCTATTGACATAATACATAATGTTAAAATCAAAGTATCAGTTTCATTATTCGATTAGGGACTTTCCGTTTTGAATTTTCCTCGGTGCTCGGTATTTTTGTGATTTTACTTTTTTTGCTCAAAAGTGAAATCAACCCTAGCCGACAACAACATGTAGTAGCAAATCGGTATGCATTTGTAGAGGTGGAAAATGATTGTTGAAATTAATAAAGACATTACACGACAAAGACAGCGTCATACGGATGGTGATGAATGTTAAAAAAAGGACACCGACAAGATGTATTACACATGTCCGAATACATATCAGACGCTTCTAAAAAAGTAAATATGTCCATATTGTTTCAAACATGCTCACAAAAAATAAAATCACTAGGAATCATTTGCTATACTTAGATCATTTGTGCTTTAGCTGCTTATTGTAGACATATTAATTTAAAGAAGTTGAAGCGTATAATAACGTAGCGTTTCAACCAAAAACATGGAGGAATTATTAACTTCCCATTTTACCTTTATAACTGAAATATATAGACAATAGTATATATTGTTTATTTTCAATTAGCAATCCAAATAAAAATATAACATTCGCAAAACCAACTCATCTCGATAATTTCTGTAATGATTATAAATCTATTTGTGATAATATTAATATCTTTCGCTGAAACACAATTGTTTTATTTCCATAGTAGGGGTATTATATTAACTCTGTTGTGTCCAATATATAACTGACAATATTCACTGATAAATTGTTTGTGACATGCTGTCACTGACCGTCAATCGGGGACACGGGAAGTAACCTGGTGTGTTGAAATCATTTTAATTCTTAGTTAATTGTGTAATCATTCATTATTACAAATAGTGTATGTCTCTATAGGAAATTCAATATAAATTGCATGAAAATTTCATCCATATTTTGAAAGGTGGTTTCCAGAATATGAATATAAACGTTCTGTACTACATGCCAAAAAAAAAAAAAGGATGGCTACATGTAAGTTAGACGGACCATGTGCCTGTGATTTATTGGCTATTGTTAAATACTTGTACGAACAGATATTATTATCAAACTCATTAATTGAGACCAATTACAGGTAAAAAAATGAGATTGAAAATGGGGAACGTGTCAAAGAGACAACAACCCGACCATAGAGCAGACAACAGCCTAAGGCCACCAATGGGCCGGGTAGTCAATGTAGCGAGAAACTCCCGCACCCGGATGTGTCCTTCAGCTGACCCCTAAACAAATTTGTATACTAGTTCAGTGATAATGGACGTCATACTATATCTTGCACATTCATTGACTTATCGAGCAGGTATTTAAATTCTAGCTAATTCATTAATATTTCGGATGTTTTTATCGAAGTGGTCTATAATATCTGTCCTAAGATTAATCTTAGAACAATAATTATTGGACCGACTTACCACATGTCTGCGCATAAACATTTATGATCAGATTTCCTAACCGTCGTCCTAAGTAATTACGCAAATCAAAATTGAAAAATGTATAAAAAAAAAAGCATCATATTGAAGCCACACTAATGATTATAAGGTTATGACTAGAATTATAATTATCATAAGATGATAAATGACATCTACATTATAATTGGTCATTTCGACTTATGAGTTTGCATGTCTCTCTAATATTTTTTTAGACTTGATGAAACAAAGTCAACACCAAACCAGATACAACCACTTTGTTTAGTGTCAATAATTGAACAAATTAACTACCAGATATTAGTAGTGAAACCCGAATATAAAGATAGGTCTAAATATAATGGTATGACCTTTTAGAGTCCTAAGACTGCTTTGATTAACAAGCCTAAACTGCAGCTATTGATCCTTGCGCATTCATGTTTAAAACAGAACGATACAACAAAGTGAAGATTTTACCTGTCCATTCATTAACAGCTTGTACATACAAATAGCGACAAACAGTTTTCTCTCGTCAGGCCAGCATAATATAAAAAAAATAAAGACATTTTGACAAGGACATTTCTATAGACAAAAACAGAAAGCCAAAATAATCACAAACAACGATAATATATGTAATCCAGCTTTACGTCTAACGAAACACTGTCTCCGAATAAGAAGCCTCTCAAAAGTTCCAATTATGTGCTTATTAAAGCAAACAGTAAAGCTTTTGATGGACGATGGCATAGAATAATATTAAGATTCATTACTCATAATTGCAATCTTTCTCGGCTTCAAACTGATGCCTGTCGTTAATTAAGCCATCAGCCGTGACAAGTACTAGCGATCTACTCCCTTCGGTCACTAATTCGTTGAGTAACAAGGAAAACAGTTTAAGCTTAATGATAGCCCTTGTTTACTGTATTCATTATAAGCTTTATATGGGGTGGGGGATGGTAAGGTATTTAGTAAATTATACAACTAACGAAATCGGTCTCGTCATTTAGTAGAATTATTCACTTTTGGTCACCATGTACGTAAGATAAAGTTCAAAAAGAGTAAAAGTTGTACTTTATTGGGTCGATAAATTTGCGTTACTTCATTCTAACTTATGATGACGAACAAAAGTACGAAAAACAAATGTACAGTGATATTGCAGCTCAGCTACACTCAAAAACGTTAACAAAATTAAAAAGAAACACACAATCAACTTAACGATAGCAAAACTATTCACTTATTGGCATCTAGCAGTCATATTTTCATTATAAATAAAGTCAAAAGTAGTATACCTCACCCAGTATAATTATTGGAGAAACTGGCATTTTTGTTTGATACATTTTTATTGCCTCTTCACTCGAGACGTTTTGTTCTTATAAAGGCCAAATTAAGTAGAGAGGTAAAGAGCCTTACAGACGCAAAATTCTGATTATATACATTTAAATGGCAATTCATTTCAACACAAACGAGCGGACTATTAGGGTGTTGACACCCTCATTGTCCAGTCGATTTGTGAAATAATTGCTCAGATTGTGGTAAAAGCATAAAATTTTGCAGAGTGTAAGTTGAGGTCTTTACTAACATTTATAGCTATGAACCCAATTCAGAAAATCAAAATGGCGGCTCTGGGCGGCCATTTTGAAATCCTGTCCAAAAAATTAATAAAAGTTATTATTAAAAATATGAAAAATATATTACATTACCAATTTTGATAAACTTTCGTATATCTTATGATGTTATATTTGTTATTCTCGTGGGATTTTGTCTGATGCTTGGTCCGTTTCTGTGTGTGTTACATTTTAGTGTTGTGTCATTGTTCTTCTCTTATATTTAATGCGTTTCCTTCGGTTTTAGTTTGTTACCCCGATTTTGTTTTATGTCCATTGATATATGAGTTTTGAACAGCGGTATACTACTGTTGCCTTTATTAATGACACAGAATGTCAACTGAGGACTATTGAAGTATTAGGTGGCAATCTTGAAAGGTGGCCATTTTGGAAACGTAAATTTCAATTATATCAGTACTCGTTATCCTAAATAGTTTTTTGAATTAATACTAAGTTTTATATGCATTTACAACTAGTTTTTCTTATCATTTTTTATATGACTGTTGCTATTCATATAGGATATATTCACCAAGTGCTCAAATAAGGCATGCATATGTTAACAAATAAATGTATTTAAAAAATACGCGTAAATTCTTTTAATTGCAGTTTAGCATGTAGGGCTTAGTTACTTTTTTACCACCAAACAATGCGTATATACAATATAACTTATGACCACTGTATGTTGAAAAGAAATAATACGTATTTATTAAGTCAATGTAGCTGAAAAAATAATAAATAGACTGGAAAGAATTCCGTAACGCCAAGAGATGACACATGAGGATTTACAATGCCAATGAAATACAAAAAGAGCAGACATAGATATTTGAGCTGGTAATCAGTCATTTTTGTAAGCATACACTGTTCCAAGTTGATGAAGGCCATGTAATGGGAGAAACACTCCAGAATCACAAGGCAAAAGGTACTTATCATGTCAAAGCAAATCTTAAGATCAAAACATATTTTGTAAGGAAAAAGTCTAAGATGAGTCACTGATTGAAAATACCAGTAAAATAACCTGCCATGGTTGTGATGAATTAACAAGAACAATATGATTGGAGGATTATTTTCTTTCAATGTGATGAGGTATCTGACTATCAACAGTAAGCCTCGACAATTATGATCGACAATAGAGTATGTGACTGTCACTTGAACTACTAACCATTGTTCTTTTAGCAAGACTCAGTGCTGGAGATTAATATTTCAGGAGCAGATATCATGCTAAATGTTTGTTAAAACTGCACGACAGGGCAATTAGACAGAATTCGAGACACAGAAAAAAAGTCAAGAATCTGTTATCCATGGAATGGGGCTGCCAAATTGATAAAAAACAGTGACGGCTCACACTCTGGAACAGATATTGTTTTCATATTTGAAATTGATGATATTGGTAAATTGTACAGTAAACGGTCTTAGTAAATATGAGTTGTCATGGAAGGAATGATTAATACAACACTTCTGAAAAATTGAATACTAGCTGACATAGATAATATGCAAGCACACATGAAAGGTTGCGTCTCTCTCTAGATTCTCAACGAATATGTTGGGAAAGTTCTGAAACAGGCGATGTCTTTTAGTCGTGATGATGAAGGCCTCTTCATGGTCAAACTAAATAGAATAGTTTTAGGAGTTAAGCTTGTAACTATAAAAAGGTTTAAGGGACATTCAATGTAGGCTTTCCAAATGAATCAGTTCCACAATCTTTAAGACATCTTACTCTCTATCTGAGGACTGATAAGTTACAGTTGTATCCTGTCAACGACGAGTTGCGCAATTGAACTATTAAAGCTGAGAAACGATAACTCTTGTCTGCCACTCAACGATATTTCTGGACTTGATTTTTTGCCATTCTTACTTAGGAAACTTATGTCTGTTGAACTGATTCGTGTCAACAGCTGTTATTGAGTGTCCCTGTAGTTATTCTTAGTATCAAGCAGATATATTTTGCCTGCTATGGCTATGGTGATACCATCATTTTTTACCCTTTTATTATTAGGTCTGTTTCAGAGCTTCATGATTACATTTGTTAAAAATCAAGAGCACTAATTTATTTTGCTTGTATACTTATATATATCCTATGGCAGCTACATTCCAATTTTGTTAACTGCGTTGTATCAGTTCTCCTTTCCATGATAACTCCAAGATCTTCCAGGCGTGATCTGCAAGCTTGGAGATTGGCACAATACTTCTTCCAGACCGTGTGCCATCAATGTATTTCATTATTTAGGAAAGCACAACTCCAAGGATAAAAGATTCATGGCTTTCTTTCTGTGTCTTTTATTCTGCCTATTTGCTATGTTGTCAAGTTTCATCAATCATCAAGCATGATACTAGTGATTTGACATTTCCAGCTCTTACTTTGGCTAAGGGAATATGTCTTGTAGTACACGTGCACAGTCATGCCCTATTTTTGTCGTATTGAAAATGTCGATGTATCATGGAGATCTTCAGATACATCACCACAGAAAAAATACATTGCAGTCATTGTTTCTTTTGATCCAGTTCCACTTTACAGTGTCTGGTTACTTATTGTTTCCTTTCAATTGGCAACTTACCTTCAACATCAGAAGTATGTTTTCCCTTTTGCTGATGAAATATTTTGAGGTCTGAAAATTTGTTTTACATGATTTGTGCCATTTTGCCTTGTGATTCTGGAGTGCTTCTGCAGTTCCATAGCCCTCATTTAACTGTTTCGAAAACCAATTCAAGACCCAACATCTTCGTATGCTTGCATCAAAAGAGTGATTGCCAGCTCAAATGTCTATGACTGTTCTGTTTGTATCTACTTGGCATTGCCAACCCTTACATGTCCTCTCTTGCCGTTTCACATATATCTTCCAGTCTAATTGCCCATTATGTTTTTCTTATATCTAGTTCCAGCGTTTTCGAAATCTACAATTTTGATCTTTTCCAAAAACAAAACTTTCGGTCATAAACTTAACGGAAAAAAAATAAGCTAAAACAAGTACGAATATGGAACTTTACTATACCCATACCGCATAGTCAGATATAACAGGCCCCCAAAACAACTGTAAAACAATTCAAACGATAAATTTGAATGATGTACAAAATATTGAACGGGGAAACAAATGTGATATACAGCAACAAATGACAACCACTGATTTTCAGGCTCCTGAATTTAGACAGGCACATACTGAATGTGGCGGTGTCAAAATAGTCTTCAAAGTAATGTAAATGTTTAATTAAAACGGATTGACACATTTTAACTAATATGAAAAGAAGATTGAGTTTAATGTGGACTTTACGCGTACATTTATAACTAACTAGCCTCGAATTGCCGTGATTAAGTTCAGGGAAGTATCAGAGATGAATGATACTTTAAGTAAATTGATTTAGAGTTATCTTGATGTAGATATTCAAATTTTATGGTTTCACTATGCTGGTGAAATATTTTATGAATTTTGTGATGAAGAACTAACATTGTAAAAGTTAATACACAATTGTCATGTTCAAACGAAACATAAATGTCTTGCCCTTTAAGAACTGAAGATAATCTCTATCAGACTTGTATTGTAAGACCTCTTATTGAATGCAAATGATAATTGCTATTTTCATCAATATATTTGTCACCTACACAAGTTAATGTTACTTTATTTTATGATTTGAATTTTAAAATCTGTGCAGAATGATAATCAGTTATTTATAGTTAACTAGTTAGTTTAACGAACATTTTGGAAACCAAATTCATTTTATTTTAAATAATGAATAATTTACATGGAAATATTATGCCATTATGTCAATTCCATAGCAAAGCATATTGCTGCAATGTATTTTATTCGGATTGACATTTGAATACTTGTTTAGATCCAGTATTTATGCATAGAAATGACCTTAATCTCTCTGTGTCAGATATATCCAATTACACAATTGGAAACACATTAACCCAAAATTAAAAGCTAAATGATTAGCCCTATTTCCTGGAAATAACATATGTTTTTAAAAATACCTAAATGTTTTGTATATACCTAATATAGTACATGTATATAAATAAAACAAAGCAGTAAAATACATTTTATTGTTTCAATTATGATGACTTAAAGGTGCTTTATCCACTTGCTGCTGAATGATAACATTTGTCCACACCGGTTAGGCCAGAGGGACACATATATCTGTCTATATCATATTATGCAAGCATCTGTCCGTTTCTGTAGCGTTTCGACTATAGTGAATGACGTCATCAATTGGCATTTAACGTCCAAACCATATAGATTTGAAACAAAATGCATCCATGTTAAACTGCGGTTAGAAAAAGATTTGCTTTATTTTAGAAAAAAAATAGTTGGAAGTCCCCGCATAGGGTCGGGAGTCGCAGATAACTATTAGAGTCGCTTCGACAATAGTTTGATATATCGAAGCTGAATATAAATCGAATCAATATTTGTCATCCATTTCAGGTTACCGTAACATTTTGACATCACATAAGAATATGTCTGGCGGCACAAAGGGAGAGATTGTTGAATGACGTCAATAGTACAAAAGTCGCAGATCATCGGATCAAATTGTCTCATATTCAAATATATTCAGATGCACAGGTTTGTCTGTACTCATAGTAAAATAAAAACGACATTATTTTTCAATTCCTTATGATGAACATAAGGAAAAAGTTGGCGCCACGCTTGACGAACTCTAATTTAACGGTTTCAGAGTCTTATTGAATACATTTGATTGAAACCAAGTTTCCATTATACAGAATGCTTTGATTTGAGTAGAAACAACTTTTTGGAGGAAACTGACTCGTCTAAAAAAGAGGGACGAAAGATACCAGAGGGAGAGTAAACTGATCGAAGCTTTAAATGGGGCAAAATTTGATGTTCATATAACATTCAAAGTGGGACAAAACCAGGTTTTTTCCAACTTAATGCACTGCAAATATATCCAGTTTATTTCTATAAAACATAATGAAGCATGTTAGATTTTTAAGTGATTTCACGTTATATATACATTTATAAAGATAAAAAAAACGGTGATCAAGCAAACCGATTGTACTTTTATTCTTGATGTTTTATCCTCAAACGAGTTAGTTTCTAACGATACTTTTTCGTGTGACTCTGTATGAGGGTGGTAAAGGGTTGTTTTCGGTCAACGTGTTTTGCCATTTTTATTTCACGCCATATGAAAGGTACGTTATGCATCGTGAAATCAGTAAACAGATCAACGTACAAGAATTTTTAATATTGTTCGTTCATCATGAAACGGCAATTTTATTTCGCGTTCTTCCGTGCAGCTACCCCCCCTCTTTACGGCGATTTATAATTGTACTGAGAAAAGAAATGATTCGTCAGTAAGATCAAAGGAACATTTCGTAAAATTAGCGAGAACAAGGATTTCCATATGGGGACGAAGGGCCAATCTGTGATTAAAATCAATATCAATTCAAGCCATTTGAACTTAATACCTAATATTTCTAATATCATGGACAGGATTTTAATATTCGTTTTTAGATTATAAGCGATGACGTTATGTATCACTGAAGCATCGTCACGCCACGTGCTCAAGTTCATCCGCGCCAATTTATCAATAATTAGAAAAAGCACGCGACTTCATTTATACAACCGATGAAGTATCCAAACGTTTTGAATTTGTAAGCGTAAACGTAGGTTTACTTACTATTTCATTTTTCTTCATATTATCAACAAAAAAAACACAACAAACATAAAAAAACACAACAAAACAAAACATACAGTTTAGACAAATTGCCGATAAAAAGAACATTGACATTTGTTTTTGCTAATAACTTCATCAGTTTGCTTTATAGTAGTGCTGACAAAGTATAAAAAAAAATCGATTATTCTATATTTATTTCTATAAATTCTTAGATTTTCTAAATTGGACTCCCTATATACTTTGTATGAAAATGTCAGATTACGTATTTTTTTATTATTTTTTTTAATTTTTTTTTATATATATTTTATATAGACCGTTGGTTTTCCCGTTTGAATGGTTGTACACTAGTAATTTTGGGGCCCTTTATAGCTTGTTGTTCAGTGTGAGCCAAGGCTCCGTGTTGAAGGCCGTACATTGACCAATAATGGTTTCTTTTAGAAATTGTTATTTGAATGGAGAGTTGTCTCATTGACACTCACACCATATCTTCCTATATCTATGTTGGTAAAGAAACACGTATAAATTAAATGGTTAGAAAGAAAGTATCTGTGTTATGTGGACATTGAAATATAAAGTTTACACTTTGTCATCATTAACTATTTCGTTATTGAACGGACGTTATGGTAAACATGTACCCCTATTAACCCAAACACAAAATTGGATTTACTACAAAGACCATTTAGCTGATCATTCCGGCTTTTTTAAACGCACTAATTCAATTCAGTCACACATCTTATGATTTTCTAAATAGCATAGCTGGTAGACTAAATCTATCGAAATCGTGTTCAATGGATATTTTTGTGTCTCTCTATTGGAATGAATCTGACAAGTCATTTATAATACATTTTATAATTGATTATTAAAATAGTAAGCCCATCTGCTCCAGGGTTCTGATATATGTATTATGTGCATTTTTGGAATTGCTTGTTCATTTAAATCGAGTTTATTTGTGAAAAAATATCTCTAAGGTTATCGTGTATATAACGTCTAAAATATTAGAAGGGATAGCGTGCTCTTATTGTCTTTGCTATGATAATCCTTATCAATATTTTCGATAATTGGAATTTGTACTCACTAATTTATTAAATTTACAGAAGGGTTCAATAAAATATACCATATTATAGATATTAGGAGTCTTTGTCTGGATTCATCATTAACCTCCAGAGTTAATAAATTATATCGACATAAGTTGTATATCCATAAAATTGCACGAAGATCATGACTATAAAACGACTCAAACCTGAAATTGTATATTCATTCTGCATCTCAGTAACATGAATGATACGTTCATGAAAAGAAAAAAAAACAAGAAACAGTTATTACCATTCGTCACGTTTTTACGCCATGAAAATATAAGAACTGGTAGATGTGTGAGCAATACTCAGAACTATGCAACCTAACCTCAGTTTGTACAAAGGATTTTTTCGAATTTGAAACAATCTGTGTCGGTTAGTGTATAGAAAGGTATATAAAATGAAACTTAGAGCGAAGGGGTTGTCCCCGAGCTCTTAGTTTCATATTATATACCTTTCTATACACTATCCAATTCAGCACATATTTACAACTTGAGTAATCCTGTAATAAGTCTATTGACATGTTTTGGCTGACTAGATGTAGATCATTGACGTAGTTTTGTAAATCTACTCACTAATATCATTGTAAAAATGGTATTTGAAAAGACCATTGACTTTAGAATGAAAGGAATGTAGCTGCTGGTGTAAGTATGTTTATTGATATAAAACGGTGTTTTACTATACATGTACTTATTTACATGGTAAGATGAAAAAATAAATTGACCGAAAGCAGACAATTCTTAAATTGTAGTGAAAACTTTACATTCCTGAAAGTTTTATTTTAATTTCACGTAAAAACTAAAACTACTAGTATATTGAAAATGCTTTTGAATGAGTACAAACAGTTGGATCCCCTCCCATATTTTTTGGTTTTGGCGACCAATAATCGACCAATTTATGACGAAATATATCAAATTGCTCTATTGGTAATTTCCCTTCAAAAGATTCATGGTTGACTCTTTTTGTGTACAAAGTAATTGCATTGAAGACAAAGGATTACACATTTTAGATGGAGTTGCACTTTAATCAAGGTATAAAGAGCCATTATTGTAACTCTTTATTTTAATGAAAGAAAGTTTGTCAAAAAAAAATTTGATCAAAAGATTGATTTAATAGTAGGATGTTAAAAATCTGTTTGAAAAATAATTTAGTTAAATTTGGAACACAGAATTTATTTCAAAATAGTCGGTAGCAATTTTTGTTCTAATATCTTGATTACTATACAATGAAATCTTACCCTTGTGGTCATTCATGCGTAGTTACTTAGTACACGGAAAAAGTATATACTATGAAAATTAAAAGGCAAATTCAAGCAATTTGATTGGACGAGATGTTGTAAGTATGTACTAAAATTCTAAATACCACTTGTCACGAGAAATGATTTGTTAAATGAAATTGATAATAATATATATGCACCGAGTTGATTAACGTAGGACCAAGAGTAACGTTTGTTTTTAAAGCCTGGGAAATATCCATGGCAACACATTGCAACCCACTTTCTGTACTTCCTGTTCTATCCAAATTAACCCAAATGTTTTTTAATATGTTTTAAAATTCAATGTCAATTATATCTACTAATCAAAATCTTGACTGTCGCAAATTACAGCATAATAGTTATATGTAACCACTTAAGGAGTGTTGTTGTAAAATGTGGAGTAGTTGAAGCATTGAGGATATTTAGAATTAGAATTTTACGAAAGAGATACTGACATATGTGCTCCATTTGAGCCAATATGCAAACTATTAAACTGGATGACAGTTGAACAGAGAATAAAATATCACTAGTTTGTTTTGACATTTACGTGCATCAAACATTATGCCCCATCATAGCTTCTTAATACGTTTCATTATTTTTCAAACAGACATTCGTACCCCTTGGGAAATGTTGTTCAATGAACTTTCATCCAATGTTCTTCTTAAACTTCAAATGGAATTGTTCAATAAATCTTTTAGGTATTCTCGATAATCCTTGTGGAACAATTTGGCTACATGGTCAAGAAATATTACATGTGTTAAGGGAATATTTCTTTTAGAAACGAAGTAAATTATTATATATTGAAATTTAGCTATTATTTCATTATGTTTAATTAATTTATAACACAAGATGCAGTTGTATTGAACATTATCATTATATATACCTGTCGTGACCTAAATGCATATTCGTTTTTCTATATTTATTGTTTGGCAACACTTTTAGGAATTTTGAATCTCAATGCTCTTCAACTTTGCACTTTATTTGGCTTTTTTTAAAACTTTTTTTGGACTCGAGCGTCACTGATGAGTCTTTTGTAGACGAAACGCGCGTCTGGCGTATATACAAAATTTAGTCCTGGTATCTATGATGAGTTTATTTGTATGGTAAGCGGACCTCAGCAATGGTACATACTCAACTGACAGTGTGTAACTATTTTGCAATAAATCATTGTTGTAATTGTTGTTGTTGTTTATATGCAGTTAATATATGTTTGCATTTTGAATTTGATATGAATTTTTATTACATTACCCTATAAATAAATGCAAAAATAAATATTTAGAAGTCAATATACAATCTTCAAATACAAACGGTTTAAAATGTTTAATAATAATTGTGTATGACATGTAGGACCTGTTTTTGTAGATATAATAAACGAGTGAATTGTTGTTTTTCACAATCTTGTAATGGAGATGCAGAAAAAAACAAGGGATTTAATCATATGTTAAGTCGATACACTGACAGCACCATGACAGAAATAAAACTCTAAAGGCAAACAATAGTCTACATAGCAAACGAAAGAGTAAGCAAATCGATCCCTACTATAGAACGTGGTGATTTTCAGATCATACAAACATACTATTAACATAAATTAGAGACAAAATATCAAAGACACAACGTAGCGATCTAAGGATACTTGTTTGTACCGAAGCTAGTTCAGATCCAATAACAACTAATACATTATTAATCATATTTTCTCAGATGAGGAGTATCTTAAAGAATCACTTTTTATGTTTCAAGCTTATTATTATATCAAACTTTGAAACAAACCAAAGTTAACATGTGTAAGGTGGACATCTTGGTTCGGCACCTATCTACACAATAAGACAATGTCTAAAGAAATCGTTTATCTTTATTATCAATCAATATAACGATGATAGGGTATTATCATGGATGCTGAAGACAATTCTCTTTTAATATCTACAGTAATCACGCAAAGAAATCTATAACTGACGTTAATGAAATATACTTTCTCAAAACAATAACATGTTTGATTGAGAAGGAAGTGAAGTGAACTTATGATACACATGACTTTGTGTAATTTCGTCTTTGATTTGATACATAGAATATGATTTGCTTGAGAAAATTATATCATGCGTATTCAGGACGACTTCAATTTTTTAATTAAATTAAACTTCCATTTAGACACACATGAAATGGGTTAAATACAAAAATTTGCCTGTATGTGTATTCACATTTCTGTACATGACCTAAACCATACGTCTGAATAATCAAGGATTGATCAGTTTTTAAACGACTAATGGTATGTAATCGGCCAATGGTATCATCTACCAGTCTTATTCAATTAATAACAATCACGTTCTTTTTAAAACCTAAAGTTTTATCAAATCACTTACTAGATAGACATTCAGTACAAAGAAACTATTTGTAGTGTACATATTATCATTGACTTAAATTGTGCCTATGCTTTTTCATTTAAAATCTTTGAAATTGAGATTTAATATTTAAAATTTTCAAAAAATATAATACGTGCATTTAATCCGCTGATCTCGAATTGATAGAAAAAAAGAGACGGTACCTAGGACTTAATATTTGACTACAAAGTAGGAACATAGGAGTAAATGTTAAACTTAAGGCAAAGTCGGTACCATGTGGTCAATATTTAAATACAGTCATAGTCGTAACCTTTGAGTTGATATTTGATGACAGGAACTGTCGGTACCTTTGAGTCAGTATTTGAAAACCTGCAGAGTCGTAACATAGAAATGACTTAGAGTCAAAATTGACTGCATACAGAGTACCTAGGAGTACCTAGGAGACATTGTTTGATTACAGACAGAATAGTAAGCTAGGAGTCATTATTTGATTAGAGGCAAAGTCAGTTCCCTGTAGTCAGTATTTGACTTCATGTAGACTCGGTACCAAGGAGTCAATATCCACGCAGATTGTAGCCATGGGTCAATATTCAGACATAATGGGTACATATCAGTCAATATTCAGACAGGGTTGGAACCTAGGCATCATGCAATATTATGACAAAGTCAATACTAGAAGGAATTCGTTTAATTATATGTTGTTTTGGAGCAGGGTCTAACTGTAGTTACCTTGTACCAAATTTACACTTCACACTGTTTGTTTATTTCACATCTTCAAACATATATAAAATTATTTATAGACTTAAAATATAGTCATAGTGCTGATAGCCAAGTCAGCTTCAATGTAGAATATTTGATGAAATTGTTATAATCAACGTTTTGAATTAAAACTCCATCATTGACGATTCCACCGGTAACAAACAGCAATCTAAAACGACCAAACTTCGTCAAACTACTGTTAAAACATTTGAAACTTAATTTAGTCCTATATGTTGAGGGGGGAATTAAAAAACTCCCGACCAATACCAAATGCTCTGGTGAAGCTCATTGAACTTTTATTCTGAACAGTGAATAGAAAAAGATTATAGCAATACATAATGTAAATTTGATGTTCACTTATAATTGAAAAAGATATGAAATTCAGCAAAAGTATAATTATAATTATAACAAAATAAGGAAATAGATATTATAAAAGAGGGACGTAAGATACCAAAGGGACAGTCAAACTCATAAATCTAAAACAAACTGACAACGCCATGGCTAAAAATGAAAAAGACAAACAGAAAAACAATAGTACACATGACACAACATAAAAAACTAAAGAATAAATAACACGAACCCCACCAAAAACTAGGGGGGGATCTCAGGTGCTCCGGAAGGGTAGGCAGATCCTGCTCCACATGTGGCACCCGTCGTGTTGCTGATGTGATTACAAATCCGGAAATTAGTCTAATTCGGTAGGTCACATTCATGAAAGGGAAGGGGATTGTAGTTACGACGTAAAGAACATATCCGATATCATTTGTGAAACGGTTATTCCATAACGGTCAACCAACGCGTGATGGCGTCCGTAAAATTTACGAAGGGATGATTTCAACTTCACCATTTGGAACTCTTGGTTTAATAGCTTCCTTGTGAGCAGTAACCCTCTATAAAGAAAATCATTATAGGAAATGCAAGCACGGGAATATCGTATCAATTGGGAGATATATACCCCGTATGCAGGTGCTGCTGGAATGTTGCTACTTAGAAATGGAAAGTTCACAATTGGAAAGCTGAAATCATCTCTTTTGTCGTAAAGTTTTGTTTTCAACCGACCCTCATTGTCAATTTCTAGATATAAGTCAAGATATGAAGCCGACTTAACTGTATCTGTAGTATCCTTTATCTCCAATTCGATAGGATAGATGCGTTCCACATAGTCACCAAATTTTGAATTGTTTAGTGAAAGAACGTCATCTATATAGCGGAAAGTAGAGTTAAAGGATATTGCTAACTTCTTATCTTTCTTCCTAGGAAGTTCCTGCATGAAGTCAGCCTCATAATAATAAAGAAACAAGTCGGCAAGTAGAGGGGCACAGTTTGTTCCCATTGGGGTGCCGACAGTCTGTTGAAAAACACGTCCTCCGAACGATACAAATATGTTGTAAATCAAGAAATCAAGCATCTTGATAATATCGGTTTCAGAGAATTTTTTGTTTGAATCAGAGTGATTCTTTACAAAGTATGATTTATCCCTCCCTAAGACAAGATACTTGTATCTACGTTGGCTATTCTTTTTTATGAAGCAAAGTAATACCAACTCTATCAATTTGTCTTTTAGTTTGGAATGTGGAATACTTGTGTAAAGAGTAGAAAAGTCAAATATTTTAATACTGTTACAAGATGAAAGAGAGTTAGATTGTATGTACTCTAAAAGATCTTTGGAATTTTTAAGTATCCACATCTGATTCACGATTTACGCCACCTCTAGAATAGGCAGTTTCACAATAACTTTGAAGCCCGTCTTTGATTGCTGATAAAATAGATGTTAATAATTTAGAAAGAGGTTATAATTGTAGATTAGAAACTCATATTTTCCCGCACTAGAAAAATTCAAATAAGCCATTTTTTTTTAATTCATATATCGTTAATACAAACATTTTTCAGACAATCAGTGACACACAATTAGTAATATCTAATTATTTTATAAAACTAAGTCTATAATGAACATTTTCGTCTACACACTGAATAATATTTCGCTGAAGCTTCGTGCTATTTTGTTATGTTGTTATTTTCATATTTACTTGTTTTAATTTATTTTGTTACTTTTCATGTTTGTCAAAAGAAAAATATATATGCTATTTTGGATGTAGAGCACGTATCCTTAATTAAGAATACCTTTGAATCTAGAATATATTATGGTAGGAACACCATAACAAACTATTCCGATGAAAACAACTTTACAAGAATACAAGCATTTGAAACATTATCTTCTTAAATACATATAAAGGTTAAGAAATAATTATATAACCATGCATTTTTATTAGTTATTTTTTCCAGGATGTACCACATAAATTTATCCTCCCCTATAAAAGTTGGTTCTAAGAATGCCCGGATGTAGACATACCTACAATAAATACTGTATATATCAGATGTTTGATAATCTGTTGATTTGGTTCATAATCTTTTTAGTCTAAGGCGATGTCAACTCCGCATCCATATATTTGCAAATTTCTGAACGAAAAGTTTCCGACTCCTTCAGGCAAAGTTGACCTAGATGTTTTTTTAAATATTAGTTTTATTTTATCAGATCGCTCAACGTGTTTGTAAGAAATTATCCAACCGTTGACTTTTAAATGTTTGGTTAACAGTGTTCCTGATCAAGGTAAATTCAGAATGTATTTCGGACAAGTTTATAATGTGCAATGCAATTGGTATATTATATATAGATTTGTCATTTGTTAAACACCGTATGATGATATAAACGGTTTTATTCGCTTTGATTGCTCTTTTATTGACGTATAAAGTTCATCTTCTTCAATTGGTGCATTTTATAAGGTGAGTATCCAGTCCTGTCTTCATATCGTCCACGCTTTCTCTTTGAATCCCTTAAAATGCTGTATATCATGTTTGTTAATCGTATATTCATGCAAGTGATTAAAACAAAACGCTTACCTTTGACACTAATGATAATAAATCATGTTGTTACATTAAAAAGCACCAACATCTTCTATAAAGAAAGAATAAAAGACATTCACAAAAATAAGTTCATCCATTAAGCACAGTGTCAATTCTATGATTATTCTGCTTGGCAGTCAATTCATCATGATATTTTATTTCTACAACTGTTCTGTGATTGGCTTATTGATAGAATCGATATGATACAGCTGATTTTGTTAATACTATATTATCTCCATAAACTCTCAATTTGACTTGATGACTCTCAGATTTATGGTTTTTCAAATCACCTTGCAACTAATCTTCTCTTCTACTGGTAGATCAGAACTGGTGAAAACATGTTCAAACCATGTAGTTGCTTTTTAAATTAAAGAATGTTTTGTTTTAAATCTGTCAACTTCTATATTTTGCGAATACTGGTATCGAAAAGATTTGTAATCTAGGAATAAGGGTATAACATTTAGGTATGATGGTTTTTCAAATGTATATTTATTTCATCCACAAATGTTTATACAAATTTCAAGTTGTACAAATACCAGTTTCTTGTTGGAATTTAACAGTTCATTTAAACATGTTAAATGGACAATACCTACGAGACATAAAAAAAATGATTTATTTTTGTTCGATCATTAATGATAATTACTTATTAAAAAATAATTCGCTTTTAACAGCTGTTTTAGTACAATTTTACTAAAATAAGTAAAGAGACAACGCTGATGAATTAATCACTTGCAAGTGCATAATTCGACTTTAATGAACCCGTATTCAAGTTGGTTACGTATTCACTAGGCATAACTAAGTTATTGAAAGGAGAAGAATCTCAACATTGAAAGGATAATAGTAAACTATTTGATTGACTAAGTCGATCAACAAAAACACATTCGTATACAGTACACGTTAAAAAAAAGAGGGACGAATGATACCAGATGGAAAGTCAAAATGATGATAAACATATTTTTTCAAACATATAATATAAAACCAAACAGACCTAGAAACAGTCCAATCGCACGAGCTCACTATGCATATCTTATTCTATAGTTATGTTAATATTGGATTATATGACCGTCGATAGTCTTCTGAGGTCACCTCGATAGAAATTGAGATGGCGTCTAGATTGAAACACATACGAAGTGGTTATTTGTATTATCGACCCCATGCATTGTATTATTTTTTTTATTCTAGACATTTTAAAATTTTAGTTAACGTTTTAGTATATTATCAATCAAATATGATAGCTTGCGTAAAATCGGTTAAAATAAATTTCACAGATAATGCGTCTTAAGCTTGTCAAACAATATTAGATCTAACCGTATAGTGCCACAAGAAAATGGGCAACCACAAGTAAACATTATCGCAATTTCCAATGAAATTTTACTATCACAAAAAAACGTACTGAATAAATTCACGAAAAAATTGGAAAACCATACGATAACCGTTATGCAACCGTCTTGCCTAACACATCTATATTGCCTGCATGTTGAAAAATCACAAAATGAAAAGATTTTTGTTTAATATTTAAGGAAACGAAAATAGCTATGCGAGGTTATGATCGTAAGATTTTTTCGATCCTCTTAGGATGGCATAGTCTTAAATTATTCCCCAAAAAACTTCAATATTTTTGACTCTTTTTGTGTGTATGAAGTATCTCTGCGCATGCGAAAACACATTATAGAATTTAACAGATGTTTAATTTATAGAGACAACCACAGTGGTGAACTATTATTTGGTTCTTACTTAAGCTTTATATAGGTCTGTAATAAATTAGAATTTCACAAAATGTGTTTTCACGAAAAATCTTCGAAGAAATGTTTCAATTGCATCAAAACTACGAAAAGTCATTGGAAAGCTACATTGTTTTATCTTATTAAACTTAATCTTGATTTTTTTAACACTTAGACTATAGATACAAAGCTATACTAGACAAAAGCATAAAATATATAACAAAACAAGATAGAAACTATTATCTAGTCTAGTACTCTTTTAAATAATTTCCCGTCTATAACATCTTGAATTATAAGTTGTTTTGGTTTTTTTTAAACACAGTAAAGTATATAATTGAAACGTTTGAAAAAAATTACAATATGTTTTTGACGGGTTTTCAGTACACGTAGTTACGTGAACCAAACGTTTTGATTGTGTTATTAAGTATTCTTATGATAGTGACTTGAAAGTAAATTTTAAAAAATATCAGGTTAAAACATTTTCTTGTTAATAGCTCAAAACAAACAATGAGAAAGAAAAGAAAGCTATAATGATTTTTACAGTTTGTTTTTTTCTAATTTATTTGAAACAACAAAACAAGATATTTTAACACATATGCCCCGCTGTCATGCTTACATTTTCATTTTAAAATCAGGATTAAAACAGTTATCTAGCATTAAACTTAATTTACTACATAACGAACACAAAGTTTAAGGTGGATAGAACTACATCAAACAGAAACATATCCAAACTATATTTCCTAAAATCGGTATCGAAATCGTTGTCTTATTCATCGTATTTGCTTTTGTATTGTTTATTGTAATGTTCCATTTGATAATAATTACGCAGACCTCAGTTTTCATTTGCTTGAAAATGTTTGTGTAGTGATGTCTCGGATTAAAATTAATGAATGATACATTTATTGCTCTATACTGAAAAAAGCTTCAACAACAGAATTTTAAATATTAAATCATTTATGTCTTTTTCTCTTCCTTATTGACTGATATGAATAGAACATATATTAAATGTTGATAAGCGATCCTTGTAATTGCTATTGTTTTGTTCTATTTGTTTTTTTATTAAATACTTTCTCTGATAGTTGTGTATGTTGTGTCCTTTTTTTCCTTCAAAATGTATTGTTTTTTGTGTTTAATTTTTGTTTGTGTAAGTATTGAAATTGAAATAGAGGGAGAAGTGAAATTTAAACTATTGCATATTCAAGAGCTAATCAATCGAATTATCATTTAAGAGAAGTTTGTATTAAAAGTAGACATGAACTTGACTAAGCTGAGAATAATTGACCGACAACATAGAAACCTAGCTAAAGATATCAGAATGACCTTTACGATACCTTCCAAAGAAAAAATAGCTACTACGGAAATATAACAAACAATACATCTGTACAATTACTTATTTGCACACAAATCATCGTCTGACTGCAAATTCATTTTCTTTTTACAGAAAGAAGCCTTCTATAGTAATTGGTCAGAACCTTCCGACTTTTCTAGAAAATTAGTGTTATACTTGGCAAAAAAACACAACAATGCATATTTTGACTTCAGCTTTCACTGAAATAACTGTATGTTGAAATGCTCATCAGGTACAGTAAAGCTGGTATCGCTATTGTTGGTTGTTTTTAGTGATCCTGGCCCAAAGGTGCAAGTGAGGTTTTTTTTATCTTTTGATCCGTCGTCGTCCGTCGATTACTTTTATAAAACCTTCTCTTCTGTCACAACTGGGCCTAATTCAACCAAACCTTGGCACAATCATCATTGGGATGTATAGTTTTGTCTGATGACCCCGCCCACTAAAAAACTTGGCAGGCACGGCTAAAAATAGAACATATGGGTAAAATAAAGTGTTAGGCTTTTATCTTTGACACTAAAGCATTGAATGTAAATCTGAAAAGGAATAAAAAATGTTTTTGACACCTAAATTTTCATACCAAACATAGGGAAAGGAAGTAGAGTCAAGTAAACTAAAAGGGAGCCAATCCAACCTCCGAAAATAACAGACAGGGATAATACCAAGTTTCGGTCTTATTTAAAACCATACCCTAATTTCCAAGGAGTTTGAGTTCATTTGCAGTGAATTAAATAACTATTTGGGATAAAGGTCATTTATTCAAACATACCATAAAATCATAATATTCTGTATTATATAATCAAATATGGAATTTATGCAATAAATCCAAATCTGAATAAATGACAAAAAATTAGCAAAGGTGGCGAATAAAAACCGCCAAAAAATCCCCAATATTAAAGAATTTAAATTTGGGGAGACCGCCACCCGAAAACTCCTAGGTCAATGCATTTTTATGAGTGGTGCACCTCCTCCCCCCAAAAATAATAAAATACATGTTAAGCAAAAATTCTGGGTAAATTGTTCAGTGTGTATACTAATCATTAACAAGTTATAAGACAACAATAATGTAGAGCAAGCCCTGTTGACCTCTACTTATAACACACAATTTTAAACCATCACACACACAAAGTAGAATGGTTAAATATATAAAAATTGTTATATTAAATTTGCAAGGCACGCAAAGTGTTGACATATTATGTAAAAAATAAAGGAAAGAGCAAGCCCTGTTGACCTCTTTACTCATTTCTAATAAATAATCTAGTGTAAAAACAAATAAAATTCTACATTATACAATAACATTGACTGGTAGAGCAAGCCTTGTTGACCTCTACCTCAAAAATTATGTAACCGTATATAATTTTTTACAGCGTTTGATTTCCATCTCCCCATTTGTTGAATAACTTCTAAAGATACACCCTTGGCTGCTGCTGATGTTGCAGCCCCTATTCTAAAACTGTGACCTTTATAAAACTGGGTGTTTAAACCAACGAAATTAAAAACCGCCTTAAGTGATGCGCTGAAGAAAGCATATGATACTGATGTGCCACATGGAAATTGAAAGAGGGGACAAGAATAATGTTTAACCAAATTTAAATAACTAGACATAGCCATAACTGGACAAGCTATATTGCTAGTATTTTTGTCAAGTGAAATAGTTTTTGGCTGCATGTCACTGTGTTTATAATTCCTCATTGTGACCGTCATACGCTTTGAAACCTTGTTTTCAAACTCTATATTTAAATCAGATAATTGAATGACATTATTTTTCCTGCTTTCGCTTTTAACAGCCATCTCGCCTATACAAAGGAAACAGTACAAAGCCATGGACATCATTGCTCTTAGCAAAATTTGATTGTAGGGACTTTGTACAACTACCGGAATTGCTGCTACTAATTTTGACAAAATTTCTTTGGTGATTGGTAATCTATTATCACTTGAACTTCTTAGATTTTGGGCCCCTTTAATAATTTTCTTAATAAAAAATGAATCTGTAGGATCACTCCAAAAATTAAGTTTATGAACAAAACTGATGGCAGAAATGTAGGATACTATTGTAGATGGCTGATAATTCTTTAAGAAAAGAAATGAAATAAAATGTGCTATCATGATGCTTGTAGATGGAAATGGTTGTACTACAGGAAATTTTTCTTTACAATATTGCTGGAATACATTGAGCATCCTTTTATAAGATTGTCTTGTTGAATGTGATAATAAAGCTTGTAATAATTGTGCTGTTACAGATTCCAGAGATGCAGTGGAACCGTAACTGGATTTAGATTTAACCAGGGAGCAATTCGATGGGCTTCCTGAAAAGAAAAACGAGATAGCAAATCACAGACCACATTTGTTTTTCCCGCTATGTGTTTTGCCCTAAAGTGGATATTGAATTTCATTGCTGACAGGACCATTCGACAAACTAATTTCATCAGATTTTTATCTTAAGATGATGTTTTATTTATAATTTGAAGACCCTTCCCTGCATGAAACTGTTGCATGTTTTTTGGAACATCTGACACACTCGTGTTTGAGTTTGCAATTTGCGATTTTGGCACATTCTCCTGATCTGCAGTAGGCCCAGCAGTACCCCATTGGGAATGGATTATTTTGCTGCTGAGCCTGTGTTGGAAAGGGAGAAGTTCCAACCTGCCTATTTATTCTGTTTTTAGTGTTACTATTTGAGGTTTGACTGCTATTGAAATGCTCATAAAAGGCAGTACGCCATAAATCATCATTTACATTAGACCAATCAAACCTCATCACTTTGCGTACCCTGCGGAAAGCCTCGTCATATGACCTAGCCATGAGAAAACCAAATTGTTTTGACATGACCCTTATATTATAAGCATATTTGATCAAACTGAGAATTAAATGAGGATATTTAACATGATGAATAGACATAAATATATCGAAAGCTGCTGTCCATAGGTGAATGTTGGTTAACTGTTTTGCCTTTGCCGTTGTTGAAATTTTAACAGATTTTTTACTAAACAGAATGTCATCATTTTCCTCCTCATTAAAATTTGGTAAAAGTTTTATCAAATCCAGATATAAATCGGACCAAATGTCTCTCCTTATTTTTTCATCTATATTAAAACCTAGAGGTAAAGTGTTCTGTAAAATATATGTAGCTGTTTTACCCATTGCGGAATTGTCAATGCCTAAAGCCTGTGATGAACCTGCAACTGTATCTTGACCTGTGTACGCCAACACATCAGGGTCCGTTACTAGTGGTGGTGCCAGTACATATGATGAATTTGGTCCGCTTTCTGCAATTTGTATTGGTTCTGCATTGTGTACATTTGTTAAGTCCCTTCTTCTAGTGTTATCATGTGACACCCCATCTGTTAGACAATTGGTCAGAAAGTTTGTTGTTACCGGTTCTCTGTTGACGGTAAGTTGAACACCTGAATCTTTCAGCTGGCTAATCATTGCGGCAGCTATTTGGTCCGCTGATGGATGCGCAACAGGAATCTGGGGTATTGATTCTGCTGGTTGCTGTACTGGTTGAACGGGTCGATCAGCTGGTACTTGAGGGGGATCAGCCCTTGCACGCTTTCGCCGTCTTGGCTGTGGTGCAACTATGTCAGGGATGACTGGAACAGAGTCAGCATCCCTCAGATCTGTAGGTGCCACCCTTCTCCTCACTCTAGATCTCTGAGTTGGCATCTATAAATAAAACAACTAGAATATATGGTCTTTTTCACAATTGGTATATATGGCCAAAATTCCTTATAAATGAACCATATGATATAAAATAATGAAATCTGTACATGTATTGATTGTTTTAAAAGTTTTGAAATATTGACATGTACCAACCTTGTAGGTACAGAGCACCCCTTTAAATGGTAACCGTGTGTATAATGAAACACTTTTAACCATGTGTTTTTTAAACACATTTGACCATGTGCATATTGATAACCATTTAACCATGTGTATATTGATACACGTTTAACCATGTGTATATTGACACACGTTGAACCATGTGTATATTGATACACGTTTAACCATGTGTATATTGATACACGTTGAACCATGTGTATATTGATACACGTTGAACCATGGGTATATTGATACACGTTTAACCATGTGTATATTGATACACGTTTAACCATGTGTATATTGATACACCTTAATACACGTTTAATCATGTGTATATTGATATACATTTAACCCTGTGTATATTGATACAATTTTTACCATGTGTATATTGATACACATGTAAATAAAACAATACATGTACAGATAATTTAATTTTGAATACACTAGTATGTGCGATTGTTTGTTACCATAAAGTGTGTGTGAAAAGTTATGCAATGTGTACAAAATGTATGCAACACGAAAATTGAAAAATGTTCTACTTTCGTTTTGAACTACCAACTGCTGCACGCACATTCTTAGCATAAATCAGCATGCCTGCATTGTTTAAATGAACTTGATCTATTAATAACGACGCAGTATTATTCCAAAGTCCTCGATGATGCCAGAAAGTAATATTTACCCGGCCTTTTAATGATACATCTAACCAACGATTCACTTTGTTTACCTTTTCGTTATAGTCATGACCGGAACTTCCGGAATACCTCGGCAATAATTGACCTATGACCACGTGACTTAATCCATAGACAGTAATAACGTAATCAGCAAACGAGACGGTATCGCGCGCTAATTTGTCTGGGTAATTTTCTTGTGTTAAATCATTACCGCCGATCTGCATAAAAACTGTGTTTGGTTTAAAAGTGTGAAATATGTGCATAAAATTTTCTTTTTTAATGCATTTAGGTCCCGGTCGTAAAGTACCTCCTCCCAAGCTTGCAAATTCCACTTGAATTTCAGTACCATCGAAACCCAAATTATACCAACCAAACTCGCGATTCCTATATAAAAAGGAATCTAATCTTCGTACGAATGAGTGACCGAAAATTAAAACTGTAAACCATAATGTCCTTAAAAATGAATTATTTTTTCAAATATGATATAAGTATTTCGGATTTAAATAAAGGTATAAAAAATGTAAATAGGATGGCCTAATACCTTGTAAATGAAGTCTGTAACTCCCAACACTCTTTTCCAAACTTGAAATCGTCTTCAGCTATGGGAAAACTTCTAAGATTAACAGAATTGGCTTTTTCTCTTGAAATCCCAAAATGGCGTCTAGCAGCTTCCAAAAAGAAATTGTAAAAGACCAAGTGTCCCCTCACATGCAATGGTGCTATCATGTGCGGTTTCCTGATTGGTCACTCTAATTATAATTAGCCAATAGCAACTAATATATACCATGATCATGAGATGACCATGTTGACCTTGACTGCATTTGATTAAGAATTGCATAATACATAGACAGTGGCTGTGGAAAGTTCCCAGTTTTATATTACGATATTTATAAGGGGTTCCCCCACTGTGATGATAAGATTAACAGGAGAACTCAAATTTACTGCCAAAAATCCTTTTACTTACAATAAAATTAATTTTATCAGGCTGATGTTGGGTTGCTTACCATGAATTTGTAATTTTAAGGAAATTGTGCAGTTTCTATATTTATCATATCGACATCATGTGGTACAGCGTAATAATTCAACGGTAGCGATCTAAGATATACACTAACGTGAAAACATCAAAGTTGTTTTTTTATTTGTTTTGTTTCCATATAGTCGGATTTGATTTCTTTATTATAACAGATTTGATATTCAGATAATTTTGAATGTTCGTTATGTGGGTGTATCATCTTGTATAACCAAGAGTGTCGCATTTTGGGTAGGATCAGAAAACATTTCCAGAGCATTCAATATCTTTCCGTTCCCGATATTTTTCGCGAGTTTCAAGTTGCTTAGTCTTAGCAAAGTTGTTTTTTGTATAACAGCTGTCTGTCTTTTGAACGAGTTTGTGTTTTACCTTGACATTGTTATTTTGTTTTCGACATATCTGCTAGAATACCCATTTGGTATCTTTTGCATGTCTTGTAATCTAGGTGGATAACTTGTGTTGTCACATGCATTATCTAAGATTTTTTATTTTGTAAGTTGTTGATGCATAACATGGTTTCTTTATCTAACGGATTACCGTTGCCGTAAAATTCGACGAACATTATATTTAATTCAAAATTGTTATTTTGTATAACTTCTAAGATTTCCATTCGAGCATTATGATTTAAGGTCGTCATCATTCTCATCAAACACAGTACAAAGACAAAACAATATTTGATTGAATTATTTGATTGAATTATTTGATTGAAACATCGATTGAAAACTAGTTGAACGATGGACACTTTAATCTTAATACACTAGTGAAATGTTTATCGTTCGATAACCTTTTAAGATTCAAATTATGTAATGTCCTCCATTTATACACCAAACGGGTTGCTTTCTCAATGCATCATTCGGGAAGAAAGACGTTTAAAAAAACACTATATACATCCGTACGATTCTAGTATACTGCCATTGAAGAAGTGGGTTAGATGCTTGAAAAAGTTGGCAACTTATGTAATGCTATTACAAAATGCCCGTCATGTAGATCATGTATCGTTATAATGATACTACTATGTCGTCTTAATGACAACGAATCTCGTTATACAAGTTAGAACGAGAAAGTGATACCATTTTGATATATTATCCCGTTAATTCGGCATCGCATGTTGAAATAAGGAGATAACATTGTCAACCAAACTACATGCTATGTCGAACTTACGATATGTACACATGTAAGACATGACAAAATTAGAAAACAAACATCTACGTAAGTACTTTAATTTCACTCAAATGGTGACCTGTCACAGAATAACCTTCATATCAGTTAGTGCTTGCATCTCATAATCTTCGATGAACACGGCAATGTTGTTTGTTCCTATATACAGTAAAGTTCATTGAAATATTTCTCAAAAACCTAGATCAATAAATGCATCCTTAAGTCCTGCCTTTTCCTTTCAACATATTCTGTCACGAAAATACCTTCATTTCAATCAATGGTGTTTGCATCTCTTAACTATTAATGAACGTTACATCAAAGATACTACAAGCACTTCAGCTTTCCCATTCTTAGCTGTCCGTATCGTATGAGTGGCATGCTCTCCATGGTTTTACGTTTACAAGTTCAAACAGCATGCTGCTGTCTACCGTTGCAGTTTTCATCAGAATTAGATGAATTTTGCAAAAGTTTTCAGTAAATTTTAATCTGTGTGACCCCTCATATCGTCTGTACCTATCAACGGTAGTATAAAAACATTAAAGAAGGAACAACATGAACCTAGTAAACACCTTGGTGATCACTTAAGAACAAACTCTGAATACGTTTAAGAAGGTGATGTCACATTTGTGGAAGAGATGACAGGATTGTGGTTACGACAATTTGAATATATCTATCCTCATGCAACAGATATTCTATAACTGTTCACCAACCTGTGATAGCGTTCGTCAAATTGTGAAGGGATAGCTTCAACTTCACAATTGTGTTTATTAGTTTCCTTATAAAGAAATTAGGATATTAACTTTGAATAAATAATGCAGGCGCTACTGGAGTTTTGTTACATAGTCATTAAAATTTCACAATTTGAATGCTAAAGGTTGAATGTGTGTCTTTCACCATCTTGGATTGTAAAAAACAGAGAAACTGAGGTCCACATTTTCAATCAAGTTTGTAAAATGTGATGCAGGAATGCAGATAACTAATGTGAATTTGCATTTTAAAGAACAAATTTATCAGATTATTTTTAAAATAACTAATCGAAGAATTCAAATAGAGAAAAATATTCAGCGAGTGACCGAACAACACATTAATTCACGAATGCGCGTAGCGCATGAGTTAATTATCAGTGTTGTTCAGTCACGCGTTGAATATTTTTCGATATTTGAATTCTTCAATTAGTCATTCTTTTTTATTACATTGGCAAATGTACGCATTCCCAATTTGCTTTGATCCGCCGTTATCAACATCCTGACAACGCCTATTGTTTTATGACATCAGAGAGTGAAATAACCACGTTTATTCACATGTGAAATTATCGGTTTTTATTTAACTGGGAAATCAATGTAATTCATTGCAACCTATGTAATAAAACTTATTAGTATATTGGTTGCAATCATATTTTATTAATAATCACCTGTTACATCAGTTGCCCAGGGAAGCAACTTAAAGGGCGCCGATTTTCACAGTCTCATTTGTCGGGGTAAAAGCACATGAGAAAAAAAACTCCCATTAGAAATTATTAACATCTACCTTTACAAATATTATTTATACTTGTACAAATGTACATGTACATGCAATCATCATCGATCTATATCTCCATACCTCACACCATATATAATTATTTGAATACAGTATTACTTTTAGCCTTATTTATTTCTCACAAAGGCTGCTTGTATTTATGAAGCAGTTTAATTTTTATATTTTCTTGATATTTAATATTTTTGAATTGCCATTTTAAGGGGATGTATCTCCGAAATAGTGCATTTTCTGAAGAACTCTTCTTGCAATTTTGTTATTTTGTATTTGAGCAGGTAGAAAAAAGCACGGTGATCCTGTCGTTTCTTTTGATATTCTCAAAGCATTTTCTGAAAGCTATCTTCCCGTATTTTATTTTACAATTCTATCATTTAGTTTAGTTTATGATCACATATTGCTGCTTTTTCCTGTTTAATCCACCCAAATGTGTCATTTTGTCACAACCTGTAACTTCAGAAAATGTGCGGTGACCTATTATTTTTAGTATATTTTTGAACATATATCAATATATGCTAGTTTTTGGCAAAAAGTATGAACTAATTCTATCATTTTTAATGTAGACTCCTGTACCACCTTAAATCATTTGTTTTTTTTTCGTAAATTGATGTTTTCACTCGAACTTCATTGTCAATGTATAGATATAATTGAGAATGGAAATGGAGAATGTGTCAAAGAGACAACAACCCGACCATATAAATGACAACAGCAGAAGGTCACCAATAGGTCTTCAATGCAGCGAAAATTCCTGCACCCGGAGGCGTCCTTCAGCTTGCCACGAAATCAATATATATACTATTCCAGTGATAATGAACGCCATACTTATCTCCAAATTATACACAAGAAACTAAAGTTAAAAATAATACAAGACTAACAAAGGCTCCTGACTTTGGACAGGCGCAAAAATGCGGCGGGGTTAAACATGTTTATGAGATCTCAACCCTCCCCCTATACTACTAGCAGAAAATGTAGAAAATAAACGCATAACAATACGTACATTAAAATCCAGTTCAAGAGAAGTCCGAGTCTGATGTTAGAAGATGTAACAAAACAAACTAAACAAAATGACAATAATACATAAATAACAACAGACTAAAAGCAGTTAAATGACATGTGTTACCCGGATTTATTTTCTCTCAATCGATTGATGACTTTTGAACAGCTGTATACTATTGTTGCCTTTATTAAGTTAAGATATGGGACAAACATAACTGTATATAGTGAATTCTTTATTTAAAGTGCGATGGGAAAGATGCGATCAACGTAGTCACCAAACTATGAAGTTTTGAGTGATATAACAAGTCATTGTGATATTAAATTGTAATGCTAGCTTCTTTTCATTTTTCTAAGAACCATCTGCGTAAAGGCTGCCTCATCTGAATAAAGAAACAGATCGGCAAGTAGAGGAGATAATTTAGTTCCAATTGGAATGCCGATTGTTTGTTTTAAAACATGTTGTCGATCAAGAAATCAAGCTTTTGCAATTGTGGGATAAGACTGCTTGTTGTTGTTCTCTTTTATATAAAATAGATAAAGTATATTCTCTCTTATCTTTTATATAAATGAGGACGTAACATTATCGTTACATTTGTCTTTTTGTTTCACTTTGAGATATCTTATTTATGTTGGTAATGTTGTAAACTATATAATTGTATGATTTACATATATTGGTAAATCCATTAATGTACCTTTCACTGCAAGAAACGAAAAAAAACCACTATAAATCGCAGCGTTCTCTAGTAGTATTACCACAAAAGACACCACAAATAGTAGTAAAATCCGCATTCAAAATAATTATTTACACATCAGGAAAATAAACAAAATTTTTAACATGTAATGATATTTTGAGCGGAGGTTGGTTCTTAATAAAATCAAGATTAGGTTCTGTTATTAAGTGTATTCAAAGTATTAATTTTCAAAGAACAAGTTGTGCAAAAAATTGGAATTTTTTACCACGAGGAACCGCACCACGAAAGGTTTTTGAAGTTGGGTTAATTTACGGGAAAATGTTGTACCCCAAAAATTTAACCACTTGTGTTGATATGTATCAGCTTTAAAACGATCAATCTTACATATACAAGTTTACAATATAGACTGAAAAAAAGTCACATGCATACTGAACTCAGCGGAAACTTCTACGGACAGTTCATAATCAATGACAAAATCAAAAGTTCAAACACATCAATCGAATGGATAACAACTGTTATATTCCTGACTTGGTACAGACAATATCTATTCATTGGTTGATAAACCCTGGTATCATGTCTAGCTTAACCTCTCACTTGTATGGCAATCGCAGCAAATTCTGTTATACTGACAACGATGTGTGAACAAAACAAACAGACACAATAGGTAATTAATGTAAAAAAATATGGGTACAGCAGTCAACATTGTGTTATAATCTTAGTCACAATAATACCAAACAAATATGTAACAAAATGAGTGGCATACAGACCAATCATATTATCACAAATTAAAAGACAATCATACAAATTTACCATAATTCATTCACACAATGACGGGATGTATAAGTAGAGAGCCACGTCATATGAATCAAAGAAACACAAAAAGGCATATACAATGTATACAAGGCACATTAGCAAAAAAGAAAGACAAGAATACAAATATTTACAAAAGCACAATAACATAATGACGGGATGTATAAGTACAGAGTCAAGTCATATGTATCAAAGAAACGCAAAAAGGCATACAGATGTTCAAGACCATATGAATATTTAGACCGTACGGTCCGGACAGTTAGTGTATACTCGTACGACCACACCCGTACATGTACGGTCGGACCGTACGAATATACTTTACTCGTAGTTAACATAAATACAATTAGATGAATAAAGATAATAAGTAAACATTAAATCAATTGAAACTAAACAAATCTGTTTTTTATTGTCCATCTTAGTCCTACTTTGGCACTCTCGCCCCGGCTGACACGTGCTCCAACAAAGCACATCAGATTTCTTACATTTACATGTTTTATTCATGCATGTTCCGTTGAATGTGCATCTCTTGCTTGCAAGGTAAAAGCTCGCTTGTTCATACCACCAATGAGACGAACGGCCACTCATAGTTTTGCGGCAGCATGCAATGAAATTCTTTCTGTTTTCCAATTTGCAGTTTCAATTTTCGTGTGTCAAAAGTTCTATATCACCCATAACATAACAAGGGTTCAATATGCCAAATTCACACGATAGTTTATACAAACTTGCATCTTTACCAATAATATCATCAACTCTACATCCCCAGATGCTTTTCTCAAATTAAAAAAGCTACCCTTTAAGTTTTTGACACATTTTGTTATTATATTTTCCCCTTGCATTTTGAATCTAGTTAAATTCGGAAAATATATATGTTCCAGAGGAAATAGTTTAATGTCGTCAACCTTTGGTATCTATGATTATTGTCTAAAGCAATTTGTTTGTGAGTGTCTGTTCAAATGGGAAACCTAATATCATATTAATTCACTGTTTTGCAAATCTACTGTAATAGCTAGTGATTATTGACAAAATAATGAGGATGTTTGCCTGATGACCGTAACAACTTGATAACCGTGCAATTTATATATAACATTTGGGACTATGTAGCTAATAGGAGGAAAAAAGTGTCGCTGATTATAAAATCTCATTTGTTTATGCTTAGAACAGGAAACACTATGCGCACATAATACAATGTTAATCAATAAATCAACACGATTTCAGAAACAAGGATTGTACAGCTTTTTATTTACCATATCTTCTTAACTAACTGAGCGTGACTTATTATTTATACATCACTTACACGCGAAGCAATGCTCGTTCAGGAAGAGTTGTGTTAAGATTTTTTTAAAACTTTATTTAAAACTAATTGTTTTGTGACGTATTGTTACATTCTTTTACATTGCATTGTTACCATATATTTTATACTTCTACGTTTATATTCATTCATCAGGCATGATGAACTTAAGGTAGCACAATACAAAGATTTGTTCACTCCCAATCAGATAACTTTAAACTAATGTAATTCATTCATCCTTCTTTAAATTTTATAAATGAGGTACCAAAAGAAAGAAGAATGATTAATCTTTCCAATTGTGATAATTTCATTATGACATATCTATTACATAATCAATTGTTATGTAATTAGTTGCTATATTGTGATGTCCACACTTAAATGAATTTAGCGTCTTTGTTCTTCGTAGCATTCCAAAATATTTTATAGATTCTTGTACAACACAGCTTGACCTCCAAAACTGTGTCTTAGATTTCCAAAAACATCAATAGAACACATTTTATACCCAATTGAATTTAGTGATCTCTTATAAATTGATGTTGCAAACTTCATTGAAGATTTATGAGAGAATGAAGTACAATAGGACAAATCTAAGACACAGTTTAGGAGGTCAAACTGTGTTCTGCAAGACTCTATAAAATATTTTGGGATGCTATGAATAACAAAGACGCTAAATTCATTCAAGTATGGACATCACAATATAGCAACTAATTACATAACAGTTAATTATGTAAAAATTATGTCATAATGAATTTATCACAATTTGAAAGATTAATCATTCTTCTTTCTTTTGGTACCTCATTTATAAAAATTTTAGAGAAGGATGAGTGCAATTACGTCAGTTTAAAGATGTCTGATTGGGGATGAAAAATCTTTGTATTGTGCTACCTTAACATGTATGTTGCTTTATGAGGTCCTCTTTGATCCGTATCTTTGTGTACATGAAGGGATGTGTATAAAAAAAAATCACAAAGATGATGAACTCTGAGAAAAATACAAAATGGAAAGTCATCAATCAAATGGCAAAATCAAAAGCTCAAACATATCAAACAAATGGATAACAACTGTCATATTCCTGACTTGGTAGAGGCAATAGCTAGCTAAAACATCAGGTGGATTGAACCTTGTTTTATAGCTAGCTAAACCTCTCACTTGTATGTCAGGCGCATACGATATTTCATAATCCAAACCCTGTGAAATACTTCGACCGAATTTTTAATATCTTTATGTATAAAAAGTAGTAATTTACTGACCATATTTCATTATGAATATAAAGGCTAGTATGATAGCAATAGTACAACTATAGTGTTGTTGTTGGTGGTATTTAAAAGTACCCTGCCATGTCCACTATGTCTTTTTGTTAGATTATTTCTGCTTTGTGTCGATCTAATGATTTAAGTTCTTTTCGACCGATTTTTATTCTGTGTTCTTATGTTTTACTGTTAAACAACCCAATACTGTCCCATGTTACACAAATGTAGGAGAGGGTTGGCGCGCTTTTACTGTAGTTATAGATTATTCCCGCAACATTTTGTATGTGCCTGTCCATAGTCAGGAGTCTGTAATTAAGTCTTCTACAATGCTGTTGGTTTGCTGAAAAAGAAGAGATGATAAGTTTTATAAAAGTTGATTTGGGTTACGTTCTTCTCATACATTTATGATGGTATGATACTAATACCCTAACGGGAGGGATTGTGCTTGACATTAATATGATGAAGACATACTCTTTCAATCAGTTTAATTGTGGACTGGAGTTGGCATGTCAGTAACTGCTATTAGACCTTTGTTAGTGTATGTACCATTGTCATTTTGCTAAGTGTTTGTTGTTATTTTTCTGACATGGGACTCGGACGTCATTTAAATTGAGTTTTACTGTGGGTATTGCTGTGTGTTTGATTTTTATACATGTAATGGTTGATATCTAACAAAACATGTTGAACTCCGTTGCATTTGTGCGCCTCGGCTACGTCAGGAGTCTCTGACATTTGTTTGTCTTGTATTATTTTTTAATTTTAGTTCATTTATATATATTGGAGCTAAGTATGGCGTCTTTATCGCTGAACTAGAACCATATTTTGTTTAGGGTCCAGCTAAAGCACGCCTTCGGTTGCGATATTTTCTCCTTGTTGAAAACCCATTGGCGACCTTTTGGCTGTTTCCTGCTCTTTGGTCGGGTTTGTGTTTCTTTGATACATTCCGTAAAATGTATTTCCATTCTCAAATTTATTAGTAAATTTTCTCAAATTCAAATATACTTATTTCTGCTCTTTGGTCGGGTTGTTGTCTATTTAACACAGCCCCATTTTTATTCTCCATTTTCATTCTCAAGTTTATGTACATTCACGATATGAATAAACCGATTGTATATAAACAAATCTGTTTGTGTGTTTTTTCGGTAGAGTTTGAAAAGAAATGTAAAAAAAATAATTAACTACGTAGATTATAAAAATATAACTGTACAGTAATCAAAGTGATATGTTGAGCAACACTGCATGATTAATTAGTTTATCACTTAACTTTAATCCAGGTACTTATATTTGCATTAACATGATTGATAAAAATAATAAGTTATTTTGTTTTGAAAAAAAATAACCCTATAATAATTATACAAAATAAAGTACTTTTATATTCAAAACATATTCATAAATCAGGGCGTTGAGTTAATACTTTTTTCATCAAGTTTGTACATTTAAAAAAGAGAAGTGGGTACTTGCAACAAGCAGCTGTTTCTCATACAATATCTTAATTTCTGCACCATCAAGTGAAAAAATACTCATCTTTAATTTAATGTCAACCCAGAAAGTATTTGTCCTTGAATTGACGACCAATACCGTTATTAACACCAGTAAGTGTGTCAGGCTCAAACTCGTTTCCGAACCTCTGTTGAAATTTTTTTTTTATAAACTTGGTTTTCCACTCAATATTTTCGTTTAAGTGCAAAAGGTATGACGTACTGTTTTGTTTTACATCTAAATACTGCCACTAATACATAAAGTACCGTTTGTCGATCAAACTGAATGGCCCGGTAAATTATACTATTAGATCTATTTAATCGTATAAATTGTAAGCTAAAAAAATATTTGTTATTTTTGAAGTACAATCTACATAGCGTTAACAAACATATATTCTACAAACGTCAGAAATATCAGTTACATATTATACAGTTTGTGAGTTTTAGACTACATATAATATACATATGTCTTAAATAATGTTCCTGCACCTAAATGCAAAGAGTAAGTACTTTCCGAAGTTAAAACGTTCCTTGGTGTTTTCAACAGGAAGTAATTGTACTAACTTATAAGTTGAAAGTTAGTCCAATAATATTTCTTGATAAACTTCTAACCTATATCACTATAATTTGTACACTGTAAAATAAAACGAAATTCATCCTCTACTATATACATTTATATCACACAAAATACACATTCTACTATTTTTACTTATTCCATAAAAAACGACCAGTTTCATTACATAGATTGTGTGAGGACAGACGAATTTTCGTTATCCATTTAGGAGATATTGTAGGAATACATTTTTGTTAATTAAATTGTAATTCTACATTTGACACAATATACCTATATATTATACACTTTTGTGATGAATCTTGTGTAACATGTAACTCTTGTTTAGCTTGATCATATATCCGTTGTTTGGATAATTGTAAAATTGAACTATTCAAACAAAGTACCGATTGGTTGTCCCAATAACAATTCATACCGAGATCATATCAAATTGTTTTAATACAAGTTGCCCAGTTTTTGCATGTATTACTATTTGCTACTAATATATATTTGAAATTTTGGAGATTTCTATAGGGGAACTGTGTCCGTCTACATTGGTCTGTTAATCTTTATATTTTAACAATATCATACAACTGGTGTTGACTAATAAAACATTTAGAGTTCCATATATTTCATACGTCATTATTATCAAGCAGGGATTTTACATTCTTACACCAAGCTATGTTCCAATTGCAATTACCAGTAACACTTATGCATAAAATAATAGGGAGTCTCTTTTTCTCCGGTTATAAACTTTTCCCAGTAGTAGACTTCGATTTAAGTTTAGAAATATCATATGTAACACAAAATTTAAGTCAACAAAATGAAAATAAGAATTAATTTATAGTTCAAAAACGTGTTTATACAGCCTACATGTAACTTACACACCAAATAGATGTACATGTGCATGAATCATGAATCATGCTAATTTTTTTTTATCTAATTTAACATCAATTGATTGCCAGTTGTAACGAATTTATTTTTAAATTAAAAACGGAAATACTGACACAAGCATAGCGAACAAGCAGTAGAATGTACTCCCTCAAAGAGAGAGAAAAAGAAAAATCATCGACCAAATTCTGCCCTTCATCCTGGGCATCCCTCTTGCATAATATACCTATTGTATCAAATGTTTATTGTCATAGGTCTTTAATAATATGTATGAATTAACTGCCACTGGCCACTATACAACCAACTGATCAATCAACCATACAGACTGTATTGTTCTGGCCATTCCAAGGTCAAAACTAAACGCAAGTGTTTGCAAATATGCCGACATAATGTGTCACTAAATCTTGGAACAACTATCATAGCAGTAATTAAAAGTGTAATTTTTATAACTGGAAAATATGTTGTTATTAGATATTAAAGGTACTAGGCTTATATTTTAATACGCCATACGCGCGTTTCGTTTACATAAGACTCTTCCGTGACGCTCATATCAAACACGTACAAAGTTGAAGAGCATTGAAAACGATTATGTCTATAAATATGCGTATAAGTTGCACTTTGTAAATACAACAAAGCTTAGCCTCTACACAATATCCATAGATAGGTTGGTTTGTGTACGTTTTGGTTCCCAGATATGATCTCTGTTTCATCTCATAGACAAATAACTTAGGAATGTTACAAGTATATACAGATTATATACATGGTTGCTGCAAAATTTTGATTTTGAGGGACACCCGAAGTAAAAAGGGGGGGGGGTTTAGTACAGAACTTAAATATAATTTTAAACTCTTAAAAGTTTTGGTCATATAATGTTGAAAATATGACTCAGAGCCCTATGTTTTGCCTTTTAAATAAAATAATAGTGCACATCAACTTTCAATTCTAGACTATAATTGTTCACGAAACTTCATAGTAGAAGCGATACAGTTTTAGTCTTAAAAGGAGTTTCTATAAGAATTTGCCCAATTTATATTTACAGAAAAGCAACCTATATCTAACATCTTCCAAACTACTTTCATGGTTGTCGTTCTTAGGATATTATATTACGTTTATTATCGGTACACTTATCGATTGATCATTGTAATATTAATGCAGCATTTACTGTAAGGTTTTTCAAAGAAAAAAATATAAGGAAAAATTAAACGTCATTGTTAAATATTTGAAGGTGTCTGTTTAATTTATTCACAATGTGTATGGATTTGCAACGAGTTGGATCTTGACAGTTTGTTTGTCCTGTAAATGTCATTTAGCTATGTTTTAGTTTGGTGACTGACTGACATATATCAAACCACCTTGCATACAAAACTATGTATGATTAAAAAACAAATCATTGAACAAACCTAACTGATGGGCCTTAAAGGGGCACTAGATGTCAAATTCGTGTTCACCGATTTTAATCAAATTCTCATACTTGATTTATAACTATGAAAACATTTATACAAACTATTCAAAGTCTAATTAAACAATTTACAGGGCACTGGCACGTAAATACGTAGCTTCGTTTCGCGAGTAATTTAATCTAGACGCCATCTGATTAGTTATCGAGTTGACCTCTAAAGTCATCCGATGACCATATAAACGATGTAAACAAAATATAGATATGAATATATTAACCAAACTCGTGCTGTTGAATTTTTCTAGGTCTATTTAATTTCATATTATAGATAAAACATAAATGTTTATTAACGTTTTTACCTGTATAAGAATGATTTTTTTGGGGATCGAATCAGTTAATCAAATGATTTACCTTAGTTTCAATTTCAATGTTGACATACTTTTCCTTTAAATAACTTTACACATACAATATACGTGTTATCTTTCTCAAGCTAAGGGGTTAAATTGAAGTTCACATGAATACGGATTCAATGAATTCGAATTAATCACTTGCGAGTGAATAATTCATAATCAATGTTTTTGTAGCTTATTTTGACAAAATTGAACAATACTGGATGCTAAAAGCTAATTATTTTTTCACGATTTTCATTTCATAAATGATTGAGCAAAAAAAAAATAATACATTTGATTTTTTATATATCTCGTAGATAGTGCCCCTTTAAACTCATTAACGATACAAGGATTATATTTGTTTATGCCAGATGCGTGTTTCGGAAAGCATAGAATCATCAGTTGTGATCGATTGCAACAACAAATGGCCAGAGTAAACATGAATTTGTAGGTCATAGCAATCCAGAAATATCAAAAATAATGTCAAATACTGCATCAAATAGGGATATAACTTATGAGTCGTAAAAAGGCAAACACTAAAAAATAAATAAGACTCAGAAAAGCCTACGAAAGAACGTGAACAGATTTGAACACGGGCGCTCTTATCGTGCATGCAAAACAACGTGAACAGATTGAACACGGGCGCTTTAATCATGCATGCATACAATAAAACATGGACAGAGGTAACCACGGGTTATCTTATAAACGTGGCAAGATGTGAACACGGATATTTTTATCAGGCATACAACACAACGCGGACAGAGATAAACACGGATGCTCGTATCAGTCATACAAATCACGTAGAGGTGCACATTGCATCTCTTATCAGGCATACAAAGCAACAGAGACAGCGGTAGCAAGGATCTCATATCAAACACACATATCGACATGGACAGAGGGAACAAGAGTTTTTATACAAAAGACATACAAATTAACGTTAACATAGGTAAACACGGATGCTCTCATCAAGCTTACAAGGAATCGCGAACAGGGGTATCCACGAATGCTCTCATCATGCATACAAAACAACGTGAACAGAGGTAAACACATATGTTCTCATTAGGCATACAAAGCAACGTGAACAGAGGTAATCACGAATGCTATCATCATGTATACAAAATAACATGAACAAAGGTAAACACGAATTCTCTCATCAGGCATACAATGTAACGTGAATAGAGGTATAAACAAATGATCTCATCATGCATACAAAATACATGAACGGAGGTTAACACGGATGCTCTCATCATGCATATATACAAAATAACGAGAACAGAGGTAAACACGAATGCTATCATCAGGCATACAACATAACTTGAACAGAGGTAAACACGGATGCTCTCATCAGGCATACAAAACAACGTGAACAGAGGTAAACACGGATGCTCTCATCAAGCGTATGAAATAACTTGAACAGTTGAATCATGAATCCTCTCATCATGCATACAAAGCAATGTGAACAGAGGTAAACATGGATGCTCTCATCATGCATATAAAATAACTTGAACAGAGGAAAACACGAATGCTCTCATCATACATACAAAGCAACGTGGACAGAGGTAAACACGAATACTGTCATCAGGCATACAAATTAACTTGAACAGAGGTAAACACGGATACTCTCACCAGGCATACAAAATAACTTGAACAGAGGTAAACACGAATACTGTCATCAAGCATATGAAATAACTTGAACAGTGGAAACATGAATGCTCTCATCATGCATACAAAGCAATGCAACGTGAACAGAGGTAAACATGGATGCTCTCATCAGACATACAAAATAACTTTAACATAGGTAAACACGAATGCTCTCATCAAGCATATAAAATTACTTTAACAGAGGCTCTCATCAGGCATACAAAGCAACGCGAACAGATGTACACTCAGATGCTCCTATCAGGCATACAAAAACAACGTGAACAGGAGTAAAGTGTTTCTTGTATGCACTAAGCCTTAAACAAAAATCTCTTTAACATTTCGTTTTATTTGCAGCTGGTATAAATTCAATATACGATTGACACAATGATTCGTAAACATACTAGCTTAACCCCGAACCATTCTATATATGCCTGTCCCGAGTCAGGAGCCTGTTATTAACTGTTTGTAGCTGTTTGTTTCATGCTTTGCTGAGTGTGTTCATGTGTTTGCTGTTACACCGCTGCTCTATTTTAGGAGGAAGGTATGGCGCCAACAACAAAGTTAGTTTAACCGCATCACATTATGTATGTGCCTGTCCTAAAACAAAGCCTGTAATTAGTGGTTGTCGTTTCTTGACGTGTTACATATTTGGTTTTCATTCATTATTGTGTACATAAATAAGATCGATAGTTTTCTCTTTTGATCTTTATTACATTTGACATTTTGTCGCCAATATAGCTGGCATTGAGGTACGGGCTTTTTGTCATTGTTAAAGGCCATTGGTGACCTATAGTTCTTGTCATTTGGTCTCTTGTTGAGAGTTGTCTCATTTGCAATGATGATGGTAGCTTTACGACCTTAACTAACTATAAAGCTCTTGCACGGCAATCATATCACATCTTTTGTTTAAACGTCAGCATCATTTGAAAAATGTGAAGGTAAACCTTTGTTTCAAATCCACATTTTGTTTCAAACTTTTTGGGAAACAGAGACTGTATTGTTTCGTCCTTTTGGCGTGGCTCAGTACTTATATATCCTGTCATTGTGTTGCAGTGCTATGGTCACTTGTTGTGTTTTTGTCTTTCATTTTCACTTATGTGCTTGCTTTTACATGTCTTTTGTTTTCCTTTGTCGCCATATTTGTTATGTTGCTCATAGTGAATAAGATCATAACTCAATGAAGACTGCAATGTCTTTTTTTTGACATTTTTATCTGTTAGGGAGCAGCCGTTTAACTCCAAAGATGAGGGGGATTATGTTTTTGTTTTTGAGTCAGAAATTTATTTTCACACAAAGCGTGAACAATTTCATGTCGTTTGTCGACGCTATCAATCAAATTAATTGTTTTTCAAAATTTAACACTATAAGATAAGGAGAAAATCTGGAATATTTGTTATTGTCGTCTGCTTGACCAAACTATTTTTTTCATCAAATTTTGGATCAGAATTTTTTTTGCGAAAAAAACATAGCCCCCTTACAGTTGAATGGTAGTTTCCTTACGTCTGTTTGTTTTGCTCACTTATTGTTGTCAATATGAGGGCATGTTAACCCAGTTATAAAATCAGGTTGAATCCAACATCTTCTATATAAGAAATTGTCTGCACTTATTTAGGAATATAATAGTTGCTTTCCATTCGTTTGATGTGCTAAGGATTTTCCCATCTAATAAATGACGCTCTGTTTGGATTTTCCTTGTAGCGCGGTATTTTTTGTAACTTTACTTTTTACATACGAATGGAAAACTAATGTTTTGAAACTCGAAACTCTACATATGTTCATCTTAGTCTCTAGTTTGAGAAATCAAAACATTGAGTACATGCATGGGTGCTCACGCCTAAAAATCGAAACCAAGCTGTGGGTCCATGTGCATGACAAATGGTTAAAGGAATTTGACACAAATATTCCATATTTATACTGACAATTAAGTACGAGTGATTTGTTTGGTACTGTATAAGCTGTTTCCTTTTGCTACATTGTCATAAACTTTGTAACGCATCAATAAATACTTCTACATGTCAACTCCGGTAACGTTTTATAATTAACAACATTTAATGAGGTGGATACAAAAATTTATTAACCAAGCAATAGTTTTCTGCCGTATTTTATTGATATAATTCTCTTCTTCTTAATCAATCTTGTGTCCACCAAATTAAGTCCTATATTGTTTTATTGATTGACATTGTTCTGTATTGCTGATATTTTGTCATATGTGTCATTGATTTTTTTGTATGTCACATGTTGCATCTTCATATTCACCGAGAGTCGCGCAATTTTGACAGGATTTTTTTTTATCAGAGAACGTCACTATAGACCTCTGCCACTCAGAAAGTGAGTGATATACTATCAGTTGTCAACAGTTTAATCAACTGTCATGTTTCATCTATCCGACTTGCTACAACGTCTCTTGCTGTTTTGATTATTTTTTACAGAATGTTATTAAAACCTGACAGTTCAGCTTAATACTGTGATTTTGGCATAGGTGTTTGAGTAGATTTTGACATATAGAATGAGGAGATATGGCATGATTTCCGAAGAGACAACCATTCAACCTAGAACAAAGGAGGAGGATGTGAACAATAGGGAAACGCTATCATAAAAATTAAATAAAACTGATAACGTGAAAATAGGCTGTATTCATGTAGCAAAAAGTAAACTTTAATTTTACATTAGGTGAATCCGAATCACTTCTCTTTATTTTCTTTCAACATGAACGCTTAACAATGTAAACATATATAAATATTGGATGTATAATCCTTGAATACGTAAGGAGCTAAATGACCAAAGCAAAATAAAGAATAACAAATCCACTTCAAAGACAAGAACTAACTTTCTGATTTGAGTAAGTACCATTCTTATAGTACCAATATACATGTACCAAAACACGATTAAATCAACGCCAACCAACGACAACCACTAGTATACAGATTCATAAATGTCTCATTTATTTGTGAATAGAAAAGAAAATCATATAATTATTTGAATTCAATAATACATGTTCTTACATTTCGAATACATTTAGTTATTTATAATTTCTTCATTTATTTGTAACATTGGAACCTTACATATAGAATTCGTACACCAAGTGTAATTGTTGTTGTATAAGAACATATTTTATGTGATGCCATTACTTGTTGACATTGGTATTGTGAATATTGATTAACAAACTTTCTCACAAGACTTATAAATTTGAAAGTCAGACGCTCGTTATATCACAGATCCACCATATCCACTGGAAAACTAGAAAGTGTTGATGCCCTCCAATTAGGAATACGAATGAAGGGAAATTGGCTCCATGGTAGTCATTCGATTACACCAGCACATCATATTATAAGGTGTAATACCACCACCATTGACTTCCCTTAATAGTTTTTGTTAAATTTGCTATTTTCTAAAAATGTGCAGCATTTATCTTTGTTTCAAATACAGAAATACTTTGCATGAGTAAATTGTTATCCTGTCCAGTACTACAGGAAAAAAATCACATAACAGTTCATTGCATATAAGAAAATAACCACCACTGGAAGTTAACCAATCAAATTTTCACGTCTTTTTTTTTATCTGTTTACAAGCTTTAGTAACCATGCAACCTCAAGTTTCCAAAATATATTATAGAAGTCCCAAATAAAAAATATTGGAGCTTTGAAAAAATATTTTTCGACCTATTCGTTTCATTAAAAGAGCAATAAAAAATCAGAGGCATTACCATGGCGAAAAATAAAGATAAAGTATAAACAAGTTTAATATACACCGTACTGCTATATGTTCATTGACAACTAAAGACTTCCGCAATACACAGCACATCGCACACCGACTCTGTTTCCTAAATTTGGCTAAAATGCTTCTTTTTGAAATGTCATATGGAAAAAAATCGGTAACCCACACACATTATGTCTGAATCGCGGAAGCTTTTCATACTAAAAATGTGCGAACAATGAATCCATCACAACCCTATTTAATTACAGTAAAAATGAATTGATTTTTATTGAGAAAGATAAAATAATTATTATCATTTTGGAAAGGGTTGTGAGCAAATGAAAATACGTTTTTTCATATCATTAATGCAATGTAATTTACATTTTAAAACGTTTTACATTCAAAAGATATTAGTTCTGAATCATTCAAATCAAAACCCTAATGAGAAGGATGAAAAGGATGATCCAGTTTCAAACAAGTTATGTTGTTAAGAATTCATTTATAGAAATATAAACTGATGCACAACTTCGGTATATGTTCTTATTTGTAAAAATACGTTTCAAAGCAAATACAAATGTATAACGAGAACGAAAAAGTATATATACCTTATATAATTTTATTTTGCTTTATTGCATTAAAGTTTGTAGGAACCATTACATAATTCAAATGATTAAATCCACGAGGAGTGAAGAACCATTATATGAAATGATGATTCACAAATGATGAATTTGAAAAACATATATAATCAAATTTGTGATAAATCTTCATGCTTGTAACATTTAGCCGATTTTCTATCATTTGCACAGTTTGAAAAATACTAGTTATTATACCAAACTATAAGCATAAAGATTGATACTTTAAATAAACCATGTAACTACATTGTAATGTATAACAAACTGTTGAAAGCAACAAAATTAATGTAGTTGCATGTGTGAATCTTTTATTGCACAAGAAAAACATGTTTGGTGTTAACATAAAAAAGTAAATTTAAATATGAAAAATATTGCAGCATAGAGAGAGCGATCAAAGCTATGCATATATGAGTTATAACGCAAACAGGAACATTAACCGATAATCTGTAAATATCAATATAGTTTATTTGTTTAGCTTTTTCGCCCTTTTTCTAGCAAAACCATCATTTTTCTTGTATTTGGCCATATACAGTTATATGCTGGCAATATATTACATTGAAGTGTCTTAAAGAACATGCAAAGGAACAATAAATGATGATCATTTTCAATGTTATTGATATCTACAAAAACAACTCGTATAAGTATATACAAATTTGTAATTAACGTAAGAAATATTAAAGTCATCCAAACTTATAAAGTAGTAGTCTAAAATATCTATAAATATAAATTCGTAAGGCGCTAAATATTTTCCAAAAAAAAAAACGTTTGTCAAATTCTACATTTACCTTAGTTTTGAATAAATAATCAGTGACTCATCAGTGACGCTCGAATCCAAAAATGTTAAAAAGGCCAAATAAAATACGAAGAGCATTGAGAACCAAAATTCCTAAAAGTTTTGCCAAATGTAGCTAAGGTAATCTATGCCTGAGGTATAAGTGTATGTGCCGGGTCATACAAAGTATTTTCAAGACCAAATGCGTATTCTGCTATATTGTCCGACCATGCGCGATTAGTCGGACCATTTTAATATTAATTTATATCCTGTATAATGGTTATAAATTATAAAGCAAATTGCAATTTCTGGTAGTCTCTGAAAACACATTTAATTTTCCAACTTTTAACAGAAAAAAAAGTTTTTAATTAAATTTAATTTCTGCAAAACAAATTTAAAAATTAAAACTTCAATGGCATTTGACCATTTGAAATTTAAAAAAAACATACAAACATAGTAACAAAATGATGGTGTTCCTCTATAATACCTTCAACAGTCTTTCTTCACATTGTTGTGTGTGATTAAGAGAAAATAGTAAAGTTCAAATAATAAGTGTAGTCAACTTTATAGAAAACCATTTATGTTCAGTTTGGGACGATTAACTTTGTGACAAATCGAGATATTAATATTATAATCAATATCGTTGGTTCCCTTCCTGTAGACTACAAAATCCTCTGTCATCGCCTGTACACAGACGCTAAAATCAATGTAGCTTAAAAGAAACAGATAGTCTGTCACCATTCAAGAAATGTCTTGGTGATAATGTAAGTTATCTGTTAACATTTAAACTTGTACTAGAACAGCTGTTCTGATCATAATCTTCTAGAATATTGCTGTTTGTGTCTGAAAACTCAAGACATACGGTTAAGTAATTACGAATATTACTGTTTGTGTCTGAAAACTCAAGAAGGTTAATTAATTGCATATTTTTTTTTACATAACATTATAATTTCAGTATTCGATTCATTTCAAAATAGTTCAATTTTGTCGAAACCTTCAAACATTTTATCTTAGTCAAGGCTTATACTCAAAACTCCTCAGTACATAGATTTTTAAAAGCAAAATGAAGAATGTTAATTTTAAAACCTTTGATTTTGAGTTAAGAAATTTATATATAATGTCATGACTTAATGCTTATCGGAGTCAAACTTTGCAATTTACTAGTCTCCTTACCTTTGAAATTATTATTTTCCTACACTCAGTGGCAATCGAACTCCTTCTTCGAATACTAATGCATGTGACTGATGTAGCTCTGGTTCGATATCTTGAATTTGCTTGACATTTTATTGTTTGGTTGATCAGCTGTTCAACGTTTGTATCACGTTTTGAACTTCATAATGGTATAGATTCGAGCAACTCTAAAGTCATGATATATTAGAATACGCATCTGGTGTTATGGTCTTGTAATTATAAGTTCGATTTGTTGCTTCTTATCTTTTTTCTTCTAATTTATTTGTTTCTTTCATTCATTGTTTGATAAGAGAACCTAACTACTTCTAGTAAATGACATTCCATTTTACATATATCAAAAAGAATTATTAAATTGCCGATTAAAAGTATGGTAAATTCATTATTAATATTATATTTACAAATCTTGTTCTTATCCAGAATTCCATTATCTTTCAATGCATATGCATTTTAAAATATGTAGCTTGCGTATTATCGCGTAGTTAAGGGTAAATAACGGATATATTTCTGAATTGTTATCATGCACTTGACATTTAGGAATAGTATAGTAATATTGTGTGCAAGTATGGACGACTTCGTTATAACATTTCTGTTCTGAGGATTTTAACCTTATTCGTCACAGTTTGGTGATGAGATGTTGGAAATGAACAACAATGAACATAAACATATCAATGCAGATTCTTCAACACGAAAAGCACAAATTTAATGAACCATCCATGAAAGCTGAAATAGATAAAACGGCAAAAACAAGGAATAGGCACACACAAAAAAAACCCCAAAAAACCAAAACAAAACGGACAAGACAAAGAACAAACATGATTTGCATTGTTCCCCCGAATTGACATTTTAGTAATTCCTGTTATTCTGTAATTTTATGTTTATCTCTAAACCGGCCTTTGTGTACAAGATCTAATTATTTACGTTCTGTATATACATGGTCAGCTCGATAGGCCCAACAATTCTACACATTTCCATATTGTATAGTCATGCTGAGCTCTTGATCAAACAACGTATACAAGGTCCAACTATTCCCATAGTGTAAAGTAATGTACATGTTTAGCTGTAGATCGGGCCATGTATACAATTTGTAAACATTTACATCCTATGTATACAGGTTTAGCTCTAGATTGGTTCAATCTTACAATGTCTTAATAATTACATCTAGTCTCCTCATGTATTTTATGATGATATGACACAAAGGATTGTGCTGGATTTTCATAAGATGAAGACTTAATCTTTCATTCAATTTAATTAAAGGTCTGGAGCTGGCATGGCAGTACTGCTAGAAGTCTTTGTTAATTTATGTATCATTGTCATTTTGCGTATTTTCGTATGTAACCTATTCTGATATCGGAATTGGACTTCTTTTAAACTGAGTTTTACTTCGGTATTGCTGGGTTTTTTTTCTTTCTACATTGCCTAAAGGTATAGGAGAGGGTTTAGATCTCACAATTTTATTTTAACCCCATCGTATTTTTGCGCCTGTTACAAGTCATGATGTTTTTTTAATTCTAGTTCAATTTTATGATTTTGAGTTAATTATGACATACATTTTCACTGAACTAGTACACATTTTTATTTAAGAGCCAGCTGAGGCCAACTTTCGGATGCGTGATTTTCTTTCTCCTTTTAAGACCCTTTAGTGGTCTTCGGCTGTTATCTGCTCTGTGGTCAGGTCGTTGTTGGTTTGACATATTCCGGATTTCCATTCTAAATATTAAGTTGTTGATATTCAAAATATTCAATCATTTTGGATTCAAAGGTTGAGGCTTGTATTATTTAAAAATTTAAAAACGGGATTGGTATAGTTATCTCATTAAAGAAAGTCGTTAATGGCTGTCATTATTTCGTTTTGACGGGGAACATTTGTTACTCCTTCAATTTGTCTAAAATCGAGGCGATTTAAAGCAGACATACTGCACACATATCTAGATATTTTATTGTTTTGTGCAGATTTAATCGGATTAACGAATATAACATGTTTTCGTTCATTATAAATGGTATCTCGTTTGTTTGATTTTGTCTTCGCGTGCCGTCTTTCCGCGTGCCGATCTATCGAGTAAATAGATCTCTGCACGACACTGTTTATTCATTTGTTTTTACATCTCATGAACAATCCTCTACTTTTATTTTTACTTACTATAGTGTAAAGATGTTCATTAATCGTGCTCAAAGAGATACATGTACAATTAGGCAGCAATTTAGATCAATTAAGCATTATTAAGCCGAAGACAATATGATTTTTTTTAAACACTTTTAATAACCGTTTACCATTGAATACTTTTAGCATGATATGCATATCACTATTACTATTGACGCAAATTAAGTAATGCTTGTGAGATATTGCATAATATTCATTATAGTGTTTAATTACGTAATTCTCAAATGTTAATGTTATCTTCCACATTGACATATGATTAATATGAGGCTTAGTGTTCTTGTTAGTAGTTAATTCAGAGTTGGTTATATTGTTTTGTCAACTGCTTGACGCCATGACTTCTGATTTCAACATACCTGTTATTTCAAACCAACTGTCAAGAACATAACTTTTTGAAACGCACTACCAGTGTATCAAATTAGCGTTAAATATTTGCTGTTTATATTACTATATTTTATATTTTCTATGAACAAAAGTAGCAAGGTCTTAAGGTCGACTAATTAAACAGAACAGAAATCGTTTTTTTTTTTTAAATTTTTATCAATATTGACTACAGGTTTTCCCGATCAGATATATCGTATTCTAATGCAACAACGTTTGTAACGTTCATTTTGATTGGATAACGTCACTTATTTACATGGCATCAATTGACAATTGATGTTATGGGACGTACGCGCAAGCGCAGACGGCATATGACAGATTTTATTTACATGTTTTAACGTTGTTTTATGTCAGTTTAATTAGAATAGAGATAAAAATATTGTATTTTAAGCTCCGACGGCATCAATTGGGGATTTGATTTTCGCAAATACTCGTTTACTGTCTCCGCTAACGTGTCTCCAGTAAACTTAATTTGCGACATTAAATCCCCAATTGATGCCGTCGGAGCCTAAAATACAATACAGTTATCTCCTAAGTATATAAGCCGAAATTTGTAAGCAATAGATACACATGAGTAAAAATCCATAATGCACCTAGTGAGGAAGTCAATGTAGCTCTTCTTTAAAAAAAAGATCTGGAACAACGTTCCTTTCCCGGACTCGTTAGATGTAAACATATTTCTTCTAATGTTTATTTTACCATAATAACATTATGGTTGAGAATTTATCTATATTTGTTGAATTTTGAAACATGCTTATACTCTAAACCGCGGTGGGCACGCTGAAATTCGATGTTTTAACGCTGAGGTGAATTTTATTTCTATCACGAAGAAGTGAATTGTGGAGTAGTGTCGCTATGTTGTTTGCTACGCCGAAGAGCGATGGTCTATAAACTATAAATTATTAATTTTGACATTGTCGTTGTAGAATGAATGTGTTTGTCATAAGTAGATTTGTATTTTCGAAAGTGAAATAAGTGTGTAATTTGTTTACTTTAAAAATACTTATATTTTATCAGAATCTACTTATCCTTCCGGAGCACCTGAGATCACTCTAGTTTTGGTGGGGTTCGTGTTGCGTAGTCTTTATTTTTCTATGTTGTGTTTTACGTACCATTGTTTGTCTGTGTGTCTATTTCTTTTTAATTTATGAGTTTGGATGTCCCTGTTGCAATAGTCATTGTATTTACAGTCCTAATTTTAAAGTTGTAAATAGCACAGACGAAACAAAACCAAACAGTGCATACAATTGTCAAAACAATGAAAACATTAAAAGGTTAACTCCTAAGTCACTCTTTTATAACCATTACTTTTCGAAATAATGTGGAAGTTGTTTGAAATGCAAAGATAAGCCAGATCAAAAAAAAAAAAGTAATTCATCTATACGGCTGATTTGTATCAGAAAAAGAAATGAGATAAATCACCAGGTATATGGCTTTTACTGTAACTAGAAAAACATATTCCATATTTGGTATTTATATATACTAACTAAATGAAACCTCTCATAATAACTGGACATCGATCTATAGATTTTAAACTAGTAATCAGGCCCTTATAAACCATTGCACATCATCCAAAGGACCATTGCACACCATCCAAAGGACCATTGCACATCATCAAAAGGACCATCGCACTTCGGCAAATACCATCGTCTTTCAGCGTGAACATTGCATCTCCGGGTCCTATATATAAATATTTAAAAACATTTTTTTCCTCTAAAAAATAACAATTAATTGGCATTAAAAATATAAATAACATTGTTTACACCGGGTTTTGGTTCCGATTGAACTGATCATCGTCCATTTATAACATATCTGATAAACTGCAAAGTATTTGCGTCGTTAATCAGTTATTCAAGTACGGACACTGACCATATAAACCTGTTGAAGAAAAAGATGATTGAAAAATGTAATATCAAAAGTCATAAGCAGTAAATCTGTATTCACAAGGCTACACTTATCATGATAAAGATGACAAGCGTGTGACCACCAATCCTAGTGTGAAGTGATAAAACCTTGTATGTCTGGATGGTTCTCGTTGATAATTTCTGATTATTTATTTATTATGTCCAAAATGAGATCAGCTTTTTCTTACCAAATAGGAAAAGTTATCTTTAACAAGTGTAAAATAATTTTGTAATGAAAACAAAAAAATGTATACAGTTAATCGTACAAGTTTTTAGTTTTGGTGCATTTATTTCCGTAAAATCATTATCATCAAAGGCAAATCCAAGTTACTGCACATTTAGCTTCATTCGTGCAAATCATGCCAAAGGAATTTCGCTTCTCTGCTGTTGAAGACCCTATTTAAACAGTTTCGAATAAGTCCTATTTAACGAACCTGATGTTTATAAGCTGAAATGATTTGTATGTTAGAAGGAAAATAAAAAGTAAACAACTGAGAAGTTTAGCTAGCTATAGAACCAGATCCAACATTTTCTACATAAGAAAATGCCTGTACCAAGTCAGGAATATGACAATTGGTATCCATTACTTTGATGTGTATGAGCTTTTGATTTTACCATTAACTTTTATAAGGGACATTCCGTTTTAGAATTTTCCTCGGATTTCAGTATTTGGGGGATTTTACTTTTTATCTAAAAGGGCTAAAATAAATGATAAAAGTGTATCAATGTATTCAACTCCAGATATACGCAATCTATTGTATCTTTTTGGAACAATGTCTAATGTATTCATGTACGTATTCTTTTACAAAGGGCATTACATTTACTCGAGAACTTATGATATGGCTACTTACCTTATTTAGCTTATATTTTTTCTTAAAAAGTGAGCTGTAATATAATTATCCGTATTACATGTTGTTTTCCAGATATTTTGTTTCGAAAAAACAAATTTCATCTTGAAAAATTCATTTTCGAACTTTAAGAGACTTATATTTAGATGGTCTGTGTCATTGCTGAAAACAAACATAAGAATTTTTTACTGATATTGCATGAAAAGGTAGGGATAACTTTCCATTCGTAGATCGATTTAATAAACACAACAATCTTCCTATTTTCTGTATTATGTATGAACAAGACAAATCTCTTCAATAATAGCGAGATTTTAAAACTTCTAACTAAAATGTCGCCCTATCTAACAAAACATGTTGTAATGTGGAAGTAAAAATGTAGCTTATTGACTCCACAAAAAGATTTCATTTGCATTCTTATGCTTTACGATTAAAACTGAACTGTTTCTTTATTGTCATGTTAGATATAAACCTTTAATATAAGACGAAAAGGCGCTAAAAAACTCATAAGCTTTATGAAAGCAGACAATCACCTCTTAATGATCTATATTTACAGTTTCATTAAAAAGTTGATTGATTACATATATTTCCAATTTGTCGTTAAGTGTTATTCTACAGTATTATTCTATCTGATGTAGGTAATGATCGTTTAATATATTTATGAATAAGATTTTTATCTGTCTGTTGAACCTAAATGCGTTTATTGATATCAATACACCTTCTCATCCTTTGCACAGTCTATATGGCATAAGAAAGATTGTTTTACGATAGTCAACAAAACAATATAATGACAATCTGCCTTTATTTGTTTTCATCCTGTGAATCACAGTTTTTAGTTTTTCAGAGGGAAATACATGTTCATTATCATTGTAACATCCATAGTATCCTCGAAATACTTATAACCTAAAACATTATGTGGCTAAATACGTTTCGTAAATCGAAAATATTTTGTAACTTGCGTGTATAAATATCAAATTAAACCTTTTCATGAGTCAATTATGAACGCATGGACCATGGCGCCTACTCCTTTCTGTATACGTATACAAGGGATCGGGTTTCATTACCACTTCTAACACACGTAATAGTGTATTCGTATATTCCACGCGGCTTTATGGCCAATTCATTTTGGCAATTATTAAATGGCGCCTGACAATGGAAGTCCATACGATGACCTTATTATTAGTGTATGTAGATGGGCGAAAAAAAGATACTAGAGGGAAAGTCAAACTCATAGATAAAAAATAGACAGAAAACACCATTGCTAAAAATGTAAAAAAAAAACAGACAAATAATAGTACACATGACACAACATAGAAAACTAAAGACTAAGCAACACGAACCCAACTAACACCTCACCTTACCCGTAAGCCAGGTTTGATTCCATGGCTGTACATGTATAACTTATGTAAATACTGAGAGCCTTTGGAATGTAAATTATCCTATCGAATTGCTGCGTATAGTCCTCCCCTTCCAAAAAAAAATTAGATATTACACAATTATTTGTCCTTACAGTTTTACGTCTGATAAAATCTAAGCAAGAACAACATTTACCCTTTCTGTTATTTAGAGAATAATGCAAAGAACATTAAGATTATTTTTGATTCTTTTGACTAGCCGGACCATTTTGTTCTTTCATTGAATGTCAGATTATAGAAAAAATCAAACATTCAACAAATGCCCTCATATTAAGTATATCGTACAGAGAGTGAATTTTGAGGATTGCATGCATGGAAACAGTTATTATCTTACATCGGGAGCAAATGTTCAGTATGTTAGAATTTTTTATTGACAATGTATATTTTTTAAGGTACAATTTTTCAACAAAATGTCGGCATTCCTATGGTAGTAAAATGTGCGGCTCTCCTTGCAGATCTCTTCCTATTTCATATGTGTCGGAGTTCCTTCAGAAACTTGTCAAAAACAATAAAATCAAAGAAGTCAGATCATTTCTTTTACATTCAGATGTATTGTTCTTTCGATTACAAATCCAAACTTTTCTGATTGGGTTTCATTAATATATTCTCCACGGCTGCGTCTGTCTTGTGTACAGACTTTAATAATACCTCAGGTTTAGCATAAGTACCATACTCTTTGACAATAATAACATTAACGGTACTTATTGTCTTCACCAGATGTTCATTAATTACGTGTTAAAGTGATATTTTATTTGTCTTACTTTATTATAAACCTTCACTGTTTGTTTTTTTTTGTTATATCCTTTTAGCTTAGTATTTATACATCCAGCCATTGTGTAATTCTGCTATGGTAATTTTTTGTGTACTTTTTTTTCAAATTTGATTGCGTACCATGTCTTTTTGTAATTTTGTTTTTCTTTGTTGATGTATTTGTTTTTGTTGATAGAGATTAAGACTATAATATAATGTTGACTAGTGTACCCCTATTTGTGACATTTTATACCTAGGTAACATGTTCGTTTTGTTTGCATATTGTTGTCAATATAATGAAGTTTACGCGAATGTCATACAAGGTAAAGGTTTATCAGGTTTTACAACACGGTGTAATCTACCATATTCGGAAATATCTGCAACAGGTCGGGAGTATAACAGTTGTTTTCCATTCGTTTGATGTGTTTGAGCTTTTGATTTTGACATATGTTAAAGGATTCAAAGATTCTGATTTTGTGGGAGCTCGGTATTTTTGCTATTTTACATTTTATCCCTAACGGATGAGGATTGGGATCAATTATCCGTTACGGATGCAACGACAAAACTAATGATGCATATATTTTTATTTGGCCAAGGTATAGTGATAAAAAACACTTTAGAATTATTCAACCCCTCTGTTCGACATAATATGAATCATGATAATTAAAAATGTATACAACGGATTGCAAAGGATTGTTTGGATATATTGGTGTCCTAAGTCCAATATATCAATATGGGTTAATATGTCTGGAAACATGAAAAATAATTTTTTAACAATTTATGTATTTTTAAGCCTTAAATGGTCATCATATTGTCCGTCTCCGTTCTTCGTTTGTTTGTTTGTTTATTTGTTTGTTTGTTTTGTTATCAATTTGCTGTATATTTGTGTATATGTCTATAAAACGAGTCAGGTTGAAATATTAAAAAAAAAACGTCAACAGAGGTGCCTGATGAAGCAAACAACATTATAGAAGAATTTTCTCCTTACCGTATTAATTTAATTCAGTATTAGTACATTGACCGTTAACATGGCATCCTCTTTGACAAAAGAGAATTATCTTTATAAAGAAAAACACGAAGGAAAGACTTGACGGATGTCAATGTATTTGTTTGATTACTGTTAAATCAAATACCTATGTGATTCTCAACATAGATCCAGAATCACGCAAAATGTCATCAACGATTATTAATTATATTGCAAATCTCAGTAGGAAAGAATCGAGTACGAAGGCGTAGAGCATTCTACACTATAGAGAAAATATGAAAGAGGAATCTTTATAAAAAGAAACGAGTTTAGTTCTTCGTGATTATAAGGAACGATGAGTGGTTGTTTTCTGGTATCACTTTAATAATTGCCAAATGTTTGAATCACAATATTGGTTGAATTCTATAAGTACATCACACTTTCAACTCATGCGCAGACATACCTACATATGTGTTTTAATATAAACCGTACAAATTATAACATCAAAAAAATATTGTGTCATAAGTTTAAATGTCTTTGAAAAGCTAAAAGGTTGTACAAGTATTAGTCAATTATATTTGTAAAGATACGATTCTTTCTGTTTCTCTCTTTTTTCATGCCTGTTTTTTTCAAAGGCTTTATTTAGTGTTAAAAATTAAAAATAGGGTTTCTTTACCTATGACTTCACAATAAATGTAGTTATGGCGTTACAAGAAAGGGTTTCTGTGCATTTTCGTGAAACATACATGGTGTTGGAACTTCAAACATAGAACAGATGCAAAATACTACCCACTATTTTCAATTCCAAAACTAAAAGCTTAGAGAAAAGACGGCCAAAAATACGTTTTCTTTTATAATTGTGTCTAAGTCAATATGCCACCATACCATAAACATTGTAAAAATGCTCTGTATATGAAAACGTACACGTATAATATATAGATGTATGAGATTGAGTGGTTTTATCGGTTATTATCAATATAGGAAGGAACCTTAGTGCCATTGTTTTAAAGCTACAAACTATAAGTGAAATGGAATATATGAAGTTTATTAAAAACATATATGTAACAAATAACAATTTAAAGCACATTATATGTGTATAAATATAACTTAATGGCTGACCCGTGTTTAGAGAGAGCCATATCTCTTGACGTTAAAGACACCCGTGTATGTTTCGATAAAGAGCAGGCTAATGCTGCTACAATGCAGCACTCGCACCCGCAAAGTGAAAAGGGATTATTATAAGTTGCAAAACTTGTTTCCTAAACCACTATAAATAAATATGTTTAAACTAAATATAACTTTGCAAACAAAAATTAGAAGATGTGGTATAATTGCCACGAGAAACTATCCACTAAAGTTCAAATAAAACAGATTTAAAAAGTGTTGGGAACGGCATGGTCTTCATCAATGAGAAAAAAACAATACCATATAGTTCTATATAAAAGGCCCCGTCATGAATAATATCAATATATGTATTGTTCTTGAAGGTGTAAATATTTTTCAACTGCTATGTGTAAAAATTTAACAATTTTGTCATTTTGTATTTCAAAAAGGAGTTATATTATCTTTAGAACGTCACATTTTCGTAAATATCTACAAGACTTCAAAATTTCAAAGAGTTCAAATCGACACAGTCATACTTGTACCTACCAATTACTAAAATCATCAGATTTTCTGTTCAAAATTAGACCATAAGCGCCCATCCTAAGAAACTGATCTGTATTAAAACCGAGATATATTTTGTACTGATTAAATACATAATCCCATGTTAATTACATGTAATACTATTAAATACGCAGCGACTTGGAAATAAAAGGTAGGTTTAAAGAAAATGTGTTTCTTTTACTTTAATAGTATTTGTGAGTCTGTTGAAACTGCTTCAGTGATTGTTGTTCTATCGCAAAATCGAGTTTCAATCAATTTCTTCTGTAATAAGAATGTGTTGTCAATTAAAACTGCTGCAGTTATTACATCCTTCAATATTTTGTTCAATTTTAGAACTTTTCGTAGAAACTCAGGTTGATTAAACGCATCATATTGGTCATTAATATTCTGTAGGTTTTAAATTTCTAATATACGATGATACTGGCAAGCTTTCTAAAAATCAAATAATATATTAACGAAGGAATTTTTTTTTTCAAAGGAAATATTAGTATCATGCATAACAGTAAACATCAAATGATGGTAACCGTGTGCACCAGGCATACATGAACATGAATGCGAACATAAATTTAATCATTTTGTTTTACTCCCACTTAGTTTATGTGCTAAAACTTCCCTTTTATCGAAGAGCTGTTTAAATCTATCCTAAGGTAAAGCAGTTCCAAATGACGTATATAATAACAGTTCTCTGATTGTGATTTAAAATAGGGGAATTTAATTAGGTTTTAGATAAAAAGGATACATATTTAAAATTAATCACAGTCTTGGAAATATATTTAAGTTCTGCCTTTCGTCATAATTAATTGTATAATTGATTTTGAATAAAACAAATAGGTATAATAGGTGGAATATTTTGTTTAAACAAAACACATATAAGGGGAGATTTAAGTAACATAGACTGCCTTTACAGGTCGCGTACGTTCTACCCATGGTGTTTGTTTGACGTTTTATATTTTTAGAAGATTGAAAGGTTATTTAATATGTTATCGAGGTTGTGTTGTGCAACAGCCGAACCATGGCTTTCAGTGTACGCCGATAATTACTGTTATATGTATAATGAGGAGAGGTGTAACGATTTTTTTTTGAGACAACTATCCACCAGAGTTATAATAAGTAAAGTAGAAGTAAACAATAATCGGCAACCATACGGCCTTCCACAATGAGAATCCTCACACTGAATAGTCGGCTATAAAATTCTGAGATGTAAAATGTCAAACCATTCAAACCAGAATACTAAAGGCGCAATGTTATAACACTTGTTTTTGCTTAACACACATATTACTTTGCAGATGCATAAGTTCATTATGACTCTTTTTGTGTTGGTGTCGCAGTTTAGTCATACTAATGTTACGAATTCCGTCTTTAACTTGCTTTTGTGTGAATTGAAGCTTGACTCCTTTTGGTGAACTGAAGCGTGAAAACAGGTGCGGATGTAAAGAAGTATGTGGGAGTATGGACGCAGTGTTGACTACTTACATGTCTTTTGGTGCCAAATTCTGTGACCGGTGTTGTAGCTTGTTTGTAGCCTACTCTTTTTCTAAGTTTATTATTGTCGTATTTGTCGGTTCTGGATTCTAGATCTCAAATTAGCTGGTTGTTTCTGTTCTGCTTGAAGAGTATGCACTTGTCTACACGTTGTCTCTTACGACGACAGGTAGACGTGTTAATTCCTGATTAAGTTAGGAACGTTAACTTTATTTTGTTTATGTTTTATCGTTCTTGGTTGATCAGGTTTATATTGAAAACGTTCAATGCTCTTCATCTTTGTACTTTTGAGCTTTTTTGATGTGAGAGTTACTGATGAGTCTTATGTAGAGTCGAAACATGGGTCTGGCGTATCAAATTGTTAGCATGGTACCTTTTGAACTATTCAGCTAATACTGCATCTTCGCCGGTAAATCAAATAACTGGTCGTTAAGGATACGTATTATGATTAAGGCACACATCTTAATTGTTCTATCGTAGGTGTACTACTGTTGTTTGTCTTTTGGGTGTGTTTTTTTAATTGTTCGCCATAGCGTCGACTTATGAGATTGAATATTCTAGCTCGAACTAAAGTGTATGGTAGATGTGTTTGAGAAAATAGACACATTACAGTGATCCGAACACTTTTTTTTACTCTTTGAGTATTTTTATACCCAAGTTTAGCTTACATTATACTATCTTATGAAATTTATACATTGTGTACCTAACATTGTACCATATTATCAAATCTTGTTAATATAATGGTATTTAATGGGACTGTCGTATAAGTGAGAGATTGAGCGCTATTAATGTAGGTTCAATCCACCATTTTCTACATAAAAACACGTCAGTAACAAGTCAGGAATATGACAGTTGTTATCCATTCGTTTGATATGTTCGAGCTTTTCATTTTGCCATTTTATTAGGGAATTTCTGTTATGAATTTTCCCTCTGGGTTTTTGTGATTGTACTTTATACATATTGAACACAAATCAATAAGAAATAATAAGAAAATGAACCATTTTAAATAATCGGTAATAAAAAGATACAAAGATATCAAGATATTCTAGAATATGTCGTTTGAAGGGGAAAAAATAAAAGCGATTAGAAAAATGAAATTAAATAGATTAAGTAAATAAATTCAAAAAATCATATGAATTTAAGAAAAAATGATGGAATAATTTAAACTTTAAAATCATGAAATACATTCATCACTAACGAAAAGTGCTTTCTAAAACTGTTTTAGAGTTAACACAGGCATGGTATGTTCAAGGGTAGAGCCTTCAAGATCCGGTTCTTGGTAGACAGGACGGAATCAGATCAAGTGTAGGACAGTGTAAAACAGTCTGGATAAAATCTGTGCACACACTTATAGATAATAATTATCACAATATGTAATAGATTATAAATGTCCAAAACAGCTTTATACATGCAGTGGAACTCCTTTTGTCAAAAACTGTTCTGACAATGTTAGGGTCTACATACTATAATAGTTCTACGGACAGACTCTGACAAAGGAGTAGATCCAGTAAGACCCCTTTTTGACCCCAAAATATAGCACTTTTACAAAAGTGTTACAATGTAAACTTTTAACTATCTATTGGAAAATAGAATACATAAATATGGACTGTTTTTACAATACAATGCACATATATCGAGTACTAGCATCATTAAGTAATGCTAAATTACTGACATCTTCACAATTTCAGCATTTGAGTTAAATTTTTGACGGTTTCCGTCTTAAATGGAAGTGGTCGCATTTGTGTTCATTTTTAATATTTTAATGTATATAAAGTTGTATTTGATGATAGTACATAACATATACAATGTATAAAGGTTGAGAATGATCACGGATGCGACCACTTTAATTTTTGACAAAAAAAATCTGAAAAATAACATATTATGCGTATTTGATAGATTTTCCATACATGTAGTTAAGCTTGAAGTTGAGCGACTTTAATGACTAAATCAGTTCAAATCTTTCACTCAAAGTGATTGAATCGACTGAAGTAGACACTTGAGTGTTTAAAAAGTGTCCAAAATCTTTCATCAGATTGTTCTGAAATTTGAGGCCAAAATTTGGCCTTTGCTCGACATACTCCTCCTAAGAGTGGTTCTAACTGTTCCCAACTGTAAATCATGATAAACATTGTAAATGAACCTACTTTCAATCTTATCATTCCCTAAATAGCAACTGTACATTTTACATAGATGATTGAATGATTGCACTAAAATGAAACGCACGTTGAAACTGAAATTTCAATAAAGATGTCGTTACTAATGGAAAATAAACTTAATCAACATGAATAACAAATCATTTTTGTAATTACAAACTACGAGAATAAAGTGCATGTGTTAATTATTGAAAATCGTATCAATATACAAATCAAACACAAACACATTGAAATACTTGTCTACTCAGATAAAAAAACACTAATCCTATTTTACTATTTTTCTAACCAAATAAGATTGAATGGTGTCAATGCCAAACAATAAATAACATTATTGCTCATGAAAACAATAGTTGCACTAGAGATTATTTATGTAAAGCCTCTTAATACCGTAGATACCAAATAACTTTTCTTAGTTTACGGGTTTAGTCATTCACGCAATACATTGAAAATGAAGTTGGATTCAACGTCTCACAACTAGTGTAACAAATTAAATACATTTAATGACATTTTTGTAAATCAAGACGTAGAATTTTACAATTTAGTGTCACACATTTCAGTTTTCTTTGCAGATTTTTGTTTCACTAGAGAAGACATGTTTAGTTGTGTTTTTAGTAAATAAATCATTTTATATGCCAGCTTTAGCTGGCACTTATGGTAGAAGCATCGTTTTTGGAATAAAGAACTATAACTCTCTCTACACGACTCATCTGAAAAGTTTCGTCACTCTCGTTAAATCTCGTACGATTCTTTTTTTTAATGGTTGCCGAATTTAACGTTTCAACGCAAACCTGTAAAAAGGAACAGATCGGAATAATTTCGATGTTAAAAACGACATTAATTTTTATTTGTTTACAAAAACAAGAATACAGAAAGGAGTAGGTCCGGTAAGGACCGATTTTGGCCTCAAGTTTCAGGTTCATCTGACGAAAGATTTTGACCACTTTTTCAACACTTAAGTGTCTATTTTATTTGAATTAATTAGTTTTTGTGAAAGATTTTAACAGATTTAGTCATTAAAAACGAACTGATTCAAGCTCAAATATGAAAAATCTACCTAATATGCCGAAAAATGTCACTTTTCAGATGGTTTTTGGTAAAAATGAAAGTGGCCGCATCCGTGTTCATCCTCAACCTTTATATATGTTATGTATTATCATAAAATACAACTTACATTTCAATATTAAGGATGAACACGAATGCGGCCAATTTCGTTTTACACGAAAACCGTCTAAAATTTAACTAAAATGCTAGAATTATTAGGATTTCAGTACTTTGGCATGACTTAATGGTGCTAGTACCGGATATATGTGCATTGTATTGTCAAAAACAGCCCAAATTTATGTAGCGGGAGCATTGTACTGTCCAATAAATAACTAAAGGTTTACATTTTAACAATTTTGTAAAACTGCTATATTTTGGGGCCAAGAAGGGGTCTTACTGAACCTACTCCTTTAAGTAACTTGTGTAGTTTATTTAAATTTTATTGTACCACGGAAATAATAGAAGTTTGGACAACAACATCTGACGCCATGTTTCGTCTGCTCATCTTTCCAAAACAAATTTCCTAAATAATCACAGGTACTTCATTTAAAAGTCACACACTCATAAATAATGACAACATATTTAGTGAAAAAGTTCCGTCCAGCCATGGGAACACAGCAAAAACCTCTGCAAGCAATACACTTCGGGATTTTTTTTTTATAATGGCCATGCGACATGCGGGGTAAACTCCGGTGCACTGGTTGACCATAGCTACTTATGTTCATCTGCCACATAATTCCCCATATCAAGGAACAGTGATAATGACGTTGGGTTATACTGTTGAATGTGATCACGTTTATTCATGTAGCTCACAGACAAATTCAAAGCTTAACAAAAGTTAAAAAAAAATAACAATCTTCTTATACTGTACGTCCTTTGGCAAACTCTCAACAAACTCTTTCACTGATATATATCACATATGAGATATCTACCTAATACAGTCCCAGGAGATGGAAACTGTTTTGTTTTCTCTCTCTCTACTGTAAGTTTAAACATGAGGAGACTTGAGTCTGAGTGTTACATTTAAGTACAGCCTGCTATATATTGTATGCTCCCATATTGTCCAAATTTTGATTTTATGGGAAGATGGAGTTAATATGATAACCCATGATAATACCATGATAATACCATGAATTTGATAGGTATATACAGGGCATGTTACTAGGGAGTATGTGGGCTACATCCTTTAAAATTCAAGCTGCAGCAGTCGCCTGTATATTTTATGCGTCAGTTTCAACCTAATCGAAACATTTTCAATCTACCATGTACTTTATCACTATATCAGGTTCACATTTCAACCTATCTAGCAATATACACTTATGGTTATATATAACATCATAGTACCAAAATTGCCCTCAGTAACCAAATTGCACCTATTCACCAAAAAAAGCTGCAAAAATTGAAATAATGTCAAATTGTTCGAAATATTTGAAGAAATAAAAACAAAACATCTGTTTATATTCCAGTTTAAAGGATTTGATATTAAACACGTAATAATGTATGGAATTTGGGTACTGATCTTATAACAGAATCAATTACAGTTCAAACCCATTTTTCTATGACTCTACATGGACTCAAAATTAAATTTGTAACTATATTGTAAACGAGGATAGTCTACAAAATAAGCACAGAATGGACTTTTGTCTGGTTCATAAAAAAAAGTTGGTGAAAAAACTGACAATATAGGTGCAATTTGGGTACTCTCATGTTAGCAACTTCACAACTACAAATTTATTTTCATGAAGAAAATAAAAACAGTACAAACCTTAAATCAATCAAATGCTTCGCCACGCACAGTCTGATACGACCACAGATGTATATTTAGCATATAAAAAACATACTTCAATATGGACTAATTTGAAAACAGATTTCAGGTGAACCTAAACATTTCTACTCAGAAGCAGTCTCTATAATTACATATCTCCTTAATTTTATATGATAGTCCTACAAAAACATTGAAAATGTGTACATTTAATTTTTTTTCTAGCTTCTCTCATGTGAATGCAGTACCTTTTTGGTCACTATTTATGTGTTGCGTCTAAATAAGAATTGTAACACTTTATAGTGACTGAACAGGTTAAACAAATACTTCTCAAGAAAACAGAAAAAGAAGACAACTAGGAACAGCATCAGCCATGCCAGTATATGTATGAATAAAAACTCAGATCAGAATAGCATTGACAATATGTTAGTTATATGTCCTTGTGAATATATAGTGAGAAAAGTTATCAATAATTCTGCAGATAATGCAATTTTATCAAGTGTTTTGTACATTTTCTGTTAAAATTTGCACACAATCAATGAAACATTCAAAAAGGCTAAACTAATTTTTATTACTGAAAGTTTAAAAAAATGGCAAGTGTTTTATTTTCCAAATAACTCATGTGTTTCTGTAACAGAAAAAAATCATGTGCAATTTTGAGAATTAAAGGGAAAGCAGCGCACTGGTGCATGTCAATTGTGAATATACTTACCAAATATATTTTCTTTATCATGATACTGACATCGACATTATTAAGGAGTACATATCATAGGAAAAATGCACAAATTACAGATAAAATAATTCAACCACCTTATTTTGTGTGCATCTCCTGTCAAATCAGTATCTGTTGCATCTATATATACTAGATGAGTAATAATCAATGTAAATATGGTAAATTTTTGAAGAAAAAAAAAAATATTTATAAAATAAACATCCCAAAAAATGTTGTACCATAACCTCAAAATCAATTCTAATCTTCCTTTTGTCTATTGAACCTTCTAGTACAATTTCATAGAGATCCATTCACTAAGTATACTAAAGTTATTGTCTGGAAACCAAATGTGTCTTTTTGAAAACAACTACGACATGATTAAGCATTACCCGAAAGCAAATTTTTGACATGCTTGTATTTCCCATTTCCATTCTCAATTTTATTTTGTTGTCATAAAAACTTGAAAAGTAAGCTAACAAAAAATATATATGCAAGAAATGACATAAAACTGACTGTGAATTAGTATATGAAATTGATGTAGAAAGAACTCACAAACTGAAGATGATCAGGAATACGAATGTTTTTTTTTGTTCGAGTCAGATTTTTTTCACCGAAGCCATTTAGCGCTATCACTTAGTTTTATTTAGTCAAAATACTAGTATTAAGGTTCATCATAACAAATTTGCACTGAATACGGCCGTATTTTCACCTAAAAACCTAATGTGTACAGCCTTACCTGTGCGGTTCGGGAAGATTTAAATGTGTTTAGATATATAAAATTTAAATATTTTTTGCATATCTGAAAGATAAAATCGTTTTTGGTGAAGATCTGGATTCAAAATATTTTTTTGTCCTCTAGATCTGCTTGAACATATTTTTTTATAAAAAAGAAAAAATACCATAGCCCCTCCTGCTTTTTGAAGTTCAATGATCGATCCCTAAACATTTTCCATCTGAAATTATAATTTTATTTTAGACAAAAACTAGCTACATGTATGTTAATGTAGCCTAGGACATTTGTCCTGAACATACATGAAATGTTTTTCACTGGACGTTACGCAACTGACAACCAATCAATATATAGGACATTGTCTTGGTATAAAGCTGGCATTTAAGGTAGCGCCTTCCTCCTATTACAATTAAAGCAATGTATTTTTTTTTAAAGCCAAGTATACCATAATTTCTTTATTAAAACGATTGTAATAGATCTATCTTTGCAACAAATGCTCAACATTCAGAAAGTTAAGAACAACATAATTGCCGTTGTTTAAACGATATGAATTGTTAAAAACTATAAGTGAGCTAAAATTTGATTTTTATGGGAAAAATGGGGGTTGGCTAGGATTATAAAAATCATCCTGCATGTTTTTAGTTGTAATCTCTGTCCTGCTTTTTTATTTTAATTTTTTTATTCGTTTATCCTGACTTTTATTTTCATATTTTTTACTCTGACTTTTTTTTGGTAAAGTGTCTTATCCTGCCTGTTTGTAATTTCATCCTAGCCCTCCCCCTAATTGAAATCGAATATTACTGTCTTTAGTGAAATAGAATATGTGAATGTTGTTTAAAAAACAAACAACAACAAAACAAACAATAGTAATGTAAAACAATTTGTATACATATATATATATAGAGAGTTTAGACTCGTTTATATTTTTCGTTTGGGCTTGTATCATATTTTCCCTCCGCTTTATATGATCCGTTTATCCTATATCGACTCTTAAAATTCAAGAGTCTATCTGAAATTGAGAGTAAATTATATGGCCTTCCACATACCGTTTCGATCCCTAACATCACTGAATAGACATATATTGTCGAAATCTAGATCTGGTGTACAAAAAAAATATTGACACCTTGTGTTTGTGGCATAACATCTTGGCCACAAGTTTATCGTTTTCTGTTTAGCATTAAATTTATACTAAGATCCATTTTGTTACATCTCGTGATCCATTTTATTTGGCAATCGTCAATGGCAGTCAGCAGGGTTTAAAAACATCAGTTGTTCTACCTGTTAGTCAAATGCATTTTGTTTAAATATACTTTTTCACCTTTTTGGTCTTTTGGAAAATGTTGTTTGTGCTGTATTTAGACCCTTCTACAACGAAATTTGTTTTACATGCACACGTATAAAAATTGCGGTTTTTATCCAACGCAATCATAGGTTTAAACGTGGTTTTCAATTTATACTCGTTTATATATAAATATATATAACTCTACAACAGATTTATCCATCGGATCACCAGCAATGATGGTGATACATGGCTGTGTACATTATGTATATACAACTCGTCTAAACATCAACCCAACAATATTAGATCTGTAAATTTGCTTTCGCAAATTTTTTTGTTCTTCCCTCGCAGGGATTCGAACCCATGCTACTGAGATATCGTGACACCAAATCGCCTGCACTGTAGCCGTCCCGATAGACCACACGACCACCTGGGCTTCACAATAATAAAGCTTTCGGTGGTCGTATGTTACCTTTCCTCGTCAGTTTTAATCTAGCGTCGTATGATAGAGATGGAGATGTTATTGTTACAGATCAGCTCAATTATCTATAGTAAAGATAATAGTGTATCAGACACAGAGATTCAACTTTCGAGTATGGAATGTTTAACATTTGATATTGGATTATTCTGGAAACAGTAAACATTAAATGGTGGTAACCATGTGCATCAGGCTAGATAGACATGAATGTTGACATAAATTAAATTTTTTTTGTGTTACTGTCTCCAACTCTATGTGCTTAAACTTCCCTTTTATGGTAAAACTGTTCAAACATATTCTAAAATGACGTAAATAATAACATTTCTCTGATTGTGATTTAAAAAACGCGAAGTTAATTGTGTTTTAGATAAAAAGGATAAAAAAGATAAAATTGATCACTGAAGTCTTGAAAGTATATTTTAGTTCTGGGTTTCGTCATGTTGAATTGTATAATTGATTTTGAATAAATGAATATGTATAAAAGGTAGAATATTTTGATTACATGAAAAACATATAAAGGGAGATTTGAAGAAAAAAACATAGACTATCTTTACAGGTCACGCACGTTGACCCATTGTGTTTAGTATTTTCAAAAGATTGAAAAGTTATTTACTATGTTATCGTGCTTGTGTTGTACAACAACACCACCGGTATGTACATGTACCATGGTTAAGAATTAATTCCGTAGCAGTTGCTAAACAGATAGTACGTGATATGTAATGACCCTAATCATTTGGGGCCCTTTGTATCTTGCTGTTCTCTTTCAGCCAATGCTTCGTGTTTAAAAGGCCGTACTTTGACCTATAATGGTTTTATTTGTACAATTTGTTACTTGGATGGAGGGTTGTCTCACTGGCACTCATATCCCATTTTCTGATATATTTGACCTGGTGTTGTTTTCGTGTACGGTGTCCGGTGTATGCTGGGTTTGACTGTAGATGATTATGAAGAGATGTGTAACGATTGCTTATACATAATAATTACCAATATATGTACTAGATTATAAATGTACAAAACTGTTTATATATGCAGTTGTACCGCTTTTGTCAAAAACAGTTCTGACAATGTAACGTTATCGTTCTACATACAATAACAGTTCTACTGATAGATTCTGACAAACTTGAAGTGAGGTTCGAATTGTTCAAAACTGTATATTATGATAAACATTATATATGAACCTACTTTCAATCTTGCTATTCCCTAAATAGCAACTGTAAAGTTTACGTATATGATTAAATGGTTGCCCTAACACAAAAAACGCTCGTTGAAAGAGAAACTTCAATAACGACGTCGTTACTAATTGAAAATAGACTTAATTAAAATCAATAACAAAGCATTTTTGTAGTTGCAAACTATGAGAATAAATTACATGTGCTTAATTATTGAAAAACGTATCAATATACAAATACTACGTTATCACATTGAAATACATGTCGGCTCAGATGAATGACACTAATATCTATTTTACTATTTTTCTAACCCCCAAAAAAAATAAATTGGTGTCAATGTCAAACAAAAGTTACATTATTACGAAAAAAGGAATAGTTGCACTAGAGATTATGTATGTAAAACCCCTGAATACCGTAGAGACCAAATATTATTTTCAGTTTTCAAGTATTACATTAAAAATCAAATTGTTAGACGTCTAACAACAATTGTAACAATTTAAGTGCCAGTCTTTGTAAGAATCAGGCAATTTTGAAAAAAATCAAAACATGGCTGGAAAAAACCCACTTAGCCAGCCATCCTATTTTGAAGTAACACTCATCCTGAGTTAGAAATGGTAAGTCTTTAGTGTCTGCGTGTCTGGTAACTTGACAAATCTTTAGATAAACTTTGGTTAGAATGATAGCAAATTACAGAGTTAGCTCCCCTTAATTGTTAATTTCTAGTGCATTGTAACCAAATTTTATCTCCAATTACCAGAACAGGACAAGGAAACGAATGGTATACTTTTGCATCATTATACATTTTGAACATAAATTAATGTCAACTTGAGTGGGATTTTGTTTGTCATGTTTTCACCACTGCCTGATTCTTAGGTAGACTAGCACTTAAATACATTTGAGTGACATTTTTGTAAATAGCAAGACTTAGAATTTGACAATTAAGTGCCACACATTCAGATTTCTTTGCCGATTCACTAGAGAATATATCTTTATCTGTGTTTAATGTCGTTAATCATTTTATACAATTAAAGCAATATCATTTTATGAAAGTATACCTAAATTTCTTTCTTGTAATCGTTTCTTATAGATTTATCTTTGCCACATATACTCAACAGGTCAGAAAGAAAAGAATTAATAATACATTTGGGCATTATCTCAATATTGTGTGAACCAAATAGAAGCAATTCATCGGTGTTTGTCTATGTTTAAGGTAGTGAAAAGCTCCAATAGATTGTGTAAGAATAAAGTACAAAATTTAAAAACTAACATTGATCGCCATTCATATAATAATTAAACAGTCGTCAGTAAGAGCACTTTTTAAAAAGGACGATACAAAACGGTTTTAGAAATTCTTTGGATGTGTATGCTAGATTACTTGCTTTTGGTGGTTCTTATAATTGGTTTTAGATGTCTGACTTTTCAATGCTATACATGTACACTGAAAGTAAACACTGTTTTATCAAAAAGTAAAATTACAAAGATACCGAACTCCAGTAAATATTCAAAACATATAATTCCCTTAAAGGAGTGGTGACAGATACCATAGGGACATTCAAACTCATAGATAGTAAACAAACTGACAACGCCATGGATAAAAAAGAAAAAAACGACAAACAGACAAAAAATACTACATAAAACATAACATAGAAAACTTAAGACTGAGCAATACGAACCTTACCAAAACCTGGGGTTGATCTCAGGTGCTTCGCGAGGGTAAGCAAATAAAAAAAAACCAAAAGCTCAAATACAGGCAATTCGGTATGAATAAGATGGTGGATAAAACCTGGTTGTATAGTTAGATAAACCTCTCATTTGTATGACAGTCACCTGAATTCAATTATATTGACAAAAATGTGTGAGCAAAACAAACAGACATAAAAGTTAAGAATATAAATGTTTTGGCAAGCGTTTTTCCAACAACAAGACAGGAATAACATTAAACTTGTTCTCCTGCTGCTATTATCATTTAGATTAGTGTGAACCTGTTGTTAATGCTTTATTACTGCTACTATTAGTATTGCCGTTGTTGTGTACCGTTTCTTGTGTTGTTGTGTTCCTGTCGTTACTGCGTTGTTTTTGCTACTTTATTATTGTCAATGTTGTGTAACTGTTGTCAAAACTTTTTTCAGCTGCCTGTTCATAACCAATGTTGTGTTCCTGTTGTTAAAACTTTATTATATTATTATTGTAATAAAGTGTGTTCATGTTGTTTATGTTTTAATTCTGCTGCTTTTCTATTTGCCATTCTTGTGTTCCTGGTGATAATGCTGCTTTAAATTTTACTGAATTATTTATGTTCCGATTGCATATTTATCCACCTCTACTACTGTTATTTCTGTTTATTTAATCCGGCTATTTTATCTGTATTTCTAGATCTGATTGTTTTCAGGAATTCTTATTCATTTGCTTTGGCAATTTTCTCTCGCTGTTATTATATTGTATTAGTTCTTTTTTTATATTAGCTAAATATAAATATTTACCATTGAATCTCGGACTAAAGGCAAATTATTCAGCTTGAGGGAATACACCTCATTTCCGGCGATTAGCAATATTAGTGTTCTTATTTCCAGAACGCCATATTATCGGTCAGATCATACAGACAGTTAAATCTAATTTGTTCTCACATATTGACAATATATTGAATAAGTGTAAAACGTATGATGTATAACCATACAAAAGTAATCACAGAGAAATCTAATTATGGATGCAATACGAGTGATATTTCCGACTACGGAAAATTATAGTTCAACCCCCAGAGACCACGGAAAGCTCAGAAGATCAGATTAAATATTAATAAGAATCGCTTCTGTGGATAAATATCCAATAAACATTGTGCAGATCTGTCAGTCATAGATTGTGTGTGTTGATATCTGAACTGTCTGTCAACAGATAGCTATTTTATTGTTTTCCGTGAAAAATGAGATAATATAAAATTTTACACATGATGTCTAGTTATAGGAAAAACATGAGGAATATTTATGAACAACTTAGATGTAGTTTATTAAAGGAGGAAATGAGGAAGTGAGTTTCAGCAACAGACAAGGGGAGAAGACCGGGATATTTGGCGAATTATGGAGTAGATACAACGTGTTAGAGTAGGAATAACTTGAAGTCAGCATATTTACTTTTGATTTACATATTAGTTGACATTAAACTTTGAACTAACCTGGTCGGGTTGTTGTCTCTTTGACACATTCCCAATTTCCTTTCTCAGTTTTATTCAGCAACTGCAAGTTTCCTTAGAGCAATACTTTTTGTATCCTGTCTTTTTGATCTCCGTTTATTTTCTTAGCATCTGATGATACGAGCCCTTTCCAACTGATTTGTTTGCAGTTTGTTTTCTCATGTATGTTTTTTGTCACTCATTTTAAATGAGGCCTATACTGTTTTGTCTCTCATTTGAATTGTATATTTCAACATCTAAAGCATAATCTGCTTATTCCTTCGAAGTACTTTAGATCAACCCGTAGTTTTGTATTTTTCTAGCGTAATTTTCTAATGATAGTCTAAGGTGTTTTTTAAAATTATCCATGTGTGTGTTGTTTTTACCTGTTATAATTTTGACAGTGATGCGTTGTCATGAAAAACATGTTTCATTTTAAACATGTCACATTCAGCACAGTTTCAAGGTTAGAACATTTATATGATCGATGGTGTACACAATTGGTGATGTCTTATGGTTGAAACAAGAGTATGTTTACAATTTAGTGTATTTATCACCTGATATTTATAGATTATCGTTGATCATCTCAACGAAATTGATTTTCTTTCTTGGGCCGGGACGGCGAAAGCGAGAAAAGCAATCTTGTTGAGATGACCAATGGTAAATAAAGGCAACAGTAGTATACCGCTGTTCAAACTCATAAATCCATGGACAAAAAATAAAATCGGGGGTAGCAAACTAAAACTGAGGGAAACGTATACATATAAGAGGAGAACAACGACACAACACCACAATGCAACACACACAGAAACGGACCAAGCATCAGACAAAATCCCACGAGAATAACAAACACAACATCAAAACCAAACACATGAATCTGGCATAGACAAGTACCGTGACACGTCTTATCGCAATGTCAATTTACACTCAAAAATAAGAGAAAACAAACGACGCAACGTTAAATTGTAAGACACACAGAAACGAACTATAATATAACAATGGCCATATTCCTGACTTGGTACAGGACATTTTTAAAGGAAAAAATGGTGGGTTGAACCTGGTTTTGTGGCATGCCAAACCTCGCACTTTAATGGCAATGTTAAATATAACATTGAAATGACAACATAATATTTCAGGACTACAATACAAATAAAAAGGAGAACGTATTAGACAAAGATATACATGATTAATGAATAACAAAAAGCATCAGGTTTAAAATTCAATACGCCAAAAACGCGCCTCGTCCACACAAGACTCACCAGTGACGCCCAGATATAAAAGATCGAAAGCGAAAAAAAGTACAAAGTTGTATAGCACTGAAGATCAAAAGTTGAAAAAGATTGTGTCAAATACGGCTATGTTTTTATGCTTGGGATAAGAACATCCTTATTATTTAGAACAATTAATGCTATTGCAAACAGTAAATTTTATCAAATGAATATAACAGATATACGTAATGAAACTGAGGTATTAACTCATTACATAAAACAAACACGAATTCATAATGCAAATTAAAGACCAACACAGAATAGACACACCCGACTCAGTCCAGGCCTCAACGCAGTAAATTATGAAAATGACGTCACATACGATTTGAATATTTGAAATTTCTGAAACAGCAGAAAAATGACGTCACATATGAAAAGCCATATCTCAAAAGTAAGATAGAATTAGGATTGATTAAAGATTGTAATAGAACTAAAACCTGATATTGCATTTAAACACAATGAATATTGCAATACTTATTAATAGCAATTAACTATAATATATATATATATGTCCAGTTTGTTATGAATCCAACTTCAAACGTAAATTATCGTACAGATTACGTTGACCAAAATTAAATCTAATAAATGACGGCGGTGATTCATTTTTCTTTCCATAACACATAAATATAATAGAAAAGACGTCAACACATTTGACAAAATCCGATGAGAATTACAAATATAACATTAAACATTTAAACTAAATACATGAATTTGGGATAGACAAGTACCGTAACACGTCTTATAATAATGCAAATTCACACTCAGCAAAACAGTCACAATCGGGAATACGTCACGTTTGGTAAATAAAAGATTAGACGACATAATGACAAACCACAATCTACCATGTGGTAAAAATGTCCTTAGCTAGTTTGGTTAAAGACACATCGTATGGATCCACCAATTCGTGATGGTGTCCATAAAATTTACGGGGTTTCAATTTTAATCTGTCCTCCTCATAACTTTGTTGGAGAAGTTTCTGCGTAAGGAGCAGACTCCTGTATATGAAGTCCGTATAGTGTGAACAAGCTCGTGAATAACGTATCAATTGTGATATGTAAACACCATACGAAGGGGCAGATGGTATGTTACTGCTGAGAAATGGGAAATTGATAATTGGGAAGTTGAAATCGTCCCGTTTGTCATAGATTTTCGTGTGAAGTCGTCCAAATACGTCAATTTTGAGGAAAAGATCAAGGTATGAAGCAGTCCTTCTAGTATCAGTAGTATCCTTAATTTCAAGTTCATTGGGATATATGAGATGTAAGTATTGTCTGAAGTATGGGTTATTCAATGATAGAACATCATCAATATATCGGAAAGTAAAATTAAAGAATTTCGCAATTTGCTTTTTCTTTTTGTCTTGTAGAAGGTTCTGAATGAATTCTGCTTCATACGAGTACAAAAACAAATCAGCCAGCAGGGGTGCACAATTAGTACCCATTGGAATACCGATTGTCTGTTGAAATATAAATCCTCCAAACTCAACAAATATATTGTCGATCAAAAAGTCCAGCATTTTGATAATATCATCTTCAGTATATTTTTTGGAAGATTCAGTGTGATTCTTCACAAAATTTGAATTATTGTAACCCAAAACAAGAAATTTGTATCTACGATTCCCATTTTTATAGAAAAAGCTCTGTTTTATGAGATGGTGAAGTCGATCTTTCAACTGAGCATGGGGAATAGTAGTACATGTATATAGCGTAGAAAAATCAAAAGTTTTTATGTTGCTGCAAAATTGCAAAGATTGTGATCGAAGGTTAAGCAGTAGATCTTTGGAATTTTTGAGAATCCACATCTGGTTAACACCACTGGTAGAATATATCTCCTCACATTATTTTTGAAGCCCATCTTTAACTGTAGCAAGAATAGTAGTCAGTACTTTAGAAAGATGTTTAGTCGAACATTTTGAAGAACCAGCTATGTATCGTTCTTTATATGGAGTTTTGTGTAATTTAGGTATCCAGTATAATGAGGGCAAGTTTTCTTCTTCTTTCGTTCTTGGTAAATGATGTTAAAGAATATGTAGGATTACCAGTAGTTTTATCAATTCCAAGCTCTGTAGTGAGACATTGCAAATAATGTTTTTTACATATGAAGAGAATATTATTGGAGGCTTTATCTGCTGGAACAACGACATATTTGTCATGCACAGAGGATAAAGCATCCACAACCTCCGGATTCTTGAAAGGGTTAGAAACTCTAGTACTCATATTACATCGTAGTTAATGTATGCGCCTCTGAATGCATGATCGAATAGCTTTGATCCATTCAGACAAAGTGTCCAGTTCTGGTTTGTCTGGTTTGCGCTTAACCTATTTTCTTGCATAGTCCTCAACTGCATCCATCAGTAACTTGAAATTCTTTTTCCAGTTGATGGACTGGGGGATTCTATTTTTTGGTCCCTTGGCTAACAACTCTCTTAGTTGTTCATTGGTAACGATGCCAAGGTCACTAGTAATACTATGACCAGCTGGACTGTAATTGTATTGTGACGATGTACATGAGCAATCCGGAGGCTTGGATTTTGTATCTTTGTGTTAAAAGCCTCCAAAACTCTCTTGTGGTTGAAAATCTTGGATGCAATAGACTTTGTGTAAGTATAAGAAATAACAGATGTAGCTTTATTTTTGAAGTAATCAGGTATAGATTTTTGTACAGATTTTTGATGGAAAATATTGCTAATATTTACAGCATCTAAACCTTTATTGGCGAATTCTACTTTAAAAAAATAACGTTTTTCCTCACTATTGGATGTAGTGGATACGGGTTTGAATAGTCTATGGTTAGCAATGTCCATGATAATTGCAACTAATCTGTACAAAACAGAACGAGAATCAGTAACGGAAGTATTTTTGGCATCTTGAAATAGTAAAGAAAGTTTTGACAATGGAATGGAGTATAATTTAGTTCTAATGTAATCTGTTTATCGCTCTTTTACCTATGACGACGTTGTCAATTTCATGTCAATTTCATTAGCAACGCCACGTGCTCCCTTAGTTCTAGCGATAATTTTCATATCACTCGACTCCGATGAGAAACAAAATGATCTGACAGTAAGATCAAAGGAAAATTTCGTAAAATAGCGATAATATAATTTATCATGAACTTATAGAAATTGATGGTTTAATTGTACCCCATGATAAACCTCATTTGTAAATATGTTTATTAATTGAATTTAAAGAATTGCCTCAGCCGATTGATATACCTTTTGTTATCAACTACTTCCGGTTGATATTAACTTTTTTTCCGGTTTATATCAACTGCTTCCGATTATTTTCGCATGGCATTTCGGCGTCACTCTTGTTGGAACGTTTTTAGCAAAAAACATAACTAAGATGGATAAAAAGCATATAAGAACCAGGAAAATATATCATTACAAAATTGAACACAAATAATACAATGAATGATATCAGACCTCTTATCAGCAACTAGTAAACATAATCGCCCGCGCCTGTCAGCTCTCGTGCTGATATTATGACCTAGGGCTGATAAGGGGTCCGATATGAAAAATGCCATGTTATAATCTATATTTATTGACATTCGTAATTGGAGTAACTGTGGAGAAAAGTGTCTACGAATGATCATACATCTGCGAAGCATTGGAATAATTCATCAAAGAGAACTAGTATCAAATGAATACATACCTTCGGCACTTGCTATACGATTTTAACTACAAAAATGCATCTATATTGCGCCAGACAGGTTAACATGTGTCATGTTCAAATAGTGTATTGAAATTGATCGTTGAAATAGCAAACAATTAAACAAAACTGACTACACCATGGCTAAAAAATAAAAAGACAAACAGACAGTAATACACAAGAGACACAACATAGAAAACTAAAGACTTAGCAACACGTTCTATCGGGTGCTACGGAAGATGAGGCAGATCCTGCTCCCCCCTGTGACACCAATCGTGTTGCTCGTTTTATTACAAAACCGGTAAATAGTCCTCATTCAGTAGGTCGAATTCGTGGTGAAAAGGGAAATGGATTGTAGAGACGACATAACGAACACATTCGATATCATCTGTGAACCGGCTTTTTCAAAACGTTCAACCAACTCGTTATGGCATCCGTAAGATTCACGAAAGGATGATTTCAACTTCACCATTTGGAACTCTTGGTTTAATAGCTTCCTTGTGAGCAGCAACCCTCTATCAAGGAATACATGATAGGAAAAACAATCTCGGGAATATAGTATCAATCCGTATGCCGGCGCTGCTACAATAACGCTACATGGAAATGGAAAGTTCATTAATGGGAAGCTGGAATCATCTCTTTTGTCGTAAGTTTTGTTTTTAGTCGAACCTCATTCTCAACTTTCAGATGTAGGTCAAGATATGAGACAGACTGAACTGTATCTGCTGCATTCTTTATTTCTAGTTCGGTGTGATAGATCATTCAAAAGAGTCACAAAATTTGAATTATTTAGTGAGAGAACATCATCTATATAGCGGTAAGTAAAGTTAAAGGATATCGCTAACTTCTTATCTTTTTTTAAAGTAGGCAGTACCACATCCACAAAATACTCGTAGTTAACAGAAATAAAACTCAAGGAACTAACAAATTGAGAAACTAACACTCCCTTGAATTGATTATGTGGTACAGATCTTACAGTTACCAGTTATTTCAAAATGTGTACAATGACCTTTTGAACAGACAATTCAATAAATATTTCAGTTTATTCATACTGCCGATAAGTTTTATTGTTTTCTATCGATTATAAGCAAATTGTCATTATCAAGGTTAGTGTCAATTAAGGGTCAACAATCATGATACTATCGTAGAATCATAATTGATGTTTAAATAAAACATAACAATGTATTATTATTGTTCAAGCATCACCACACGTTATGTCTTGTTCGATAGGACATTTGATCGAATATAAGTCCCAGTTGAGCACCCACTCATAAAATATAATAATTATTCTTTCCAATACATAAGTGAATTAACCTAGTTTAATGACGCAAGATATATACACATTGAATAAAGTATTGCAACGCCTTGATTTTGTAAAATTTGGGAAATTAGCATCCTTTTTGAATAGAACATGATAACATATTTGTATAATGATATTGATACACTGTTAACGATTAAAACAAATTAAAAAAAAAATTACGAAAAATTCCATTTAATTAACGACAATTTTGATAACCAAATGAAGTATTTTTTGTACGAAAAATGCAATTTACAACTTTTACTGTAATCGAATTTACAATGTCAAAAAGAAATCATAAAATTAGTGTTCAAATCATGGTTGATCGTTATAGGCCAAAGAATCAATACTTGATTTAGCCTCTATTCACACCACATCGATAACTGTGTTCAAACGTCTACTCATACCTGCCACCAATCCACGAATTCCTGATGAAAAATAAAGGCAACAGTAGTATACCACTGTTCAAATATCATAAATCCATGGACAAAAAACAAAATCGGGGTAACAAATTAAAACTGAGGAAAATGCATTAAATATAAAAGGAGAACAACGACACAACATTAAAATGTAACACACACAGAAAAGGACTTGGCAATAGACAAAATTCTTTGAGAAAAACAAATATATCATCAAAACCAAATTCATGCATTTGGGATAGATAAGTACCGTGACACGTCTTATAGAAATGTAAATTCACATATTTTTATTCATCAAGTGGCTGAAGTTTTGGCTGCCTTTTGTGCACTTTACCAAACTCCGTACAGTGATCGTTTCCGTTCCGAAACTATTTTCCTTCACTCCATCAATTGATGGCAAAGGGTGTTCTTCTAACCAACCTTCGCTACAAAATTCCCAAAGTCTGAAAATACCAATTTTTGTCTAAATTTGAATAAACAATCACTCGACATTCCCATAAAGTATCACTTGTGTCTTAATTTTTCTTGACAAATTCTGATTGATAATAAATTTGTATGAAAATGATTCGACAAATTCTCGACATTCTGAATATGGTCTCAAAATTTGAATACTGTCATGAAATTTCTCGGCAGATTCTCAACATTTTCATTTTATCTCAATATTGCTTGACATATTTTGAACATTTTGAATTGTGTCTTCAAATACCTTGACAATTGGAAGTTTTACAAACCATGACCAATATACACATGATAAATAGTTATGTTCATTTCTGTTTATATAATATTCTGTTGTTTCAAGTTACACTTATTACAACAACAAAAAAAGTTGGGCATGTAAATATTTTTATAATTATAAATTTTGATATATATATATTTATAAATACAAATATGGGTTTGAAATTTAAAGTATAAATAAATACAAATGTGGGTATGTTGATACACAACAATTTAAATAAGGGTGTGTAAATAATTGCAAATGTTGATTCGTAAATCTTATGAATCATTGCTTAATGATTAAAACCATATATATTTCATTATACATGCATACTATTCAATGTTGACATGGTAAATAAACAAATTTTATACCAAAGTGTGGCTTTTTATAATTAGCAAAGTATTATTGTATCCTAATTCTTCTAAGTTTACAGTTTAGCGATAATAATTACATAAGATGTATGTTTCATTACAATACGTTATTCTGATTGACTAACTGCACATCATGTGTTATTCCTTAAGCAGTTGTATCACTCAATAAAACTTCTCATTCATGATGACACGAGGTCCCACAATAAAATGCACAGGTAAATAAAATAAAAACTTGATAAAAATCGTGTTTTCATGATCCTATATATATTTAAGTATTGAATGCTTTTTTTGTAACTTTATAGGGTTGTAAAAGCGTTGACCGTGCACACATTTTAAGTATGAAGCGCTTTCGCGCTTCATACAAAATGTACTTTGGTCAACGAATTTACACCCCAATAAATTTACAAAAAAGAGCATTCAATTCTTAAATAACAATTAATATAAAAGAGCAAAAGTAAGTGTTTAAACAGTGCGGAATGTGTCTATACACAATTCAGGCGACATTTATACTGTTGAGATAGTGTCAATATCTCTTTAAGGTCATACGATACAGTTCTCATCCCGTATTTACATTTTGATAAAAAAAAAATTCATATAGACTATTTCTACCAGATTAAATCCAATATGTAATAAAAAAAATATATACCTTTATGTGCTACTTTTTGAGTAAAATGAGGTCGAAATTTTAGATATTTGCTCAAAATTCGGATTTGTGGCCGTATTTTCTCTTCCGAAAGAAAGACATAACTTTTTTGTTTTGAAAGATAAACACAAATTGTGTTTTTGTTAAATAATTTGTAATTTCAGTATTTTATAAATATCTTAAAAATTTATACATTTTTTATTCAGAAATATCTCATATTTATCAAATGTTCATGAATGTAGAAAAACATAATATTTTGCTGTATATTTATCAAATTAAAAAAAAAATGCACTATTGACGTTTTCATGAAAATTGGCACACATAATCTTCTCGCGTAATCAAACCAAATGGCATTTTAAAAAAGAGGGGTCCATGAACTCGTCTTTAAGTTTGAATGATAAAAATCAGTCGAAAACCGAAACTTTTCCCGATAAGTCATAGATATATTCAGCAGCTTTAAGAATGTCAAGAATATGCCACTGCTGGTCCCCGAGGGCATCACCATCCAAGTAGTCAGCACTTCAGTGTTGACATGATTATCAATTATGTGGTCACTTTATAAATTTCCTGTTAACAAAGTATATTTTTTCAGAAAAACTAAGGATTTGCTTATCCCAAGCATAGATTACCTTAGCCGTATTTAAAACAACTTTTTGGTATTTTTGGCCCACAATGCTCTTCAACTTTGTACTTGTTTGGCTAAATAACTGTGTTGATCTGAGCGTCACTGGTGAGTCTTAAAACGCACGTAAGGAGTATTACATTATAATCCTGGTACCTTAGATAACTATCACGATATATTCAGACATTATTAAGAACGTCAAGAATATGTCAAGACATATTAAGGCATTATTAAGAACGTCAAGAATATGTCAAGACATATTAAGGCATTATTAAGAACGTCAAGAATATGTCATGACATATTCAGACATTATTAAGAATGTCAAGATTATGTCAAGACTTATAGAGACAAATTAAAGACAGTAAACAAATTGGTCATGACTGATGAAGACTCCTATCAGATGATACAGAAAGTGTCGTGAATTTTTTAGAGAATTTTAATACTGTCAAGATATTTGTCAAGAAAAATGTATGCAAATTCAGACAAAAAATGGTCTTTTCAGACCCTTTGACTTTTATAGTGCTTCCTAAGGCTTGGTATTACCTAGCTGATGTTAAAGGGAGTCTTTTGTATATAACCCATAAGATTTTTCTTCCCATAACCCATAGTTTAGCCAATTTTGCATCTCATATATCACAGTGAACCTGAAACAAAGGATAATACTGCTACTAAATCCTTGAACTAAACATTGGCACATATAGACGACTTTACACTAAAATCAATGGCAAACGGTACGATTCCAACTCCCTAGTATCAATTTTCCATTTCTCAACAGTAACATAACCTCTGTCTTATCGTTTGATGTTTACATATCTCAGTTGATACGTTGTGATTGTGCATGTTAACACTATACAGACTGCATATACAGGACTGGGCTCCTTACACAGAAACTGCTACAACAGAGTTATGAGGAGCCAAGGTTGTAAATGAAACTCCGTAATTGTATGAACACCATCACGAATTAGTTGATATATCCGATGAATCTGTGTCTAAACTATCTAAGGGCATTAAAACCACGTCTTAGGTTGTGGTTTACCATTTACGTCGTCTAGTTTTTAAAGAACCGGTCGTGATCTATTCCCGAATATATATAAAAAAAAAGAAGATGTGGTATGATTGCCAATGAGACAACTGTCCACAAGAGACCAAAATGACACAGACATTAACAATTATAGGTCACCGTACGGCCTTCAACAACGAGCAAAACCCATACCGCATAGTCAGCTTTAAACGGCCCCGATAAGACAACGTAAAACAATTCTAACGAGAAAACTAACGGCCTTATTAATATAAAAAAAAAATTAACGAAATACAAATATGTAACACATAAACAAACGACAACTACTGAATTATAGGCTCCTGACTTGGGACAGGCACATATGACTTGTTTGCTCCGTGTGAATTTACATTGCTAGAAGACATGGCTCCGTATTTGTTTATCCAAGATTCATGTATTCAGTTATGATGTTTTGTTTGTAACTCTGGTCGGATATTGTTTTATGTCTTGTAGTTGTACTTTTTGTTTTGCACTTCAGTGTTTCTGGTGGACAGCGGTATACTACTGTTGTCTTTATTCCTGATCTAATATCATGTTTTGCTTGATTTTTATTCACACTACAACGTATAATGGACTGGTGTTGACCAACGATACATAAAAGTCGTCGCCGATCGTTTCCCAATAATATGTCATCGTGTTGCAGTTGAGAGTTGTGAAATACTCTTTACATTTGTATATGGTGTCAATCACATACATTTACAATCTTTGTTTTTGATTGGGATTTGTAAACAATGAGGTATATCACCTGTTTATATTGTGAACGGATACAATTACGGGTACGGTCACTGGACTAGTATATAATTGTTTAGGGGCCAGCTGAAGGACGCCTCCGGGTTCGGGAATTTCTCGCTACATTGAAGACCTGTTGGTGACCCTCTGTTGTTGTTTTTTATTTGGTCGGGTTGTTGTCTCTTTGACACATTCCCCATTTCCATTCTCAATTTTACATTAGCTGCACATGCAGATTAGAACTTATCGAGTCGACATTAATTGATTAAACCCAGGTGAAATTTTAATAATGTTTAAATAGTTCTATTTCAATAAATTATATCACAAAACAATATATACTACTTCGTTACTTTTATTTTAATTCGGTGTTGTAATACTTTTCCCCATGTGTACATGTATATTGTATCCTTATATATGCATGTACCTTACATATTTAACAAACAATTCTATACAAATGCCTGTACCAAGTCAGGAATATGACAGTTGTGTTATACATTCGTTTGGTGTATTTTAGAACTTGATTTTGCTATTTGATAAGGGACTTTCCGTTTTGAATTTTCCTCGGAGTTAAGTATTATTGTGATTTTAATTTTTCTATGAGGAATATATTGTCACTCGACATGAAAATCATGGGTTAATTTTCATTTAAATGCAGTGAGTTACGCCAAAATAACAGTGTGCGATTAATTAACCTATCAATCTCCGGTGGAATATCAGTTAGACATAAGTTTTCTACTACCACAAAGACGTCACTAACACTCATGTTAAGGTGGTCCGGGTGTATTTTCTATCTTGGATTTTGAAGTAGCAGATAAATATTGTTCTAGATCTTTAACGAATTCTGCAAATTTTGAGAGTAATATGTTAACATAGAAAATTGTGTGTTTTGTCATATTTACAGCTGTACGTTTTAAACATCACAATATTTTTGTCTGATTCAATTTTTTTCAAGTTTGCCAAATAAATGGAGATAGCTCAGATATAGTTCCACTAGAAAGTGTTGTGCATTAACATATTTGAACATGTAGCAAATAAAACAAGTCCGGTGACACCATTTGTTTTTTCTTTTTCTTATCCGAATGCATGTTATAAGAGCCATTTGCTCACCTTTAATCTTAAAATATTATGGTATAGTTTTCTTTTTATCTCATAAAATTTTGTATAACCTGTAGCATAAAAAAAAGTCTGGTGACCCATAATTTATTGAAAAAAGCATGATAAAATCTTTCTTTTTACAAATAATGATAAAATTCTATGGATTTTAATTAAGATGCCCCAGCCACCTTAAAAACAGCAACAGATAAGAAATCATCGAGTGAATACGAAAGCAGATAAGTAAATGTATCTATTGAAGAGGATAGCCTTAACAAACGGCCGGTTTCAGGGCCATCATATTTTTTTTACAAAAATGGTCTACTTCTGTTGCATATACTATGTTTTCTAAGACCAGAGTAATTTTCTCACGAAGATTTGTTTATTTTGACAATCTGTTGTGTTAGTAAAGCTTGTGCTGTTTTTAAGTATTTTATATGGCTTGATTTGCCCTTCTATTGTTAGTTCTGTATACTACATTCTAAGTGTGGTCTTTTATGAAGCAATGTATATTTCAAACCATAAAAAAGAATGATGAATATAGCATCTAAGGGTATCCATCGTTTCTATGGACCATAATTGTATAGTTTCTACATTTATTTGAAATTAATTCAAGACTACATGTTCATTCATTGTATGTGTACAATGTATTGAATGAACCTGTTAGATTTTGATAGTAAGATACATTTAGATAGATAAATTAAAAAATAAAATAAAATAAGAAAAAGTGATATGATTGCTAATAAGACAACTAACCACTAGAGAACAAACGACAAAGATTATAAACAACTAAATTTGCCTTAAGAATGAGCATATCTCATAGCCATACCATATACATGTAGTACATGTAAGCTTAGCTATTGAAGACCTTTTTTTATGATATCTATTCAATTCCAAAATATCTTATAAAATGTTCATGTCTTATACAATATGTAAGATATCATGCATTATTTGGTATATGTCTTAATTAATTTGAAGTGAAATATCTTATATTTTTTATAGGATATTTAATTAACGATATACCAGATATCTGTAGAAGAAACATTTAAACCAAAATTCGATATCTTCAATAATATATCAGAAAGATAACGTATTCCTGCAGATGTACCTATAGAGACATTAGCTCTCAAATTCAAGATCACCAATTTGACGTCATTTTTTTTATATTTTTTTCATAGTATTCTTAAACGCAAAGTCACATCATATAAGTCCAAAAGAATCTATAATTGACAATGCATGAACTTGTTTTAATATATCAGCATGTCGTTCGTATTTTATACTTACCTAGACACCATCGGATTTCAAATTGTTTTAAAAGACTACAGATAGTTTTTCGACCTGATATAAACCTATAAAATTATATATATATATAACAAGAGAAAGAGGAGCACTCGGAGTTGTGTAATTACGATTTGCCCAACTCTGTTTGATTACATACCATTAGATACATATAGCTGATATGCGGTATGAGCTTTGCTCATTGTTGAAGGCCGTACGGTGACCTATAGTTGTTAATTTCTGTGTCATTTTGATCACTTGTAGAGAGTTGTCTCATTGGCAATCATACCACATATTATTTTCTTATGTTTGAAAGAGTAAACAAACCATTATCATACCTAGCTATAAAAGATTTTGTTTGTGCCGGATCGGTCAAAGAAATTTTATTTTCTGTTACATCCTTATTTCACTTTTCATTGTTAATAACTGAACATACTTAGAGCATGCGTACCCAATTTTCAGCGAAAGAACACATTAAGGTTACATAAATACGGGTTCAACTGAGGTTGCAAAGTTCCCATTACCAACGATTTTCAATCTTAATTTGACACATTGAACCGAAGCGAAAATAGCGGAAATGTATTCCGATTTTATAATTTATTTGAAACGAAAAAAATCAAATCTAAATAAATTGTTTTTCTTATTAATAATAGAACGTGATATTTTGAATAGTTTATCCAATATATTTACAGTACTTAATATAAATATTTAATTAACTGTATCATAAGATATCTTGAAAATGAAATAAATATAAAACCGATTTACATAAAATCAAAAGACAAAAGCAACGTCCTGGTTAAAGCTAAAACAAAATAATTTACAATATAACGTACATTTAATCTTGTTTCAGAACAATTTACGACAAAATCAATTGCAAACTTTTAAAACTGTGTAGCAAACTAATTAATGTGGAATATATTTTGTAAAAAGTCGAGATTGTGGAGATTTAAAAACCGATACACTGATTTACTGGTGCAAAATAAAGATCTTTTCGTCTTGGATATAACTTTTAAAGAGACGAACATGTTACTTTGTTTTATCTAGTAATCTAGTAATCTAGTAATGAAAGAATTGATAACAATATATGTGTCTTTATTACTCTAATCCATAACTACATATACTTTATATAAGGTCAACGAAATATCTGAAAATTTTATGATAGTCAAAAACGTGAGAAACGTGTAAAATAGATTTGACAAGCTTACTGAGTCTACGTCAATTATTGAAGGCATGACTAATGTTAGCTTTCATTTTTTGAAAATGGAGATAGTGTATTGATTCTTGAACAATCTTTATGTAATGCTCTTAGTTGTAAGACATTTCCGTTGAACACCAGCAGAGATTTTGATATAAACATGATTATCCACTTATCATTTAAATTAATGTTGATTTCGTCAGTTTACATGTACTTGAAATTCAGTGTAAAGCAATTAAATTATTTCCTAGACATTATGTTCGTCTTTATGTTTTTCGACTACGCAACGCTTACTTTTTAATGTAGAATAAGAACATATGTTGTTTACTTTTAAAGTATTTAGACGTATTTACATATGAGTTGTGTATTATTTATAGGTGATTAGTGTTGTTTAGACATGAGTTTCACTTCTCACATTGTTTGCCTGACATAGCAAAGTTTTTGATTCTTCTCTATCAGCATTTAACACTGAAGGGGTGGTTTGTGACGACTGTTCTTTTTTACTGCTAAACCTTGAGCAAAACTTGTTCTTAAAATCACTTCTGAATCTATCACCGAACGTAAGATATATCACAATGTTAACGGCAAAGCTAAGGTAATAAATTGTCTCAAATATGTATTTCAACGATACCACCAATGGATCTATCTCTTCCAGCGCGACAAAGCTTGAAATTGCAAGATGTGTTCGAACAACGTGACTTGGTAAACTGAGCAAAATGAATGCAAGTGACACAGAAAACAAGAGTTTTGTTACTTTACTTTGCGGGGTGCTCTGTCTTCTGTCTTTCTGTTGAGATTTTCCAGTAAGGCGAGCTTGTTGTCTTCGAAGAAGTTCTAATAAATTGTACGTAATTGGTATCATTAGAACTATTGTTATCAATGTTGGCAGTACAAGCGTTACGACGGTGTCAATATAATACAAGTACTGTAAGATGTAATTAAACTCCTGGATCGGCAAACACAGTGACATACCAGAGGGAGCTATCTTGACAGTGAAAGTCCATAAAGTGAAATTGTAAATTATAAATGAAATTAGTGTGAACAGTACAATTATAATCTTTGCCTTCCTTGTTGTGCAATATGTATTAACTTGAAACGGCATACAAATCCGAATGTAGTTTTCAAACGTTACTATCACGATAAACCACACAGATAAAAACGCACAGACATATGATAAGAATATAATAGACTGGCATAATCCGGGAGCTTTAAATGCATTCACTTGCATATCACCTAACCAAATAAAAAACAATGATATCAAAAAGCCTGTATCCGAGAGCGAACGTACCCCTAGATAGAGGCTGCATGATGTTTTCCTCTGTGATTTACTGAGAAAGATGGCTGCTGATAAAAAGTTCCCGATAAATCCTGACAGACATATGACAGGCTTTGAATACTTCTGTATATCTCTTTCTAAGTTCACTGTTCCGTAATAGTTGAGATATTCTGTTGTACTATTTTGATAGATTTCCGTCGCATTCACATGCATGTCTGAAGTTTTTCTTATCTCCTGTAAATAAAAAGAATGTTATATTAATTTAAAGGGAAACACATTTAGTATATCAACTTCACAAATAATACATGATGGTCTTGATGTATAGATTCTGCGTACTGAAGTTGTTTATCATCTGAAAAACGTGTTATAATGTCTGTTATTTTGTCTTTGTTCTATTATTAATTTTACTTTTACTGTTTGGTCTGTTTTCTGTGATATCCATTTGACGTGGCTCGGTACTTAGACATCCCGTCAATGTGATTGTTTTGTCTTTCATTTTTGCTGGACAGGTGTGTTTAGTTTGTGCGACTTGTGTTTTTTTTTTTTTTATATTGACGTGACTCCGCACTTTCAAAGATCCCGCCATTATGTTATTGTTCTATTATATGTCATTATGTTATTGTTCTATTATATGTCATTATGTTATTGTTCTATTATATGTCATTATGTTATTGTTCTATTATATGTCATTATGTTATTGTTCTATTCTAAATTTGAAAATACTATGAACGACTAAATTATCTTACTCGCATAGTGGTATTAACCCTATATATATTCATCAAAATTCTAAAGAACCTCTGGATAGTTTTAAATCTCGGTCTGTTTCTGAATTTTTTTCTAATATAACTTTTGATTTAAAACCCTGTATACCACCATTCCCTATTATATTTTTTTGGAAAATACTTTGAACGACAAAATTATTTTATATTTCTTCCTATGTGACATTTACATTTTCTGACGTCAAACACTTGAAGCAATGAATGTGGTTATTAAATATGAAAGATACTTTTCTTGCTTTTTTGTTAAATATTTGTTTGTTTTGTGATTGCAACACATAGATGACCTGCTGTACCCATATTTTGACTATTGTATCTACTCTGTCTGTTTTGGTCAAGCATCGTTGTAAATATAATGGAATTTGATGCGACTGTGAGAGGTTTAGCGCTATAAAACAATGTTCAATCCACCATTTTCTACATTTGAAAATGCCTGTTCCAAGTCAGGAATATGACAGTTTTTGTCCATTCGGGTGATGTGTTTTATCACTTGAAGGTATAAGGTGTTTTTTTATACTGACAAAAATAGCTCAGAATTTGGTTATTTTTGTTTATATTACGTTATTACATGTATAGTGGTGTTCGCTTTAAATGCTAAACCGAGAGAAATTAAACTAAAATGACTTAAATATTAAAAGTTGGATGGCATTTTTACTAAACTACTTCATTCACGCAAAAACATACATATATTAAATTATGTTCATTGTTTATAATATCTGTATTTTATTTTATATAAGTGTTACGATGATTCATAAAAATAAGCTGATACAATAAAGTTTTTGTTCATTGGCATGGTCCCTCAGTTTCACTTTTTCTGGCAATTTGACAAATGATATTCGATGCATCATTTCAGAGATAAAGTAATAAAATAACACAATTGTTGTAAATAAATGCATATCAAGGGAGGAATTAAATGTGAGTGGTCTTATTATATGAAATTCATTTTGGATTAATAATGTGCTATATATTTCATTTTATGTCACCATATTGCGAAACAAAACAACAATAAAACATGAACAATTATCGTATATTTACTAATTAAAAGTTGATAATTTAATTCTTCTTGTTGCTTTGGGATTCTAACAGTGATACTTGCGAAAAATTATGTTTTATTTTAATTAGTAGGGTGGATAAAAAAAATTATAGGTTTTATATATAACAGATGAAAAAAAAACATAAATAGATAGTCTCATTGAAAGACACATCGTATGGTAAAGCCCCTGGGAAGTGTTTTTGAAAGTATCCTAAGATATGTCAAGATGTATATTGAGACAAAAGCTTATAACTACGCATCTTATGTCGTAGAAATGTCTAAGTCATATTAAGATATATTCGAAAACCAGGCCCATAACTTAGAACAGTTACAGGTAACAGTTTTAATTATTTTTTTCATATCACACATTTCCCCCTTTTTTCATCAGGATTAGTGGACTAACCTAATACAGAAAACAACAAAACTCATACACAAACCATTTAACTACTTTAATAAATACCAAAAGTTTAAACACCAACACTAAGAATAAACAATAAAAAATGATACCTTATATATATATGTAACCAAAGATACCACTTGGTTATCAATGGATACATTGAGCATGTACCTTTATGCATATATTACATATGTATTTATAAATTAAAGGTGTTATTCAAACCTATTGTGTAAATTAATATCGGTATTTAAACGTTCGTTGTTTCACCAGGAAAACGTTATGTAGGAGGAATAAAAGAACAAGAATTTTTAGAACTTCCGTCAAACTACGCCATAATAGACTTCCAAATGTGAACTTTTTGTGAACCTCTAATAATGAATGGAAAACAATATCTGTAAGTTATGTTACAGTTACGTGACATGTGAACATATCATAGAGAGCGTTTAATCCATTTCAAAACTAAAGGCTTTTAATCAATGAAACAAGAAAAGACTCAGGATGTACGAAATTATACACACAATACGCTACATAAATCTCTCAGAGTTTGCAACTGTAAACAACGTCTTTTAACACGCCAATAGAAGTAATCATTACATTTAATTGTCAAACTTTACATTTAATAATAAATATATATTAAGTTTCAACACAAAGAACAAATCAGCTGACAAATCACTTATAATAGCGTATCTGTCAACTTTTTAAAAACTATAACAATGTAATATAATGTATTATAATACAAACATTGAATCTGATGCATTGAATGCCAAGTCTAATGATGCAAATTAATGTCGATGCACTTTAGTTCCTAACAACGGCATTTACCAATAATAAAAACAAACTACTGCACAAATGCTGATGACAGCTGATGACGCTCTATTTGTTTTAATTGCTTTAGGATAATGTTGTTTTAGGACATCGAACTTCAAAGTTTAAAATATATTTATAGTTGCAATCTCTAGAGAATCAGTAATTGAAGATTTATTATCTACTTGCAATCTCTTGAGAATCAGTAATTGAAGATTTATTTTAGAACATGTAATTACATAGCTTCTAGTCAAAGAAATGCATACCTTCATTATAATACATGCTTAATTAATCGTCAGCTAACCTCTATAGTTTGGCTTACACTACGACGGAAGATGCTAGTGAGTATGGATGTTGGTGTGAGTGTTTTTTAGTTTTTAGTCTGTCCTCCTTTGTTTTGTTGCGGTCTTCATTGTTAAGATTGGTGGCTTATGTTCAATACATAATTCCTACGAGCTTACTTTTTCAATACTACAATCGGTTTCATTCTTTTATGCGACTTAAATGAAGTAAACGAAATTTCTATGAAAGTATAAAAACCCTACAAGGCATTTCTGAAAATTTCTATCAAATTCAAAGATGCCTATTTACTTTCGTACGAAAGATTTAGTAATTAACTCTGCTTCAAATAGTACTAATTTGCCAGAAAATTAATTGGTTTCTCCCCTACAGAGTTATTTATAATACATTAATTGTACTTTAATGTTCCTCAGTTATATAATCGGTTTTCTCATTGAAATTTATGGACTCTTAATGGAAACGGTGCTTGTCGAGCTACATTATCTGATGATTTACGTTTATTCAGATGATAAGTAAAGGAAAATGGCTGTAAAAAAGAGTATTGAAAGAAAAGGCAATGTGGAGAATTATGAAACATATTTATTATATAGAAATAAAAAGTATTATAGGAACGGCCATCACATCCACTCATTTCTATGTCTGTCTTCAAATTATTTGATTGATACTAATCAGGTTATAAAATTACATGGATTCTACAACTGTAAAGAGCGAGGTACTGTATCACTCTACACGACACTGTCGGGAGTTATTTTCTATATAATAATTGTTTGTTTATATCAAGTCTCTCTCAAAATCTACTCGGGACAAACATCATACAATAACTCTATATTATTACATCGGTATGTGATAAGGATGATATTCAATGTTTGCTTTAGATGAGGAATGTCTCTTGTGTCTTCACTACTATAGCATAAACATAAAGAAATAGGTTTGTGTGACTAAAAATGTCATTTTACATGTGGTTGACACAATTAGATATGCACACAAGAGTCTTTTACCTACCTGAATACATCTACATGTATGTATATGGTTTATTGTAGCAAAATATATTTTTGATTCCAGATTCAAATGTAAATGTAAAAATAACAATGTCTGAACGAGAGGTTATTTTTGCGACATTTGCATTATGCAAGAACGAACAAGCCTTACAAACATGGTAAACAGTTTGATAATAGTAATACTGATATCTGACAGACAATGTTGTATTACGAATATGAAAAGGATGATATTTAAAAAAATGCATATACAATGTGTACATGTTTTATATTAAACACTATTTGGCTTCATGTGATTGAAGAAGAACAGGTACGCCAGTACCCTGGTGGAATTAGTTATTCAACATAACATCTTCGTAAATGTGTTTTAATTTCATAATTGCATTTATATTTGTTTATAAACTTGAATCAGTAATCCAAATCCAGAATCATCTGTATGGACGAATGCTTTTCTTAAGGGAAATCTATCAGTCATGATAAACTATTGTAACCTTTTCAGCAGACAATATTTTTCTACATAATTTATTTATAATCAAATAAAATAGAATAATAACGTGAAGGTCAGCGCAACGAAGTCGAACTAAAATAGAAATATCATTTTCATTTCCAATTATTGTCAACTTTATATTATCTACGGAATACATCTATCGTATTTTGTTTTTTATTCGTTGTTTTAATCATTCTTATGTTTGAAGTTATTTTTCATCAAATCATTGCTTACTTTTTGACCGAAAAGATGAACAAATAGGATTACGAGACTTTTGAAATACTTCTTCAAAGAACGTTGTCTAAATCATTTATTCTTCTTGACGTATGAGTTTTTATTACATATTTGCTAAATAGGCGTTGTCAAGACGTCGATTACGGCGGATCACAACAAATTGTGAATGCTTAGAAAAAATATATAGTTTTTTACATATTTGACATTACTTCCTTTAAAAATGCCATTTGCCAATGTAATAAAAAGAATAACTAATTAAAGAATTCAAATATCGCAAAATTTTCAACTCGTAACCGAACAACACTGATAATTAACTCATGCACTACGCGCATCCGTGAATTAATGTGTTGTTCGGTCACTCATTGAATATTTTTCTCTATTTGAATTCTTCGATTAGTTATTCTATGATTAAGGTCGTTGTTCTTGGTTACGAAAAGAAGTTCGGTCCACGTCGTCTATCTAGAAATAAACAACGTCAAGATCAACTACCGGATGTCCTCTCGACAAAATATATAAACGTATTCCCTAATATGCAAGTCATATACAAATTAACAATTGACAAGTTGAAAGCCCAGATTGAAGTGTTCTCAAATAAAGAACGTTACTCTATAAATCATCGTAATTTAAATTATCTCAGAATAAAGGGAACATTGAAATACAATAGTATACTAGACTATTTCAGATACGGTAATTATATTTTTTTTTAAATCTTTGTTCATTACATATATCAAATAAACCCCAACTACCTCTTTTGGTGTTCGTTAAACCATGAAACCCCATGTAATACTACACTCGATGTTGTAGGCAGTCATATCTATACAAGGTTTGTAGGGATCTAACTTCTTTGATTAACGGTTTATTATCATACTTAAACTCATGACATTTCTTAATTCTTTTTTAAATGTCATTCGAGACATATTTTGAAAAGTGTGTTATACTATCAGCCCACAGCTACCTTTAACATGTATATACAATCATTACTTAGCCACGATTGGGTTTCAGTAGGCGATATTTACTGGCATCATGATGGTCATGTTAATGTCATTCATAAAATTGAGAATGGAAATGGGGAATGTGTCAAAGAGACAACAACCCGCCCAGATAAAAAACAACAGCAGAGGGTCACCAACAGGTCTTCAATGTAGCGAGAAATTCCCGCACCCGGAGGCGTCCTTCAGCTGGCCCCTAAACAAATATATACTAGTCCAGTGATAATGAACGCCATACTAATTTCCAAATTGTACACAAGAAACTAAAATTAAAATAATACAAGACTAACAAAGGCCAGAGGCTCCTGACTTGGGACAGGCGCAAAAATGCGGCGGGGTTAAACTTGTTTGTGAGATCTCAACCCTCCCCCTATACCTCTAACCAATGTAGTAAAGTAAACACATAACAATACGCACATTAAAATTCAGTTCAAGAGAAATCCGAGTCTGATGTCAGAAGATGTAACCAAAGAAAATAAACAAAATGACAATAATACATAAATAACAACAGACTACTAGCAGTTAACTGACATGCCAGCTCCAGACTTCAACTAAACTGACTGAAAGATTATGATTTCATCATATGAACATCAGGCACAATCCTTCCCGTTAGGGGTTTAGTATCATACCATCATAACATATATGAGAAGAACATAACCCGTGTCATGCCAACAACTGTTTTTAGAATAAATGTGTTTAGTTCCGATGCAAAGACCTTATCAATGACTCAATATTAACGCCAAAATATGCAATCTTTAATGACTTGACAACAGTATCGTAATTATATCCCTTCTTAATAAGTCTATTCAAAGGTTTTGTAAGTTTCTGAGGTGAATACTGACACCTTTGTGCTTTATAAAGAATATTACCATAAAAAATTGGATGTGAAATACCTGAACGTATTAAAAGTCGATATCGAAAACCCTGGTGTAATAATTTTTCAGTAATACATAAATTTCTCTCGTTAAAATCTAAAACATTGTTACATACACGAGCGAATCGTACAAGTTGAGATATATAAACACCGTAAGATGGTGACAAGGGAACGTCACCATCTAAAAACGGATAATTAACGATAGGAAATGAAAAATCATCCCTTTTATCATAAATTTTAGTATTCAGCTTTCCATTAGTGATATAGATATCAAGATCGAGAAAAGGGCAGTGGTCATTGTTAGTATTAGCTTTATTTAAAGTAAGTTCAACAGGATAAATTTCATTAATATACATACTGAAGTCGTCATTATTGAGAGCCAAAATATCATCCAAATATCTAAAAGTATTATTAAATTTGTTTATCAGATGTTGTTTCGATGGGTCTTTGCTTATTTTTGTCATAAATTGTAACTCATAACAATACAAAAACAGGTCCGCAATAAGTGGTGCACAGTTAGTCCCCATTGGAATTCCGATAATCTGACGATATACGGAATCCCCAAAGCGAACAAAAATGTTATCTAGTAAAAATTCAAGGGCATATATAGTATCAAAGCATGTCCAATTAACATAGTTTTTTTGTTTATTGCTACTAAAAAATGACCTAAAAGAGTTTGAACATATATATTCACATTCTGATTTTTTGAATGCCCATTTAATTAGGTGTGTGAATTTTTTCTTAATGAGAATGTGAGGCAATGTGGTATACAGGGTAGAAAAATCAAAACTTTGAACAGATTCAAAATCACCAATATAAGCATGCAATTTATCAAGTACTTCCAACGAGTTCTTGACACTCCAAAAGTAATTTATTCCACTTTTTTCGAAGGCCTTATTTGAACAATTTATTATCAGGTTTTTAATTGTACCAAGTGTGCTGGTAAGAAGAATAGACAATTTAGTAGTTGAACAATGGCTTGAAGACGAAATAAATCTATATTTGTAAGGGGTTTTGTGTAGCTTCGGAAGCCAATACATAGTTGGGACTTTCATTGTATTTGGCTCTGCTTGTAAAGCGGTGCCTAAAAGTTATGTTTGTTACAGATTTCGTTTTCTGAAAATGGAGTCAGTTGGAATGTTGGTGAATTGGTGATTTCCTTTTTCAGAACCTCAATGTAAAATTTACGTAAAACAATAATAATATTATTAGCAGCTTTATCTGCCGGGACAAAAACAAATTCCTTGGCTAGTTCTTTTAGTTTATGTTTGATACGAGAAATAGGTTTATTGTTGTAAGGGGTTATAGTAAAATGTTCTTTAAAATGTTGAATACGTATATCAACTATCTTCATTACTGAATTAAAAAAAGAGTCCAAAGATTTTTTGTCAGCTTTTTCCCGTTTTATCCATTTCATACAGTATGTATGGAGTGAGTCGTGGATGATATTACGACACTCATTCCAATTAATAATTGACGGGGGACGATATTTAGGTCCTTTACTGAGGAATGATTTTAACTCTCGGTCTTGAACGATGTTAAGATCTCCTGTTATAACATGGGAAATGACATCAATTCTCTTAAATATTCAAATACTTAACATAGCATGACTAAAACACCGACTGAGTACCTGATATGACTGGCAAATAAAGTTATGGTTTACTTTTACAAATTGTGACATGGATGGAGAATTGTCTCATTGGCACTCATATCACATCTTCTTATACCCATGTAATCCAGATAAAAAAGAACTACACGATTAGCTATATTTGATCTTGAAGAAAACTAGCTTCAAATATAAATAATAAAGCCTCTTTTAATTTTTCTTAATGAAAAATGTACAGGCGGATGCAATGAATATCAACCAACTTAAATTTTCCAACAGAAGAAGCGATCATGTGGTATCGATGTGCACACCACGATTTCTTCAAGTGAATTTTGAAACATCAATTATATAAAGTATCCAGTGGTTAATTTTGAAAACACTTCAAACAGTTAATTGCATATTGAATATAGAATTGGAAGCATTTCAAACGATATTTAATTACTTTTTAATTACAAAGAAGTAATCAATTTAAGTTAAACGTGACTGAGTTTACAAAACACCATGCTTCACTTATTGAGTGTTGATGCAGCTGAAGTGCTTATAAAAGCATGTGACATGAAGACCTTGTGGTTACCTATAATTGTTTACTTCTATAACAGTTGGTCTCAAGTGGAGATTTGTTCGAAATTTACCCTGTCAAAGGAACGGGAGCTATAATATATTGATAAACTGTTTTTATCTAAATGTGTGTACAACTTTTTATATATTGGACGTTTTTAAAAGATGAACGATCGTCTCTTATCGTTATATTTGTCCATATATCTTTAACTTGAAGATGGTTAACGATCGTCTCTTGTCCATATATTAGACTTGTAGATGGTGAACGTTGATCTCTTATCTATTTGTCGGTAACTTGTAGACGGTGAAAAATCGTCGCTTGTACATATATTGGTAACTTATAGATGGTAAACGGGCATCTCTTGTCCATATATTGGTAACTTGTTGATTGCGAACGATCGTCTCTTGTCCATGTATTGGTAACTTGAAGATGGTGGACGAGTGTCTTGTCACTACATTGGTAACTTGAAGATATTGAACAATCATCTCTGACTTGTCCACATATTTGTACTTGTTTTGTAACTTGTACATGGTGAACAATTATGTCTTGTCATTATATTGGTAACATGGAAATGGTGATTGATTGTCTCTTGTCCATATATTGGTAGCGTGTAGATGGTAAACAAGCATCGCTTGTCCATATATTGGTAGCTTGCTGATGGTAAACGATCGTCTCTTGTCGATATATTGTTAACTTGAAGATGGTGAACGAGTGTCTTGGCCATGTATTGGTACCGGTAACTGGTGAACGATCGTCTCTTGTTCATATATTGGTAATTTGTAAAAGGTGAACGATCGTCCTATGTCTACAAATTGGTTACTTGTAGATGGTGAATGATCGTCTCTTGTCGATATATTGGTAAGTTGTAAAAGGTGAATGATCGTCCTATGTCCACAAATTGGTTACTTGTAGATGGTGAATGATCGTCTCTTGTTCATATATTGGTAAGTTGAAGATGGTGAACGAGTGTCTTGGACATGTATTGGTACCGGTAACTGGTGAACGATTGTCTCTTGTTCAAATATTGGTAAGTTGTAAAAGGTGAATGATCGTCCTATGTCCACAAATTGGTTACTTGTAGATGGTGAATGATCGTCTCTTGTTCATATATTGGTAAGTTGAAGATGGTGAACGAGTGTCTTGGCCATGTATTGGTACCGGTAACTGGTGAACGATCGTCTCTTGTTCATATATTGGTAAGTTGTAAAAGGTGAACGATCGTCATATGTCCACAAATTGGTTACTTGTAGAGGTGAAAGATCGTCGCTTGTCCATACATTTGTAACTTATTGATGGTGAACGAGTGTCTATTGTCCATATATATGTAATCTGAAGATGGTGAACGATCGTCTTTTGTCTATAAATTGACTACTGGTAAATGTGAACGATCGTTGCTTGCCCATACATTTGTAACTTGTTAATGGTGAACGATCGTCTCTTGTCTATATATTGGTAACTTGTTGATTGTAAACGAGTGTCTCTTGTCCATATATTAGTAAACTGCATATAGTGAACGATCGTCTTTTGTCTATATATTAGTAACTTGTAGATGTAAACGATCTTCTTTTGTCTATATATTTGTAACTTGTTGAAGGTAAACGAATGTCTCTTGTCCATATATTAGTAAACTGCATATGGTGAACGATCGTCTCTTGTCTATATATTGGTTACTTGTAGATGTGAACGATCGTCTTTTGTCTATATATTGGTAACTTGTAGATAGTAAACGATCGTCTCTTGTGAATCAGTCATAACGAGGCGGTCATAATGTTAATGTTTCTTAATTTGACATCAAAAAATTCAAAACACATGCATTGACATTTAACTTTGGGATGCAAATTAAGTATGCATAAATGTTTTGACGAACCTTAATAATAGTATATAAAATGTATTTGGTGAAAGTCGTCCCTTATCCACATATTGGTTACTTGTAGATTTGAACGATCGTCTCTTGTCCATATATTGGTAACATGTTGATGGTAAATGATCGTCTATTGTCCATATATTATTACTTTGTAGATGGTGAACGATCGTCTCTTGTGAATCAGCCATAACGTGGTTGCAATTTTGTTAATGTTTCTTTATTTCGACATAATTACATTAGATGTATGTTTCATTATAATACGTTATTCTGATTGGCTAACTGCACATCACGTGCTATTCCTGAAACAATTGTATTAGACAATAACATTTATCATTCATGATGACACGAGGTCCCACAATAAAGTGCACAGGTAAATTAAATGAAAACTTGATAAAAATCGTGTTTTCATGATTCTAGCTGAAAAAAATGTAAATATAAGTATTGAATGCTTCTTTTTGTAACTTTATAGGGTTGTAAAAGCGTTGACCGTGTGCACATTTTTAGTATGAAGCGCTTCCGCGCTTCATACAAAATGTACTTCGGTCAACGCTTTTACACCCCAATAAATTTACAAAAAGCAGCATTCAATTCTTAAATGAAAAATGCCAAAACACATTGACATTCAAATTTGGGGTTTCAAATTAAGTATTATACATTAATGTTTTGACGAACCTAGTAAAGACTAAAAGAGTTTGTTCGTAATGCATATGAAATACTACGGAAGCGTATTAGCGCCACACATATTTTTTTTTTATTTTTTTTCCTATGTTTGCGTTTAAACGCAAACCTTTGCGTTATAACGCAAACCTTTGCGTTGTAACGCAAAACTTTGCGTTATATAACGCAAACCTTTGCGATATGATGCAAACCTTTGCGTTATAACGCAAACCTTTGCGATATGATGCAAACCTTTGCGTTATAACGCAAACCTTTGCGTTAAACGCAAACCTTTGCGATATAGCGCAAACCTTTGCGATATAACGCAAACCTTTGTGATATAACGCAAACCTTTGCGATATAACGCAAACCTTTGCGATATAACGCAAACCTTTGCGTTAAAACGCAAATCTTTTGCGTTATAACGCAAACATCTTGATTTCAATTATTCATTAAGTTTTGTATATATGTCCGTCTGTCATTCATTTCGGATGTGATTTACTAGAAGATGAAAAAAGAAACATACATACAAGGCCAAATCGTTATAATGAATATGCATAGGAATAATGGAATACTTGAAGTGCAATTATACATAAATTAAGACTGATTTGTGCATCAGAAAAGTATATAATTTAACTAGAAAATAGATATGGTTTAGTATATAGTCATATTTAAATTGAAAGATCAAAAATAATGTCATACAATTAGGAAACCTCCAAGTCAAATAGACAAAATGATCTTTCTCCTTTAAAATGAATTATTAATAAGGAAACATTTTTTTCTCAGAATATGATCAAGATTCTTTGATAGAAAGTCATTGAATTTTTATTTCAATATAATGAAGTATTTTTAAGATGCTTGGGTAGCAATTTGAATAGAGAGAACATAATGTTATTAATAAAACATTTTCATTCTATACATTTATTGCCAAAGGGTAGCTTGTTTGAATCTAACCTACTTCACACAGTTCTCAAACGAGAGCTTACTTTGGAAGTATATTTATATTCGGTTATAGCTATATTAGCAGGTTTTTATTTTCTTAGGTATAACCTCAATTTACTCAATTTTCTTTGTAATATATATACTAGTAGTAACATGGATATCGTTTTTAGGGGCCTTTATAGTTTGTTGTTCAGTATGAGCCAATGCTCCGTGTAGAAGACCGTACTTTGGCCTATGATGGTTTACTTTTACGAATAGTGACTTAGATGGAGAGTTTTCTTATCGGCACTCATACCACATCTTCTTATATTATTCTGCTCATTATTAGTCAATGATATGATATAATTATTCAAGCATTTTACTTTGCAATGACTACAAAGGTGATCAATTTTAATCTATACAGCCTCCTCCATTAATAACTACTGTTTCCTTTGAATCTTAAATACGAAATAAGATAAAACAAATGTTTGCGTTATAACGTTATAACGTAAAGGTTTGCGTTATATCGCAAAGGTTTGCGTTATATCGCAAAGGTTTGCGTTATAACGCAAAGGTTTGCGTTATAACGCAAACAAAGGAAGAAAAATTAAAAAAAAATGTGTGGCGCTAATACGCTTCCGTAAAATACATTCATGAATAAATATATTTAGGATAATTAACAATAATAGCAATTTACCTAAAACTGATAATATCTAAAAGCAATATAGTGGCAAATTATTTTTTTTTTCAATTCAAGACTCTGTCTGAAGCAGGTGTTTTTTTTCTGAAAGCGATAATTATTTCTGTTCTGTTTTATAAATGACGTGTCAGTTACAGAGAGATCAGAGTTATACTTACGGACGTGAAATGTCATTGTGAGTCAGACCATTTTCAAGTCGACCATAAATTTCACATAAAATTTCCATATGACCGTATCAGCGGTTTTGCAACTAAAGCAATCAACGTCAAAAACGATCATGATTGAGTGTTCGAAATTTGGTTGTAAACCAGAAATAAATATTTCTTTGACAAGAAATGTTTGACTGTTTCCATTTATAGAATTCGCTAAAAACTTGAAAAAGAATGTTGCATTTGACCTTAAAAAACAGTTTATAAATTGCAAAACAAAACTGAAAAAAGGCCCGGATTAGGCAACATTGATAATATATAGTTTTGAATGTTTTATATATACATATGTATATATAAATTAGTAACCTTATTTAGATATTGCTTTATAATCATTGCATGACCTCAAAACTATTTTATTTAAGTGATTAAGAAAATTGCTTCAAAGTTTTCTGATTGACATTGGTGTAAGTACAGTTCATGTACAAGTAAAAATCTGTGATTTATTATACTTCATCACATTATGAAAAACTTGTGAATGTAAAAATCTCCTTTAAACATTGGAAATGTATCGTAAGAGTAACATCATAATTCGTCTTTTTTTTTAAATCACAGTTTGAATCGGTGCAATTCATAAAGAAATATATAACCAGTTATGTTATTTTGATTGATCGGTGCTTTACACCACTTTCATTACTTATGAATAAGAAATATATTTCGTGGCGGCTAGTTTAATTGATTAAGGGTGTCAGGACAGAAACACGGAAAACTGTTAATCATATTCAATTGAAATTAGTTTCGAAGTCACTTGCACGTGAGGGGTTCGAACTCACAACGAAGGTGTTGAAAATTTAGTGCTACAGTAGTTGGACCACTAAGACCACTCGACTACTACACATACGTTTGTTTAAATGATCGTCAATGGTTTCTATGGCAGGATTTACGTCTTGGCTTGTATTTCAATTAACAAGTAACTGTGTGAATGAAACACTCACGTTCACGCCTGTTTCGCTGGGTTCGTGTTGCTCAGTCATCCAGGGAATCTACGTTCATCCCTGTTTCAATGGTTTCATTATGCTCAGTCATTCCATTCCGGAGCAGCTACGTTCACGCCCTTTCACTGGGTTGGTGTTGCAAAGTCATTCCAGAGCACCAAAGTTCACATTTATTTCACTGGGTTCGTGTTGCTTGGTCATTCCAGGGAACCCACGTTCATTCTTGTTTTACTGGGTTCGTGTTACTCAGTAATTCCGGCGTACCCACGTCCATGCCCGTTTCACTGGGTTTGTGTTGCTCAATCATTTCGGAGCACCAAAGTTGATGACCGTTTCACTGGGTTTGTGTTGCTCAGTCATTTCAGAGCACCCACGTTTAAGCCGGTTTCATTGAGTTTGTGTTGCTCGGTCATACCGGAGCACTCATGTTCGTGTCCATTTCACTGGGTTTATACTGCTCAGTTATTCCAGGGCATCAGAGTTCACGACCATTTCACTGGGTTCATGTTGCTCAGACATCCCAGAGCACATACGAGCATTCCCTTTTCACTGGGTACGTGTTGCTCAGTCATTCCAGAGCACCAGAGTTCACGACCTTTTTACTGGGTTCGTGTTGCTAAGACATTCCAGAGCATCAGACGTGCATGCCCTTTTCACTGGGTACGTGTTGCTCGGTCATACCGGATCACTCACGTTCGTGCCTGTTTCACTGGGTTAATGTAGATCAGTTATTACAGGGCACCAGAGTTCGCGATCTTTTCACTGGGTTTGTGTTGCTCAGACATTCCAGAGCACATACGTGCATGCCCTTTTCACTTGGTTTGTGTCTCAATAATTCCAGAGCACCAAAGATCACGCCCTCTTCACTGGGTGCGTGTTGCTCAATCATTCCAAAGCATTAAAGTTCATGCCCTTTTTTACTATGTTAGTGTTGAGCAGGCATTATAGAGCACCAACGTGCACGCCTATTTCACTAATTTCGTGCTGGTCAGTCTTTCCAGAGCACTAACGTTCAGCCTATTTCACTAGGTTCCTGTTGCTAGAATATAGAATATGTTTGCTTTCACAGTATGTTCTCATCGCAATTAACTAGGTGATTAAAAATTGCATCCATGAGATGTACTCACCTACGTCATAGTTTACCTGTGTAACATACACTAACTTTCGTTTTAATTTGTCGTTTAATTGAATAATTTCAAATATGTGAACAAAAACATGAATTTATTTCAGGGGTTTGTGGTGGATTGTGGTAAGTATATTTAACCCTATAAATTCATATAAAATCTCTTCTTGAGATTTAAAAAAAAACATTTTATATGAATTTGGTTAAATATACTTACAATGAAATTACATTGATAGTGTTTTGTTGACTGTTTAATTTCGTCGTTATAAGTTTTTGTTTACAATGGCGTATTGATCTTTTGTCGACTGAGATTCTAATGTCTTATAGGCCTCTTAAGCTTCTATTGTTCCATAATTTTTCGGCAACCTAATACTTAAGTGTCGAAAAAAAACTCAAACAAAAACAAGCAAAAATCAATCAAGGTTTTGCAGGGATGGTACAATGTACTTTAAAACAACATAATTATGTTACGTCAAAAGAATGATTTTTTGATTACAGGATTTTACTAGAAGCTATTTCTTCCGTGTTTCAAAATTGATTTGCATATTAGGTTCCATTTTTGAGGAGACTAAGTCAATAAGCAAGGTTAATGATAAGTAAATAGAAACAAACTCAACAAATAACCACGCGAACCAGTCGTATACCATCAATTAACTGTAGACAGGGATTGGAAGTTCACTGTTTATTACAGTTTAATATTACTATATTTGAATACTTACTAACTAACACAAGTGCTAACATCTTCATTAATACACACGGTTCAAACATGTAAGATGTAATACATGAAACTGTAAGGTTATTATGTAAAATTTCAGTTCGTTGAACATTGTATAATCCCATGTTTATACTTCCCTAACAACAGACCAACACAATATTGTATAGAATAATAATTGATGTGACAGTTTTACAAGAAAATAATATTTTTTCTATTGATCAAACTGCTTGACAGTATTGGTAAAACAATGTGCATAAATGACTTATTTAAGTTATAAATTAACAATTTTCTTTGAAATAAATGAAGTTTTGTAATGTTTTGTTTATAAAAGTACAGGTTGTCAAGAGTCATTAGTTGCACTTGCATTTCTGGTTCTACTCTAAGTTGTCATTTATAAAGGGAAATTGTGAGTCTCAGCCATATAATGTTGTTTATCAAAAGGTTTGTTGTATTTTGTAATTATTTAAAATTGATGACTATTCGGAAACAAAATTGTTTTATAATCGTTGTGACGCTGCACGTAGTCGGTATTTTTTAGCAGTCAACCATTGTGAATCGAGTCATAGGGATGGACTTGCGTTTAAGAAAGCTGTATTTGAGTTACTAATAAAAACAAATCTAGTTATATAGAAACGGTAATGAATTTATTCTTTTCCCCTTATTATATACCTGAATGCATCTAAATAATAATGACACTATGATCACTAATGACTTTTAAAACAGTAATGCAACGGAATGATGTATTCAATGGCATATTAAACCAGACCATTGGGTAATCAGATTTGAAAATTATACAGAATTCGTGATCTGAAATAAACTACTCAATGACCTTTTCACAGTTCTGAAACCACCTATCTTAGATAACGATATTAACATTCATTGTGTTTTATATAACTGAAAACATCAAATATGTATATTTCTTCACAGTTATCTTAATTTGTATTCTATACACGGTACTTAGATTTTGGCATTGTATCCAGTAATATCTGTCTTTTACTGTGGGATGTAATAGGGTATTTTTACTATACAATCGTTAGATTTGTACTGAATGATTCCTTACTTTGGTAAAACCTGATTTTCGTATTGGTTTTTTTTTTTATTTAAACTAGCGTTTAGTAAGCACAAGTCCATTTAGATTGGTATGCACTTTTTTTCTTTATTTGTATTTAATTGTTTTGATTTTGTTTCGTGCCAATCTGATAAGTCATAAGAATTGACGAATAATATTTAAAGTAAATTCGTACATTTTTTGTAGTTGTACAACATTTCAATGTTAGTGGAGTGAACGCTCACAAAATTGTTTGACTACGACCTTTGTGTTTTGTGCATCGACATCAAATATAAAATTTAGGAGATGTGGTAGGAATGCCAATGAGACAAATATCCACCAAAGTCCAAATGAAATGGACGAAAGAATTGTAGGCAACCATACGGCCTTTAACAATGATAAAGTCCAATATTGTATAGTCGGCTATACAATGCCCCGACGTGATCAAGTAAACAGGGGAAATAAAAAAATAATAGCCTTATTCATATTAAAGCAATTTACAGAAGGCAAATACGACAGACATGAACCAATGAGGAATGCGGCGGAGTTAAACGTGTTTGTGAGCGCTCAATATTCCCCTAACTTAGGAATGTAGTGTAGTGCAAACTGTATAAAATCAGTTAAAAAAGGCTGAACTCATCAGATCTTTACAACAAAAAACACCAAACAAAAACACAGACAGGACGTGGCAGAATATATCCACCCCTCATTCCTCACAACAACAGAACACTACGATTAGATCTGAGACTACTTTTCGCACTGTATATAATTCAGTAGTTGTGATATTTTGCTATTCGTTAATTATTCTTTCATTTATCAGGGTTGGTTTGATCATTTGCATTGTTTAATATATTTTATGCCGGTGCCGTTTATAATTAATTTGCAGTGGGTTCTGTTCAATGATGTAGGCCGTACGATGACCTTTAATTGATTATGTTCATGTCATTTGAATACTAGTCGATAATTCTCTCGATTGCAATTATACCATATCATTTTTTATGCATATATATATAATCGCAATGACATGTCATACGCACTCATATCAATAATATTGTTGAAAGTGCTTTTCTGACATTTCTAAATATTGGAAATTGTATATAGATAACTGAATGCTGTATTTTATGTTGTAAATAAGTCCTTTCGTTTGTTGATGACATTTAGAAGCAAAGCAGAATTGACATTTAAGCAAATGTCCTTTTAAGTATTTATTAGCGTGTTTTGTGTTGTTTTCTAAATCCACTAAATTCTATTATAACACACAAACGATCATTAAATGATACTGTAGACAACTGTCTTGATGACTTCAATTATTCTTGTATGAAAACAAGTCTGGAAATCAACAGGAGATTGTTTTATAAAAATAAAAAATTGTTAAAATTAAGTTTAATATTTGACAGTAAAAATAGCGGAACGTTTCTATTTTGAAATTGATATATCTGTTCCGGACCATATGAGTATTTGGACCATACGCGTATGGTCATGACCATATGGGTATATACTCATATGGTCCGACCATACGCGTATGGTCGGACCATACGCGTATGGTCGGGGTAATTAACACTCTGTTACAGTTTACTTTTCATACTTCTAAACTCTTCATATGGTATGACCGTTCATTCAAAAGACGCTATCATATAGGTAATTTTATCGTTATATTATAATAGAAAGATAAGCTAAATAAAAATAAGAAGTTTTTTCACATTGTTAATTTTACTTAATTGTCAAATTTAAAGTAAACACATTTTATACCGATGGTCATTACCGATGGTCATAACCGATTTGTTATTACGAGTAAATGGCAATATGTCGACTAAAAAATTAAATTCCAAAAATTTCTTAATGAACTGTTACATAAGAAGTCACTGGAAAGTAGCATACTATTAGTTTATTTAAGTTGTGTTGTGAAGATGGTGTATTGCAGTCAACCATTTTACGATATTTGAGATCTAGAGCTTCTTAAAAACACTGTAGACATCAGAATTGCCAAAGACCTCGGTATCACTGTACGCAGCTGCAAAAAAGGCTTGTTTCTCACTCGCAAACAAAATGTGTAAATGAAAAAGATCGTGCACAAAACTTGCAAATGCAAAAAAGCTATGATACCGTGTGGCAGTGAATGTCATCCAAGCCTACATGCACTAATGTAACTAGCGATGAAAACTAACTATGGCATCAATATTAAATTTTACGTAGTTTTTTTTATTATAAAATTAAAAAATTGTCAATTTTAAACCATCACTGTTTTTTTAGATAAAGTTTATAAATAAATATAAATATAAATATACGCGTATGGTCGGACCATATGAGTATACGCATATGGTCATGACCATACGCGTATGGTCCAAATACTCATATGGTCCGGAACAGATCTAAGGTTCCGTGTAATGAATGATTGTTTAATTGTCGGTGTTACTCGCCACCTTTAGCCCTAATGTCCATATAGTGGCTGCTAGTTTTTTTTTTTTATTGTTTAAGGAACTAGAGTAATCGGAGAGGAAAATAGCAATAGGCAAATCTATACTTTAATTAGATTTGAACTCACAACCCTTGTGTTGACAGGCTTGTGATATAATGGATAAAGTATTTACATAACAACACTTAACTACCCTTTCGAGTAATGAAAGATTAAAGTTAATAAGAGATTTAACAATAAAAAAAAATCATTTTGTCTCTATAACATTTTAAAACAACCACTTTTATTATTTATATTTGCATATTTGTTGTAACAAATTATTTCTATTTGAAACGTAGACAGGCTTTTATATTACCGTTTTGTTTCGAGAGTCGGAATTTACCAATTAGATTTTTTATCGTAGAAATCAACGACAAAGTGAACACGTCCTTGCAAAAAGACGACAAACAATTAACTTGAAAACTCAACATGCTCTACTAGGGCTTCCCGAACAGTATTTTCTATATTCCAAGGAAATTTCAACCAAAGATAAAAAAAACTGTATCATTTTGCACTATACTGCATATCAAAATCACACAAGCTTCTTTACAAATAATTCTTAATGCGGTGACCTATAGTTGTTAATGTCTGTGTCATTTTGGTCTCTACTAGACAGTTGTCTCATTGGCAAATATACCACATCTTCTTTTTTTATATTTATGATATATGGAGGAGTCTGAGAAGGGTTTTATCATGGTTAAATTGATAGAGAGTTCCCAATGGCAAAGTTATAGAGTCATCCCAGTAAATAACAGACGCCATCACGTGTAAGTTTATCATTTTGAATTTCTATGTAACAAAAGACGAAGGATATGTTCTTATTGTCGTAAAGACACTCATGTCTATTGCAGCGCAGTTGTACTAAGTCAGGAATTTTACAGTTATTATCTATTCGTTTAATGTGTTTGAGCTTTTGATTTTACCATTTGGTTTGTTGAAGTATATTGATCTGGACTTGTTTGTTTTTTCGTCGTCTTATGTTTTCCCAGTTTTGAATGCCCCTTGGTATCTTCTGAATATTAATAGATACAAACGCGTGTTTAAGACACTTTGAGATAATATTTGATAAATACAGCAAAATAATACGTAGTTATTGAGAAAATATCCTCCAATTGTATCTCCCTATACACATGCTTTATTTGAACACAATTTAGTAGAAAGAACATTCTAAATATTTATGGGAGGTGTCTTATTGGCAAGCTACCAAATCTTCCTATTCTTAAATAATGAGCAAAAATAAACAAAATGTAAACACAGACGTTCGTTTTACGGAAAACAATATAAAACAGATATTAATAATAATGGAAAGATGCCAACCTTTTTATTTGTTACCGGTATTTCATTTATGTATGGATAAATCAAGCCATGTGTGATAAGACATAGTCCTGTGGTCATAGAATAAAGATATTTTACTCTTTCATTACTTTTTTATTTACCATGATAGTTCAATTTGAGTCATGTGCTTGACGATGTACAATTTTGGAATATTCGTTTATTAGTACTACATACATATATTCAGATTTTTTTTCTTTCTGAAACTTCTCTTTTACAACCGGGGTTTACGCGTACACTTTGTTCATGCTTTGTTCATGACAGATTTATAATACATACTTTAATTTTGATTACAATGAGCAATCCAGCTCCGTCGCTCCACTATTATTGTATCACGGCTTTATGACATTAGAACAGAACAAACCAAGATGTCACCGGTAAATATAACTTTTCCGCGACGTCACAATGTGGAAGCAATACTTAACATCGACCTTACAATGTGGAAATTAAACCTATCATCGATGTCACAAAGTGGAAGTATAACTAAATAGCGACGTCACAATGTGGACATACATCTTTTTATATACTGTGGGTAATATTAAAAGAACTCTCATTAGTCAGTAATTACTTTTTTCTAATGGATAATTTCCCTTATGAAGTGAGCTGACTTGAACCCTCTTCAGTGGAATTATTAATATACCAAAGAAAACAGATATTTATAAGTTCTGTCTACACTGTGGTGCAAAATGATATATAACATAATGTTTCACTATTGAAACCAGAAAACCGTCAAAGTTTTCTTGTTGTTAATAATAGAAAATGTTTTTAATTCTCATAAATAATTTCTCGATTCACGATTTATTCAAGATCTCTATATTTGTTTACATCTAAAATACTAGGATGGGAATATTGGTCAAACCTTACATCATTTTAAATTGATTTTAGATTAAAGAATGTGTTGTTTCATTTGAACTCGAGGAGTTAATCTAGAAAAGTTCGCCTGAATGACCAAATTTATGAATAATTATATATTTCTATTTTCTAGCACTGGGTCGATAGCACTACTGAAATTCTTCTAGTATTCGAGGGTATCGATATCTATATAGTCAGTGCTTTGGTACTAATCTGATTTGTAACATATAAATTTCTAAATAATAAAAAAAAAAATAGAAAGAAATCAAGGATCTGATTTCCTGATGCAAAGATTGGCTTACGGTAGATTAAGGGTCAAAATTATTATCAAGTCTTTTTTTTTTTTTTTAAATATTTTGACAAAGTAAAGTTCTAAAAATATAATATAAAATGGGTCATGAAGCTTTTTAGCAGCTAAAGGTTTGCAAAGTTGTCAGATTTTGTTAAGATAAAACATAAATATGTGGGGCCTCGATGGCTGTCCTGAGAGGTTTAAAGTAGTTGAACTACTGAATTACTAGATATAATAGGATATGGTATGAGTGCCAAAGAGACTCTCCATCCAAGTAACAATTTTAGAAGAAAAACAATAATGTGTCAAAGTACGGTCTTCAACACGGAGCCTCGGCTCACACCAAACACAAAGCTTCAAAGGGCCCAAAATCATGACTAGTGTAGAACATTCAAACGGGAAAACCAACGGTCTAATCTATATAACAAACGAGACACACTTATGAACCATCCCAACAAACGACAACTACTGAACATCAGGTTCCTGACTTAGAACAGCTGCAAACCAATGCAACTGGTTTGAACGTTACACTACATACCAACCTCATACTTACCCTACACAATAGTGTTGCATCACCACATAGAATGACACAATATAAAATATTAATTGAAATGACTTAACTCAATCAAAAGACATATTAACACAACTGATTATACACTGAACGAATAAATTTGATATATGACACAATGTCAATACTAAATCAATAAAACACGGTGTAAATAAATAAAGGTAACAGTAGTATACCACTGTGAGATGTTAAATAATTTAAGAAAGTCGAGCATTACCTAAGACAAATAACCTTGTCACAGACACTAGCCTGCCTGTCAATACACTTAGGTTGAAAGCTCGAATCCTGCTTGAGGCAAGTGCACTCGACTCTAATCTTAATGTACTAGGACTGCTAGTTTTTTTACCGAAGGGCCATGATTCTCTCATCCGGCTTCCTAACCAAATAGCACAACATAGTGTTGATAGTGGCGCACAAACACCAGTCAAAAAATCGATCAGTCAGTCATAATAAAATAATTGTAATTGAGATATTGAACATTAGGAGATAACTCTTATATTTTGCTTTTAGATACCGATACCCAGAAATATGACCAAGGAAGTCGTTTACTAGCTCCAAATAACTAAAGGACTTTTTTACGAAATATTTTTATACAATAGAAAGGTTATCCAACGGTTTTACTTTTCATTATATGCCAAAGTTGGAAAAAATATCATTCAAAGCACTTTCTGTATTTTAAAACAAGTGCTTTAAGGTGGTAAGGGAGTCTAAAATAAAAATGATATAATTTGTACATACTTTGCCAAAACGTAATATTTATTGATATATGTTCAGAAATATAATGAAAATGATAGGTCACCGCGCATTTTCTCAAGCTACAGATTGTGAAAAAAATGACACATTTTGTATAGATTATACAGCAAAAAAAAACATTTTGTGATTATAAACTAAATAAAATGATAGAATTGTATAATAAATTAGGAAAAAGGTAGCTCTCAGACAATGCTTTGAGAATATCAAAAGAAAAGATAGGGTCACCGTAAGTTTTTTCCGTCTAAAATACAAAATAGGAAAATTCCATGTAGATTCCTTCAGAAAATGCACTGTTTTAGAGTTACCTTCCCTTAAAATGCCAATTTAAAAAAAAAATAAAAAAAAAAAAAAAATATCTATACTTGTAAAAATATTAATATTTTTAAGTTCTATTCTTATAAATTGGTTTTTTTAAAATGAAAATTCATATTAAATATCTGCATTCCTGCATCAAATTTTGCTAACTTGATAGAAAATATGGACCTTAGATTCTCTGATTTTTTCAATCAAAGATGGCGAAAGACACCCAATACCACCTTAATAAGATAGACACAGCACTCATACCACATCTTTTTATATCTAGTTAATGTGGATTTTGCTAAATTTGTATTGGTCAAATAGTTCTTCGAAGTTTTTAAATGTTTATAAAAGAATCCTTATTTTCATTTTGTTGTTTTTTGTTACACTTTTTATAGGTATAGAACCTTTAATATTTTCTGAGGAAGTAAAGGGGCGCTAGCAACGAGATATGAAAAATAATTGAGTATGATTTCGTTTGGTTCAATCAATATTAAAAGTGAAATAATGAAAGGATGATGCATTTTAGCAGCCAATTTGGTACAATTTGTTTTCAAAATAGGCAAATAAATATCGCTTACATATGAATAGTTCGACCTCATTTAATCCGTATTCGTGAGACTTTCAATATAAGCTATTAGCTAGAGATTAATTTGCAAGCACAAGTCGTGTTCAGCCATTAAAAGGAAAAGAATGTGAACATAGAACGTGAAACAAATGGGATGCATTTCGTTGACTTATCCATCCAGAAAAAAAATCATTATAATACAGGTAAAAACGTTAATTAACTCTTTTTTAATCTATAACATGAAACCAAACAGACTTATACCAATCTCATTGCACGAGATCGCAATCTATTTACATGTTTGTTTATGTTTATATAAGGTTATGTGACCATCTGCAGTATTCGAAGGTCATCTAAATAGTATGTTAGATGGCTCGTAGACACACGACATTCTTATATAGATTATCAGGTGCATGCTTTTCTAACTGTTTATTTCAGATTTATTGTAATTTTGATATACGTTTAAGTATGCTATAAATTAAGTATGAGAATCTGAGTCAAATCAGTGAACATGTATTTGACAGCTAGTGCCCCTTGACGATGATTGTTAGTGTTTTTCAATATTAAAAATGAATTCATAGTTAAATATTATTCTTGACGACATTGTTTTACTTTATCTTAATACATGTAACATTAAGGTATCGTTGTTCTTTTGTCTACCTTTTTTAATCTCTTTTATCTTAAAAGTTTTAAAAATCGAAAGTTCATAAAGCATGTTTGTACTAAATATCTTAAAAAGCAAGCGCTCATTTCCATCAGATCTAAGTATTTTTGTCAAGGTTCGCGTTCAAAGCTAAAGTAAACACAGCTAAAGATTTCAATTTGTATAAGTAGTGCTGTACAAATCCTTGACGACACATGTATGCACACAATTTAACTATACTCATGTTAGTATTCAGTACATTATATAAAATACTGATTATTAGATTTGAAAAGTTTTGAAGACAATGTCAAAGTAAGGATACATTCCGCTTGTATGAAATTATTTTATTTCTTTTTTTTTTCTTTTTAAGGGGAGGGGTGGGGAGTTCATTAGAGACAGATGGTGGCGAAAAATATTAAACATCATATCCAAAATCATATTTCATTTAGAAAACCTATGGAATCCTAGAATATTGATACACATCCAATTAAAGTTAATGTGTTGTCAACTTGAATAATGCAAACTATTTGTACTTAGGCATCTATAGAAGATCAATTTAGGAAACAATTAGGCAAGTGCAAGAAAGTTGTACCGATCCGATGTTAGAAATATAGGACCACTGATAGATCATTAGAAATTAATGGGAATATAAGCACGTATCCGCAGAATAACATTCTTGAGTCAGGAAGTGTTGTTAATTGTGATAGATGAACAAAAAAAATTGCGAGTAATAATGCATTTATATCTAATACTGATGGATTATTTTATAATTAATTTCTAGTGCAAGTAGGAAATATATAAACTCATCATAGATACCAGGATTGAAATTTTGTATTTGCTCAAGACGCGAAAAGACTCGTGATTGACGCTCGAATACAAAACGGTTCACAAGGCCAAATAAAGTACGAAATTAAAGAGCGTTGAGGACCAAATATTCCAAAAAAAAATTGTCAAATACAGCTAAGGTAATTATTTTATGCCTGATGTAGAAAAGCCTTAGTATTTCAAAAATTCCAATTTTTTGTAAACAGTTAATTTATAATTAGGACCATTTAAATAATAATTCATGTCCACACAGAAGGTCTGACTACCGAGAAGGTGACACAAACCAGGAAATAAAAACTTTACCAGCAGTGGCATAGACCCAGTGGTTGTAAATAAACTCATCATAGATACCAGTATCGAAATGTTGTATTTTAATGTCGTATTCTGCAGTTTATGTGTGAATTTGCTTAATTTCAGTTCGTACTTAATCATTATTTTTCAGATTTCAGTAGCATATCAGTTGTTCAATACCTTTAATGGCTAAGATTTTACATTCTATAACATAATGCCAGACTTTTTAACTTGTCCTGGATTTGAAGAAAAAAAAACCTGGGAAATAATTTATGACATAAAATGCCTGAATCTTATCGGCATTTAAGAAAATATCTGGTTTGAGGTATTTTACAAAATGCCTAGATTTATCACATATGTGACATGTCTCAAGATATATAATAACTGGAGATCAATTAATTACATACTGATGTATAATATTAATTTGTTTATAATCACTTTAAAATTATATATGTGTTTTTGTTTGTTTATAAATAGCATGCATGTCCATTATAAAATACAGTTGTCAATATATTACAAACTTTACCTTTAACATGTAATATGGATATAATTTATACGCTGTGTCAGTTGCTCAATCATTCTCATAACCAAAATGAACAGTAGCTTCTTCAATTTTAAACTATCGCAGATCATACTGTTACACAGTCAGATTCATGTTAAATGTCACTGGCAATTAAATAAAATCTTGTCCTTGCCTTCTGTGTTGATACAAACGTCGATTTGTTTGTTAATAAAAATCTGTCAATAATTTTTTGTTTTGTGAAATCAATATTCGCAACAACTTTCTTTTATGGATACTTTTTCTGTTTGTCAATAGAAGGTTTAAGATAAAATTAACAACAAAAAGACGAATTTGCAATCATTGAGTTGTTCTCTTTGTTTTTTAAGAGTCCTTCGGTTTTATCTTACAATGAATTTTTCCATACTCACTGGCTACACAATGTGTTGCCCGAAATTTCAGTAACGTATTGGATGTCAACTAACGTAATATAAAGATAAAGAAATGTGGTATGATTGTTGAAAAGTAAACTCACAAAATACTGAACTCCGAGGAAATTTCAAAACAGAAAGTTTCTTATCAGAGACAACTCGTTACCAGAGAACAAATGTATAAAAAACAAGTATGATAGATCGTGTTGCTCATGACAGTACAAACCAGGTAATAATTCGTATGCGGTTGGTCACATTCGGGGGGAAAGGGGGATGGGACTGGACTGTTGGTACGACAATTGAAAAATATCTATTGTCATCTATGAAACGGATATAAAAATTTATATATTGCGATTTATTTACACAAGGTCGCATTTTTTTTTCATTTTGCTAACACTTTATTTCTTGGAGGTATACCGATTTATATTAATTTACTAGTTGAAATTGGACTTTTTTTTTAGCTTTCAGTTAATGGAAGTATTATAAGTGGTACCTTGCTTCTTTAATTATTTGTATGTGTCTACTACTAATCTGATGAGCAAAACTATTTTTTAAATTGTAATCTCTGTTTTCTTGTTACACGAATGTAAAACGTTAGAAAAGGGGATCAGCGCTCACACACAAGTTGAAGTATTTAAACCCATAACTGGTCTTGTGTGCAAATTACAAGAAAAAACTTCGGGTCAATTGGTTTTCGTTTGACTTTTGTATTTCTTTAAAGCTTTGAGCTCTTCTTGGGTCGTTAAAGGTTAAATGGTTTTACATTTTGTAATTTGATTTGATTTACAATTTATGGTGTTGGTTTTTCTAATTTCTGAAGAATAACATTTTACACCGTTTCCTTCTTATTAAACTTCTTAATTCTATCTATTTGGATTTGAATGTTTTGATGTGGATCCAATAATCGTATTAAATTTGAATAAGCGATTTATTTTACAAATTTTGTTTAATAATATTTTTAAATTGTTTATGCTTAGAACCAATGTCAACATTGATAAATACATTTACATTCTAATTGAGTTGTAGAGAAGTACAAAGTCAAATTTTAAACATCATTGGATTATTTTGAATGCAATTCTAAGACATGTATTTTACAATCCATTTCCTTGTATACCGACGTAAACAAATCAATTAAGAATTGCCGCTGTAGAACAAAATTTTCTTCTGAAATACTACTCACTAAAGTCAGTTAAGTATTTTCCGTTTGACTATCTGATAATACATGTTTAATATGATACCAATATTTGATGTTTCAATTAATTTCAATACTTAAAAGCTTTCATGTAGATCAATTCTATTTCATCACAATTTCTGATAATTGACAAATATTGTAGAAGTACATCTCACGCTGAAATGACTGTTTGATCGTAATTCACCTTATCATCCGTCAAAAAGTATCGACATGTTTAATTGATGATTTTGTCACCCGCAAACACTCGAAACAATGGTGAAGACCTAATATTAACTTCCTGTCTACAGTACTTTTACCTCAGGGTGAAGTTTGGTTATGTGGGTCCTTGGTTTGTTTGAAGTATCTTTTAAGTATACCTTGCTACTCATTTTATCGACAGTTTTGTACATATCCCTTGAAATCATACTGTCATATATTCTTTTTATCGCCGATAGCGCGTGGTACTTTAACAGAAAAGCAATATCGCTTGGTACATTGCTGTAAAGTCACGTTTTTCAGGTTCGCCCGTGTTAATATTAATACAGCAGTGACTATTTTGCTTTAATCAACAAATTAGAGGCTAACAAAATAGTTATTTCTATAAAAATCGCTACTTTACCAAAGCGGGCAAAATTGCCAATGCCTGTATTTAACATATATCTCTAGGAAGACCTATGAAGAAGCTAATTTCAATTGAAAGTGGAAATTTGGGGGAAAATATTTTAGACACAGTTAACATTATGATTGGTTACAAAATTATTGCATAATACTAACATTGCATTAATTTGAAAGAGTAATCTGTTAGCTATCCATAACTACCACTTTTATAAATTTTCAAGCATTATTAAGAAAGTTAAAGCATTTTCAAACTTGGGAGTTGGAGTAAAATCTTTGTATTGTTCTACTTTAAATGTATCATATACTGAGTATTCACATCATTTACTTGTAAATTTTTACTATGTCTTATTCGAAAAATATCAATAGTATGACAATGCCATAAATTTCATGTCAATCACTTATGTTTTGTAAAAATGTATGTATGCACTGTAGTTTGAACACCAAAAAGATCAATAAAAAATAAAAAAAAAATAAAAAATAAAAACATATCAGCAAAATTAACGTAAAGTTATTCATACAACAGTACCGCAAATATTGGAACGTACGTGTCCACGAGTTGTTTTATCGTCTTAAAGCTATAATAACTATATTCTACACCACCAAACTGTATTTATATTACCATGTACTACAAATAAAGGATACAGAGAAACATGATATGTTTTTTTAACATAAAAAGGGGGAGGGTTATGAGTTTTCCTAAACAAAGATTCTGATCCCCTTGTTGATGAAAAACAATATTAAGTTCAAGCTGATGACAAAAAAGTACTCTGAATCCAGATTCTCCCCATACATTAATGTGGAACAATTTTTGGGGAAAAAATTGGATTTTTAGCGTCGAAAAACTAAAGACAATTTTCTGACTCAGACAAAGACCATACCCCTCCCTTTTGAAATTATATGGTGACTTCCTAACAACATTAACAATGCTACTTACTAATATTTTGTTTTGTTTTTGAAGTGGTTGATAAAATTATCAACTCTGCAACTGATGGTGAACATCGTGTATATGGGTCTGACAAATCCTTTCATTATATTATTGAGAAAACAAATTATATTTTTCTGATTTGGCTAAAGACATGGATAATCTTCTTTGGAAAAACGATACATTCACCAACGGAAAAATCACGATAGTTTGATATAAGATTTTAAAATGCTAACATGTACCTATAAATATTTTCTCTAGGCGACGTCAACAACATAGGCTTATTAAGTCATATGCATTACCATAATTCCTCTTTTTTTTCGATATATTTATTTTCTTTTTTATAAATCAAATTAAATATTTCGACTTATCAATGTTAGCAACTGATAGAGTAAATTAGATATTTAGTATTACAGGAATACTGAAATATCTTGAGCAAATATTAGAAATATTGAAGATTGATAAAAAAGTAATAAAATAAAAATAATTTTTGACTTTTTATATCAGATGATACAGGGATTACTAACAACATAGATAAGACATTCACCCTCGACCGTTGGCCTCGTTATCAACCTCATCAAAAGTCGTAATTGTATATCAACAGCTGAAATCAAAGGTCAACAACAATTATTGTTTTATTATAACATGACTTGTTTATCCATCTTCATTTTTATAGCATTTGTTCAAGAACTGCCATTGCTCTTTTATTCTAAATACTTTATCTGCTTTGGCAGTGGCTAAACTTTGTAAGTTGAAATATTCAAAAATATTTATTATAAAAATAACATAGAAATAAAAGAAGAAAATTTCAATCAGAGATTTTTTGTTGATTCAAACAACAATGTTTCGTTGCAACATCACTTATCTAATCTAAAATAAACCTTATAAGTAAGAAAAGTACAAATTTCGGAGGAAAGTACATATAACTCAATATTCACATGTGCATGTATTAGTTCTTTTTAAGCATAATAAACAAATGCGGTCAGAACAAAAAAGCGCAGTTATCTATGGTCACTTTTTTGAAGGACATACAACTTGAAGTATAAAACAGTAAAATGATTTATAGAATGAAAATTGACTTATTAACGTAGTACCGAGAGGATGGAATAACCAAGAACTAACTCTTCATTCGATTTCACATCCGCATAGTTTATGGATAAAATAATTATATATTTGCAAAATGTACACTTGGAACTGACGAACCTTATGTTTGATTCAAATTTATATAAGGATCATATCATAATGTAAAAATGCACCTTTAATATTGTCTTTTTGTTTTGTTTTGTTAAGAAAATCAAGTTTCCAGAAGCCACCATCTTAAAAAGAAAACAAAATTAAACAAAAGCTTTCAAATATCAGCCTTTCAATGTTTAGAAAGGTAAAACTATCTGTGTTGTCGTATAACCTTGTCGACTGATGTATTGCCACATGTAAGCCCAGTTCAACTGTAGTCATAGTATCAGATTTACAGTGGGATCAAACTTTTGGTAATCTATGGCACAAAACACTACACATTTATAACAATGCTATCTTTTACTTCATTTTGCATTTGAAATGTATGCGTGTACAAGTTGTAATGTTGTACAAATTTTGATTTGTACATATTTTTTGTACAAGATATTAGTGTTTTATGAACTGCTTAACACAAATGGATAATGCAAGCAAACAGTCCTTTGTTTTGCATATTTCTGCCATATTTACACAACTACATGATACAGTCTAATACTGAGCTTTGATACAACAAACATTATAAGACCAAAAAAACACTTTTTATGGATATAAATAGGGTATAAAGTGAAAATTAAAATTAGAATTTCATCCTCATTTCCATGTTGAAGAATAAGAGAATAGCACTTAATGTAAGGTTAACGTTGAAGTATATAAATTTGAACTTACAACATTAAACTAATACATTTTAAAAAGATAAAACTTTATCACCAGCTGGTGCAAGACAGTATGTGTCAAAAAACTTATAACTTGTACAAAAAACCCTGTACAAATTATAATTTGTACAAACTTACATCTTGTTCACAACATATATTATGTGCAAGTGCAATATGTAATTTCATTTTGCATTCCTCGTGTATTTCTGTCTTTTGTTTCAGAATGTTTAAAAAAAAAATATTTTGAATTGCGCCCTCAATTTGGTTCTTTCAAACTCATCATGTATATAACCAGGGAAACAATGGACAATTTTGTAAAGAAATTTGATGTAGAAATAAAAAAAAAAAACTGAATATAACAAAGCGGTTAGGAAGAATACCAGACAGAGAAAATCCTATCTATTTGTATATCCAATGACAGCAATAACCACAGTATATAAAATATAGTCTAGTTTGTAAGTAATAAACTTCCATTAGCATCAATTTACTTCCATTCAATTACTTATCTTCCTTTAATATATGTCCCTCTGTAGGTTTTATCACCATATGAATTATGTTGGTTAGTGTTCATACTTATTGACAAAACTGGGTGAAAATTACTTTGGTCAATGGCGTTAATTGATCAAATCATAGTGTATCAAATAAATAATCTGATCGGCTTATTGCCAGTCTATACAATCTATATAATTTCCGCCTCTAACTTATCGGTCTGAAAGACAAAGTATATATTTATATAGTTAATCTTCTGTGCTTAGACATGCAAATGTGTCAAAGATAATGGTGGCGTTATATATTGTAGTTCAGTACAAGCTGATGTTTTATACTCAATACATAAACCCCCTTTTCTAAATGATCCATATGTAATAAACAAAGTTGACTAGTAAAAGCTAAATAGAATTAAGGTTCAGTATATCAATGGTTGAAGAAGGTGTTTCGAATTTATACAAACTTCGTATTCATTAACACATAAAGAAATATAGAAGAATGACTAGTCAGAAGTAAATATTCATTGAACAAGATACATTAATTTTGCAGTACATTGTAGTTAGCTTCCGTTATCTGTAATGAAACATATAAAGTTAATTAACTTTCGTTGTTTTAATGGAAATAATACATTCAAACAAGTCACTACAATTTGCGTTTTAATTCTTTGTTATTCAAATTGTAATTGTCAACAGAACCAACAATAAGAAGTTCTTTTATTGGAAATATAACTGAAATAGCCCCTTTTACAGTTAAATTTATAACCGTTGTTGATAATTGACTCATTAAACATACAATAGAACATACACTACAATCTCGTAATAACGACGAAATATTAACAGAACAGTCGTCACTATTCTTATCTTTCACCATCACATTATAATACCTACCATTAGTAAAGAGTCATAACACGTACATTAAATTTTAACTGTGTGTATCTAAAATTTAAAGAATATGTACTTCTTTCAGTTTGCGTTTAAATTTTGTTTTGTATACATAACAAAGAAGATGTGGTGTGATTGTCAATGATACAACTCTTCACAAAAGACCAAATGACACAGAAATTAACTATTATAATATAAGTATCCGTACGGGACATGTAACACTGTTTGTCTTCTTTGTCTTCATTCTTATAAGGATATTATTTTTGTTAAATGGAAGATGCCACCAGCTTTCGTTGCAACTAGTAGTAAAACAGGTACTTACTCATCACACGTTTAAAATGTATTACTTAAAATTATTTTCAACTTAAGGTCATCTTGCTGTATATAGAACTACGTCAAAATAATCAGTCTCTTAGTTAAAACATTGACCATTCTCTTCTCGTTAGATAGGCATTAATTGACAGCTGATATCGACTTGTATCGCTTTTAATTAAAACATTAATTATTGATATAAACTTCCAATGTTTGAACGTAAAGACAAGTCTTTTTATGACATTGGATTGATGCAAAGGCAATCAACAAAATTGCTTTTACCATAGGGTTCTGATAAGAATTCAAATGGTCAACTGGAAAAACGGACATTGTATATGGAATGCATGTGGTGAAGAGTAAATAAAGAAGGTTGATTGGTTTTTTTCGAAAAAAAAAAAAAAGATTGATTGAAGTAAGCAGTTATTTTGTTGTACATATCTATGACTTAATATTCATTCAATATTTACACAATGTAAAATCATTGTTTTTCATATTATGGCAAGTGAATTTAAGGAATTCAGAAAATGACAGAAAATGCTAATCCAAACCAGAAGTATTTGACATACTAATAAACTAATTTTTACGAACTAACATATAAATGTAATTTGATATTGTAATTTTACAAGAACCACATCATTACGATGCAGGATTCGATTCATTACCACGAATACCATCTACCGGTCTGACGTATTGACAGAAGCTTACACATGTAGTTATTTGGACTTTCAAAGCATGACAGTGGTGGACGTTCGTATGACAGGAATAAACATAACAAGCCAAGCCTAATTTTGAAAGAAATTAAAATGCATTTACCATTTTTCCGAGAGTTTTCCATTTTTTTTTTAAAGTAAAAGAAGCATCGCAACAGACCCGTAGAAAGCCTATTTTAATATAAATTTCTATCTATCTATCATTCCCTCAGTTATTAGCGGCAGTCAAAAATCCCCCCTCCTTTATTATTTAAAACAGTGCAATCAAATCGTACTATTAATAATATAAGCATGACTTCGATATGTATAGCTACAAGCCTCAGTTCAAAAGTAAACGAAAATAGCACCGATAATAAAACCAAAGGTGAAAGTGGCTTTGTTGATTATACATTTCATTTTGACTTTACAAAAATGATATTGTAAGTCGTTCTCATATGCAAATATTAGCGCACTATCTTTGAAATCTAAAACTGCCATATGCATGAGGGGCGAAAGATACCAGAGGGACATTCTAACTCAAAAATCGAAAATAATTTGACCACGCCCTTACAAAAAAGGAAGAGACAAACAGACAAACAATCGTAATCAAAACACAACATAAAAAAGGACATTTAACATACACATGTATATAGCATTCTGCTGTGTTTGCTCGTCAAGAAGGGATAGTTTATTACTTTAATTTGACCGTTGTTAAGCTTTGTTTAAGATCAATGCTACGATCAATACTTTTTTTAACACAACGAAAAATATAAATATGATACTTAATTGCTCGTCACTACAGCTGTTAACACAATATATTTGCGCAATGTTTTATGAATTACAATTATGTAGAACATTTATAGCAATGCTTTATTATGGCTATGTTGCATCAGATTACACAGAGTGAAAGATAAAAAAGTTTGTAATCACGCTAGATTCTGTATAAAAAGACACAAATGAGCAAAATCACTGTACATAAATAGATTTTAAAAAAACCGATTATCAATTACCTTAAAAGTTTTCTTACTTTTAGTATGTTGTCTGGTAAAATTTGGTGATCTACGTAGTAGAGGATTGATATAACTAATGAATAGAATGAAGCAAGGGTTTTAAGAGATCAAACTGCCATGTTTGGTCATATGAGGTAAAATAGAAATCAAGCAACAAATAACATTACAACAAAGACCGTCAAACATTTGATATTAAATAAGCTTTCTATAGAACTATTATATTTAAGTATAAAAGATGTTATTCGTTTACTCTGGGTAGTAATAGTAAATATATTAGTAAATATGCAAGGAAATTAAAGCAAGCATTTTAGATTTATATCTTTATATCATTTTTACCTTGTTCTATTTGTTTAATAAGTCATCGTTTAAATTATTGGTAGCTAGTAGAAAGTCTTAAGTGATTTAAATATGGAATGTTATGAAGCTCCATTAAAACAATACAACTTAGAATGGAAATGGAGAATGTGTCAAAGAGACAACAACCCGACAAAAAAGCAGAAAACTAGAATACTAATAGAACAGTTAACAATGTTAATTGATTTGCATTGATGTTACCATATGAGTAGTTCTAAATAGAGTATATTACTCAAAAAGTACAACTGACAAATTAAAACACAAAATACTTCGATATCTAAATGTTTCAAACTGTTTAATTTTTATATACATTTTATCGTAGTCGTCTTCTTTTATTGATATCTTTGTAAAATAAAATGCAGTCAATCTCAGTAAAGTCAAAAATATCATAACATTCTCTTTAAAAGAGCGGTTTCTTTTCATGAGCACACGATGCTAAAATTAATGTTGTTCTGTTTAGGAGATGGTGCTCGGTTTCTTCGCAATCGAGCTAGATATATTATATGAATAATTAAAACAGATTCCAACCTAATAAACAAAAAAATACAAAATACAAAATACAAATTCAAAGAAATAATAAGTTTTATCTTACCTCTCAGCGTAAAATATCCTCGTATATAATTCTAATATTATACTCATCCGTGTTTTAAGATGTTGAAGTTAACATTGATAATACGTATTTGTTTAAATCTTTATGAATATAGAGAAATCCTGTAAAATAATGGTTTAACGCATAGTATATCCTTTATTTACTTGGCTTTATTTCTATTTTGATTGGTTTGTTCAAATAATCAATATAATATTATGATGGTAGTTATTATCATGAACGGCATAGGTTGATCGTGAAATTATTTTCTATTGATTTGATTGAACTGACTGCCTGACCTCCTGTCAATATATAATGTTGCAGCACATAAACTAAGCCACAAAATGTATGTAAAACACAATAGGGTCAGATGCATTAGTATATTAGATACGAATGAAGTACTAGATGATATAAAATTCATTTGTTGGCAACAAAAAATCACATTTAACAACATGTATACATGTAGTACTTCAAAATTAAAATTAAATGCATCAAGAATATAGATGTAAATGTCATCGTTTAACATCACTTGATACGTATGTTGCGTTGAGTTAAGACTACATTCAATGTTAACGATAGCATTTACTACAACACGTATTGTTACAAGCTCCTTACACTGTACATGAGCACAAGTGGAGTTAACATATTATCAAAACGCTCCCATCGGAAATTACTAACAGAAGTCAACACTCCCATCTGAAATTACTATTCTAAACTATGAACACTCCCATCTGAAATTATTATGTTGATGCACTCAATCGCTATTTATTCTCAAGACTCTTATCTGATATGATTATTTTCAGAATTATACGCTCACATCTGATAATCTTATTCTCACACGTGACAAAATTATTGTCACAACTCACCACTTCTCTCTGTGAAAGTAAGTCGTGAGTTAATTGATAACAGTTACAAAATGCCATCAGTACAACAACACAACAGTAAAAGAAGTTATTATATCTTATGTGACTGAAAAGAAAAGAAAACAAAGTCTCCAATTTTTATCATTTATTATGTGTGATTCCAAAACCATTGCAGACTTTGGGGTAATTGGACTACATTTTTGTTGAATGTGTTCTTGTTTGAACACAACTGCTGCTTTGTGAAACGCACAAAAACTGACAAAGTTGTGAAAGTAATGTCATACTTGATTATATGGAATAATAAAGGTCTAACTCTAGAAAACAATGTCAACGTGTTCATAAATAGATGAATTGCATTTAAAATTATAAAAAATATAAATAAAATTCAATGAAAACTAAATTAAGTGATAAACTAGCAACATATGAATATATTGTTGTTCCAGGTTTAAACAATAGCGAAATAAAAGAGTATGCACGGTAAGACTATTTTTTTTGGCCCTAAAAATAGATTTTAACAAAGTTGTTAAATTGTTAACTTTAAGTTATATATCAGAAAGAAACATACTTTTTTACATACATATGGGCTTTTTTTAATTATTCAATGGACATACAACAAGTACTAGCTTCATTATTGCATGGACAAACACTGATATCTTTACAATTTACTCATTGTTGCTAATTTTAAGTCGTTTTTTGTCTAAAATGATAGTGGACGCATTTGTGTTCATTCTTGATATTCAAATATATGTTTTATTTAATAATTATAAATAATATATGTAATTATTGTGAGTGAACACGAATGTGACCACTTTCATTACAGAAATAAACCATCTTAAAAGTAACGTTTAAGGGCATATTTGATAGATTTTTCATATTTAAGCTTAAATTTTCCAAACTTTTCAAAAAATCAATTGTATCAAATAAAGTAGACTCTTAAGTATTTACAATATGAAAAAAAAAATCATTTACCAGATGTACATCGAAGTTTAGGCCGAAATTAGACCTTATCTTCTCCTTTACAATTTAACTATCGGCAAAGGAATCATACTCTTAACTGCGTCCAATGGATAATGCCCACACGAATATTTCCTGCATTATTATTTCGAATGTACATTGTATCGCGTGCACAGTGATTTTCCATGGACAATGCGTTTAAACCATTGCAATATTAGCAATTGAATGCCAACATCGTGTTAATATTGTTGATCGAGTCTTAACCCTGTCTTTACATGGTTCACATCTTTGGAATTGCAATGTTAACGATATCGTGTACACAGGGTATACATAAAAGAGTCTACACTCTAGGAATAGCATTATAAGGTGAGCACTGTATAAAGAGTATAACCTACATCTTAGCGTTTATTTTGTCAACCGAGCAAATACAAGCCAATGTCCCTGACTTTGGGAATAAGTGTTGATTAAATCCTTTTTACCAACCATGTAGATTAATGCTTTTGTCGTTATGAAACATTTAATAAAAAACGTACGACCCTGTGTAAATATTATTTAACTCGTAATTTGTGTAGGAGATACCATAAGGACGACAACACTCATCTGCGAATTAAAAAAAAGCGATCAAATTGTTGACTATGTTAGCAAAACATGACAGTTGATACAGAGATGTTTACACGCTATCGTTATTTTTTTGTAGACATCACAGTATCGTTAAAAATTGTGTACAGGATATGATAATAACCTAGAATGGCACGCAAAATTATATATCGTTATCACCTACATTATACCTGGATCCAAACAGATTGCTATATAAAATCTCGTCGTAAAGGGTTGACTTATATCAACAACAGGTCCTTCAACTGTTAAATGGATAATATGAATAATTTGTGAATTCATATAACATATTCCAAATACATTCATATTTCTAAATTTATAAGCTATTTACAAGCAATACACTTATGTAAGAGTTGATGGCAATATTTATCTGAAAATAATTGTTTAGTGTATTTTATTTGAATTATATGTAATAAAGGTTATTAACCGAGTTAAACGTATGTGTTAAATGTTACTCTATTATTGTTCACCGTTAAAGGAGCTCGCGGGTATAAATTATTTTCTTTTTTTAATAGATGATTTCACTATGTTTTTCTATAAATAAACTTTATATCATATACCTTATAGAAAAATATATTAAAAAGATGGAGTCACCGTACATTTAAGCTCACTATCTGCCTTCGAAAGAAGCATTCATTTATGTTACGAGCTAGCTGCGGAACCGTAGCTCTTAGGTCCTTATGTTATTTTTTGACTATTTGCGGACCATAGAGCTACGGATTTTTCCTATTTCAAAACGTTCGGAATTGCGACCCAGGTTCAGGTCGCACTTATTTCCCCAAAAAATATTGTTTATAATCCATGCAAAGCTTGTCAATATATATAGTTCGTTTCGTTAGATATTTTTCTAGGATATGACGTACCTATTTATGTTTGAATATTCATTTCCTTAACACTATTATCTAATCATTTCCATTTGTATACATTCTCCGCCTATTTTATTCGGCCATATTGAATCTCGTCGTGACGTCACGAAAATCAAGAAAAGATAACTCTTATAGGAAAACACGTGTTGGGATGTTTACGTTGTCTTTTATTTTATTTTCATGACTTTTTGAATGAAAGTAAGTTTTATTAAAGTTAAATACTAACGGAAATAATAATTCTTTCAAGTTATTAAAAAAATTCGTATGAACTAATGTTGTAAAGTCTTAAAAACACTCGATTCTCGCTTAGAAATAAGTAAACAAACCAACACGTGTTTTTCTAAAAGAGTTATCTGTTCTTGTTTTTCGTAGGCGTTCCTTACCTCCAACATAGGAGATCGAGGATATTTGAGTTATCTTTTCTTGATTTTCGTGACGTCACGACGAGATTCAATATGGCCGAACAAAATAGGCGGAGAATGTATACAAATGGAAATAATTAGATAATAGTGTTAAGGAAATGAATATTCAAACATAAATAGGTACGTCATATCCTAGAAAAATATCTAACGAAACGAACTATATATATTGACAAGCTTTGCATGGATTATAAACAATATTTTTTGGGGAAATAAGTGCGACCTGAACCTGGGTCGCAATTCCGAACGTTTTGAAATAGGAAAAATCCGTAGCTCTATGGTCCGCAAATAGTCAAAAAATAACATAAGGACCTAAGAGCTACGGTTCCGCAGCTAGTTAAGAGCCAGTCTGTCATAAAACCATGCAAAATCTCAAATTTCGTCCAAATTGGTAGTTACAACTTGGCAACATTATATATATTTCCAAAATCTTTGGGTATTTAGGAGTTAAGATAAAAAAAAGTTTTTTTTGTTAATTCACACTATTTTCCATTTAACAGCCTTATTTACATATTTGTGAATTATTAAAAAAAATGCAAAAAAAATCACCATATTTAGGTACTTTTTAAAGGTCTGGATAGTTGATATATCTCTTAAATATAACATTATCTTGTGATATTTTACAAAGAACATCATAAAAAAAAAGAAAAATGCATTTTGAGAATTTTTTTACCTTTTGACAGGTTGCCAGAGAGGTTCGTGCAACAGATTTATTAGATAACTTGCATGTAGTACAAGTACTTAGTAGGTGTTTTCTCTTAAGATCATATTAATTTTTTTTTCACTTTTAGGATTTTTTTAAAGGTGCATATCAGTTCTAAGACAAGTAAAACAATTTAGCCTGGCAAATAATGGGAAGTTATTAAAAAATGCTCCCAAAATATCTATAAAATGCACCAATTGTAATAGTTTTTACCCCTTAATATTTTAACTGAAACTGATCAAAGTAGACTTATATTCAGGACAATAAGTTTAAGTGTATAGATCTTTATGATTTTATTCCAGAAGATTCAATACCACAAAAGGAAGGTTGGGATCGATTTTGGGGATGATGGTCCCAACTGTTTAGGAATTAAGGGCCCAAAAGGGGCCCAAAACCAGCATTTTATAGTTTAAAGATAATAACTTGTGTATAAGTATTTCAATTGGTTTGATATTGTACCACAATATTTAAAACCACAAGTAGAAGGTTTGGATTCATTAAATGGGTCATGGGTTCAAAGTTAGGAATTAAGGGCCAAAAAGGGGCCAAAAACAAGCATTTTTCTAGTTTCAAGACAATAACTTGTGTGTAATTGTATGGATCTCTCTACAATTGTACCACAATGCCCCATATAACAAAGGGGAGGCTGGGATTCAGTTTTGGATTAATTGCCCAAAATATGTAGGAATTAGGGGCCAAAAAAGAGCCAAAAAGAAGCATGTTTCCAGTTTCCAAACAATAACTTGGGTTTAAGTGTAGGGATTTCTCTGTAATTGTACTACAAGGTTCTATACTACAAAGGAAAGGATTGGGTAGAGTTTAAGGGTTATTGCTTAAAGGGGGTGTCAATAAATGGGGGGGGGATTTGTTTACAATTATTTTAAGGGATTTCTTTTTTTTTTCAACATTTTTCAAATTTCAAATTTTGAAAAGTTTAAAGAAGAAATCTTCAATTGCACAGTATTGTGCAATAGATTTGTTTGATCTTTGACCAGATTTACTTTGTAACACAAACCTTTATTTTTATCAAATATTCATTCACAATCCAAATTCCAGCATCAAGCTTGAACATGGAACCCAAATTTAGTTTGCCCCAACTGTTCAGGTTCAAACCACTGCGGTTGTATAAAGCTGCGCCCTGCGGAGCACCTGGTTTTCACATACTTTCAATTGATGACAGTCTTTTAAAGAGCTTATATGAAACAGAGTTGTGAAGCTACTTGTACTTCAAAATATCTTCCTCTTTGAAACTTTTGATTGGAACGAAACAAATTATAGGCGCAATCACTCATTGATGTATAGATTAGAAAGTTGTGTCTATTAGAGCGTAATTTAAAAACAAATGTGGCCCTTTTTTTATCTACGAAAAATGTTTATATGTGCATATATAATGTGTCACATAAAAGTTTTTGATTTATATCTCAGATTAAATCCAGATAAAAAAAAAGACAGTTGAGGTGACCCTACTTTTTCAAAAATCGAAAGCTTTTCCAAAATTATCTTGAATGTCCCCTCTTCAACTTGTCTACGGCGAATTGTTTTAATTGTATGTTTTAGGTCATGTCGGTACCGAAGCAAAAACAACTAAATGCTGATTATACACTTGAAGACAACCTTAAGAAATATGCGAGTGCTTCTGATTAAGTAAATTTGGACTCTTCAGTTACCTTATCATTAAGACAAATTTATTTCACCGAAGTTCTAGTTCGTTAATGTCAATTGTGATAGCCCTATGTCACAGATTTCAAAATTCACTTATTTGACTTAAAATGGCCATTTAAAAAATAAGAAAGTTTAATATGAATAAGAAGCTTGGACAGATATAATTATTGATCATTTATGGCAAGATTGGTACTCATATCTAAATGATACACAAAATATGAAAATGGAGTCATTTTAAATTTTATTCTGATTTTTCATTTTTCAAATTGATACAGTAGTTGATAAAGCTTTGTCGTGTTTTGTTTTTGCTTAGTTATCTTTTTTTTACAACTTTCACTCTCCCAATAAACTGGTCGCAAAAACAGTTTATTTTTTTCAACCAAAGATAAATAAATGTGATTTATATTATTCTATAGTCAGCATCAATTTGTCTGGACCAACAATGGGAATCAAGTTATAAGAAAATGAGATAAAAAGAAAAGAAAAAGATGTAATTTTACATCATTAAAATTTTATAGAAGCGTTAACCTTATTTGTGTTTATATGTAAGCGCTAACCTGATTAGCAATATACATGGATATTATTGTATCTCATATCAAGGTTGTTGTTTGTTTCCCAACCTTTTGACATTTAATAATTACAGTGACAATCTAGATTTCTTTTCCACAAACCTGTTGACTAATTCAAGAATTAAGTATATTTTGAAAGAGTTAGCATTTTTGATTTTCAAACTAGTGCGGTCATGTCAGTACACGTTTTTTTGTCCAGATGGCATTGTCTTATATAATATTTTTGATAAAACACAACAGAATACGATCTTTTATCATCAAAGACAATTCTGAAGATCTGGAGAGCATATATACACATTAAAAGCATATATACACATTAAAATGAAATAAAAATACTACATTACACACATATAAAACTAATCTCCAGAAAATTATCCTTTAATATTGAATTTACAACTGTCAATTTTGACAACTAACGGACAATATGTCTTTGTTTGACAGTCGTAATTCCAATGTATATCTGCGTAAATAAAAACAATCGTGGTCAATCAAATGGACATATGAGTAAAACTAGAAAAAATACCACATCAACCCAAATATCTTGATGAATTCATTAATATAAAACAACAGCCCTACTTTCAGCCACAAAGCATTTACTCTGCAAAATGTCTATCTACAAAATAATTACCTCGGGGTAAATCTGGTGCAACAGTCAAAGTATTAGATAGTGCATAAAACTAAAATTGAGAGGGCATTTAAAAGAAACACCACATAATCGTTTACCTCCTGTCCGATAAGATGGACGAGTAGTAAAAATGTTTTGTGCTTTTACGATAAATTGTCTTTATTGCAAGGGTTGCATTCATGTTGAGTCTCTATCTTTTATATGTTAAACAGTTTTATAAATCATGATCTAATACAAAATGTTTTAAAAATTTAAGACTACACTCAATTGTGGCCACTTTGAATTTAGACAAAAAGTGTCTAAAAAGTAGAATATTATAAAATGCTAAAATTGTGAAGAACTCATGATGATATTACCTGATTAGTGTGCATAGTATTGTAAATAAAACAGCAAATTTTTAAGTTACTAAAGTAATTTTCTTTTGAATAAGTTTATATTTTAAACATATTGTAAAAATGCTCAGTTTAGGGGCAAACAAGGGGTCTTACCGGGTTTACTCTTTAGTATATTTTCTAATTTAAACTAAGTTAAACTTGGTTTACTCAATTAATATAACCAGTAAACATTAGTTCAGTCATTATTTTTCTTATATTTTGACTATCACATACTTTTGAAAAGTTTCTATTGAAACAGATAAAAAAATGAAAAATTCGACAAAATTGCCATCATGCCTATCTTTAATTATTATTTTTTCGTAAGAAGGTATCATTTGCCGAGCACCATTTTCTTGCATTTTGTAAATAAATATATAAGCTTCATGAAATATTACATTTTATTGTATAGCAATATAATATTTTCCACAGAACGTAACCAAAAGTTAGCGTGCAATAAATTCTAATATTGCACTAGTGCAATAAATCTTTAAAATTCATGACGTCATTAACGACAAAATCTTAGTTTAAACCAATTGTTACTTTCAAATATTATATTGCTATACAATAAAAGGGTTATTGCATGAATATTGGGGAATATTGTCCCTCGTAGAACATATATTGCACTCGCAAGCTCGTGCAATATAAAATTCTACTCGGGACAATATTCCCCAATATTCATGCAATAACCCTATATTATTGAAAATAAAACATGATCTTACAAGATTCAACCCTTTAAAAATATGCAAGTTTTGCTGAATCGGCACTTTTTCAAAACCATGCAATTTCAACCTGTCAGTAGGGGTATTGAGAAATCTCACAACTTTTTGAATTATCATAATTTCCTTTCATTTTAAGTTGTTTGTTAAGATATTTTTCATCATTAGGCTGTAATTTTTCTATAAAACATTAAAAAATCAGGTCAAAGAACCCTAAAATAGGCTTAAAATGGCCTTTTGTCAGTAGAGAAATTGACAATTATCGAATGTTCGGCATACACAAATAATGGTTGAATATTTTTTGAAAATATTTTGCACAAATAGTTATTACATATGAAGTATCTAAAATACAAAATATCAGTCTGATTGGAATATTTTGGATTTGGACCATTTTGCATGGTTTTATCACAGACTGGCTCTTAAGGTTCTTTGTTGAGCTAGTAGTAGAAATTTAAAAAAAAACTAAATTACAGAATTCGCCTAAATTAAACAATTGTTTAATTCAAGTACAGCTTATTTGAATATAATAATAAAAAATATAGGTCACCGATGAGTTAAAAAAAGATTTCTATTTTATTGCAAAAAAAATGGAAATTTTGCACCATAGGGAGATAATTTGGAGCATTTTCAAAAATGTGTTTATTGAAAAAATCCTCTGGGCCAAAACAAATCATTTGAGAACAAATTTGAGAAAGCAGTATTCCTCGTTCAACAAAATCAACGTACTTTGAGCTACCTCTAGAGTAACGTATTAATTGAGACACACATATTCCATATGCTGGTACCGTTGGGATGTTGCTACACAGAAATTAATAGACTAAGTGTAATAAAATAAAATTTATATTGAAAAAAACTATTTTTGTACCCTCGAGCCTCCTCAAATGTAAATTGATTGTCAGATTCATCTGAAAATTTCAGGGCAGGTAGATGTTGACCTGATAAACAATTTTACTCCTGTCAGATTTGCTCTAAAGTCTGCGGTTTCAGAGTTATAAGCCAAAATCTACATTTCACCCCTATGTTCTATTTTTAGCCACGGCGGCCATAATGGTTGGTTGGCCGGGTCAGCGGACACAATTTTAAACTAGATACCCTAATGATGATTGTGGCCAAGTTTGGTTCAATTTGGCCAAGTAGTTTCAGAGAAGAAGATTTTTTTAAAAGATAATTAAGATTTACGAAAAATTGTTAAAAACTAACTATAAAGGGCAATAACTCCTTAAGGGGTCAACAGACCATTTTTGTCCTTTTGACTTATTTGTAGATCTTACTCAACTGAACATGTTTGCTGTTTACAGTTTATCTCTATCTGATAATATTCAAGATAATAACCAAAAACAGCAAAATTTCCTTAAAATTACCAATTCAGGGGCAGCAACCTATCAACGGGTTGTCCGATTCATCTCAAAATTTAAGAGCAGATAGATCTTGACCTGATAAACAATTTTGCCCGTGTCAGATTTGCTCTAAATGCTTTGGTTTTTGAGTTATAAGCCAAAAACTGCATTTTACCCCTATGTTCTATTTTTAGCCATGGCGGCCATCTTGGTTGGTTGGCCTGGTCACCGGACACAATTTTTAAACTAGATTATATTTATATCTTAAACTAAATGTGTTAATAGTTACAGCATAAATTGTCTGTTAATATTTAATGCCCATAAAAGTAAAAGACATGTTGAATGTTGCAATTAACAGACAAATCGTAGTGAGTTCATAGTCTTGTAATGTCTATGGTGTGTTTTACTGATTTGAAGTTATATTATTTTGTCTTCTATTTAATCACTATAAAATTATTTTTCTCATCCATAAAATTACTCAAGGTCAAGAAGAAGAGCTAAGTTTAAAACCTTGGCAGAACAGACAGAAATAATCATATGTATATATAGAGAGAGCTTGATATTATTTAATGATAAAAACAAATTCGCTCTTAAAATACAATGATTTGATATGGTCATATTTAGTAATAAACTGTTTACAAATTCTCTAATATTCAAAATACTAAGGCCTCTCTACCTCCGGAATAAATTACCTCAGATGTATTTGGCAAAACTTTTAGGGATTTTTAGTACTCAATGCTCTCCAACATCGTTCTCTTTTGGCCTTGTTAACCTTTTTTTTTTATTTGAACGTCACTATTTTATTTACAACCACTGGGTCGATGCCGCTGCTGGTGGAGTTTTTATTCTCCGATGGTATTAGCAGCCCAGTAGTCAGAACTTCAGTGTTGACATGAATCATCATTGATGTAGTCATAATTATGAATTAACTGTTTACAAAACAAAAAGCTTTTCTACCTTAGCTGTGTTTGGCAAAACGTTTAGGAATGTTTTGGCCTCAAGTCTTTTACCTGTGCAAATTTCTGGGCGACTTGCGAGAGAAAACAATAACGATGATAAACACATTATACTGCGTTAGAATGCAAAACACACCGAATATCCGGGATACATACACAGAGTGCAGATATTTGTATTTGTTATGTGCGTACAATGCAACAGAGGGTCGAAAGATACTAAAGATCGAAAACAAACTGAATATGCCATGCAAGGTCATCATTCCCGTCAGATAGTTTTCACTTGATTTTAAACTCATTTAAAGGATCAACATATCGAAACAAAACAATTATACTCCTCTATTTCTGCATTATGCATCTTGCGATGCTTGTAACTTACGTTATGCTGAGACGATTTTCACTCTGTTGTTTTGATGATTAAATTGTTTATCAAAATGTTTGCCATCACAATATTCAAAATTCTTATATTGATTTGAGTTCATTTTGAGATTCAAAATCCAAAGCCTAAGGAGTAATCCACATTTTAGGAGTAGGAGACATAACTGATATCATTGATTTTATTTGAAGACCAAGTGGTTAAGGATTTTTTATTTGAATAAAAATGGAAGGCATTGTATAAAATGTACTATTTGATTTAATTATCTTTCTGATTGCTCTCTACGCAAATATTCTACTTATATAGTCATAGCTTGAAAACAAGAATAATTATATCAAAATGTTTAACATGAAGGTAAATGTAATGATGACTGACGAACGTTGAACAAGAGTGGTTCACTGTTAAAAAGTTGAGAAAGAAAAAAAAACAATCAATGTACTCTTTTACCGGTTGATCCTGTATATATCCGCTTAATAGCATCGACTGAGGCTACCAATTTACATTGCAGTAAACGATGATCAACCAATTACTACTGGAATAAGGTAACAATTAAATGTCTAGCTATACAGCTATATAGCTTGGTTTAATTAGAAGAAATGGAACATTGGTTAAGTTATATATCAATTTCCCATTTAAGAAGACATTACAACAAACTAGTATCAATGTTTTAATGAATAATCCATAAAGATGTTAAAGGTGCTTTCATGTAATTTGATATGAAAACCTGCTCAAGAAAAGGAAAAGTTGGAAAAATCAAACAAAAATAGCTTTAAACTCTCATGTTAACGCTTTTACGACAATCTGGTAAATCATTTGACACACCAGTTATATATCGTGTGGTTATTACGTTTAATATATGAAAAGAGCTAAACGGGTCAGCGTGCTATTTTTTTTTTGTTATGTTGTAATCTTCAGAATTTTCATATAGATGCTACTTAATGTTTGTGTTTTCTATATTTAACACAATATTTGCCACACAAGACATTAAATTTACAAGCTTATACATCAGACATAATGTAATTTGCTCTAGACATTTCATGCATACATATTACGCTAAAATAGTTCTAGATAATTAATTTGTTTTCTATTCGTAACTTATCATTATCATTATATATCATTTTACATATAAAAAAGAAGGAGTGGTTTGATTGCCAATGAGACAACTATCCACAAGAGACTAAAATGAAACAGAAATTAACAACTTTATGTCACCGTAAGGCCATGCAAGTTTGTATCTTTATGTTTATGGTATATCAATATTGGTACATAGCCAAAACATATTCATTAGAATAGTTTCTGCAGTATATTTTCATCTGTCGCTCTCACAACGCTTTTTGTGGCAACCTTCTTAAGAAGTACTCAACTCAAAAGTTGATAGCCGAACTTCTGCAAAAAACGTCGACATATTACAAACTCAAACCAAATATCGCCTTGCATATGAAATGTACGAACAAAGGGCAGAACACCTTGACAAAATTGACATGAATAATTGCTAGTATGATTCACTTGTTCGGGCCAGGTCAGAAAAAAAAACATATTAAAAAGTGATACACATTGAGATGTTACTTCAAGAATATGTAGAATACTGTGGTGTTTGTATTAGATACGAACTTGAAAGCTGGTTGACTTGTGATCATTACAAACCACTTTGATTTACTATAAATTTTAAACAATGTTAATAAATATGCACAAACATTTGTTATTTGTTTGTCTGTGTCTCAGATTTTAGGTACCTTTTCTGTTTTTTCCGATGTTTTTGGAACCGGTATGTTCTTAAACATGTAAAAAACAATTTAGATTTTTCATCACCAGACACTAATATAAACGGTATACATTTTAATGCACCGCAAGTTCTTTCACATAATGTTGATTAATCATAATGTTGATAACTATTTTCGTGGATATTGTTCTTACCAATGAAAATGTTCAACGAATTACATTTTTTTTTATTTAAGACTGGTGCAAAGCCACAAAAACAAATATCTACCTAAATGAAAGTTTTCCTCTATATAAAGGAATCCACAGTAAAATGACTGTCAGATTAAAACAAATGTGTAGACATAACAGTATGATTGAAATTGTAAACAAATGCACCCAGAGATCAATGAGACAAAAAAATAGATTTACGATACACTGTCATAATAATGTGTAAATTGATGAAGTAAGTAGAAATATAACGTCATATACATGTTCGTGAACAGGTGGTACACAATTGTGTAACACGATGACTTTGAAGTTTAATGGTTTGATATTAATTGCTTACATGCTAAACAATGTATCAAATATTAGAATATGTTTTACGTGTATTTATTTTTCAGAATAAAAACCAATAATACAATGCAAGACACTATCGTTGCATAAAACGTAACTTTGAATGATGTTCCACATGAACTCTTGGAAATGTAGTTACGATCTATTGGAAGAACTTCAATAACGCGATCTATACTTGATTCATCATCACATTATACAAAGAGACTCAGTACTTGATTTAAGAACATCTTAAATGGAAATAAGAACCCCGTAATCCTCTTTTTCGAAGCTGCAGGCAGATATCAATTGACAACAGATACAATTAACGACTAATGTCAATAGATGTTAACCCGTCAAAAGCCTTATCTAGTGGAAAGATTACGAGTACATTTTATATTTCAGATCTCGTTTAATTTTATCTATGTAAATATCTATTAGCTTTAAGATTTTTGATTACAGTCTGAACAACATAGTATGCAATTGAAAAGATAACGTTTGCCAAGACCATGCTAAAAATCCGATAGTGCAATCATTGTTATCACTTTTCCGATACACACCTTCCGTCTATATATACTTTGTTCTAAAACAGTTCTGTATCAAAATAGTCCGTAAAATAATTAGGAATCAGGAAAATGAATTGATTTTGTAGTTTTTTATTCATTTTGTTGGTTACAGCTATCTTTCTGTCTGTTATTTTGCTTGAACAAAATTTTGTAAAATTAATCCTTAAACGGCAATTGCATTGTAATTTAACTTTAGTACACGTCTTTGAACTGCAACTGCCCCGGTTTAATCATAAAATAGTACAGACATTTAAGACAAATAATAACATGTGGTCATTATTATGTATTTACTGAGACGGCAATTTTGGTTAATAAAACTCACAATCAGCAAGTTAGATATAATATGGATCATTCTTTGTTTGACCTATGTTGGTTTTTAAGTTCAAGAGGTGCAGATTGTTTGAAGAAAAAATCAAGAAAAGAGGGACGAAAGATACCAAAGGAACAGTCAAACTCATCAATCGAAAATAAACTGACAACGCCATGGCTAAAAGTGAAAAAGACAAACAGACAAACAATAGTACACATAACACAACATAGAAAACTAAAGAATAAACAAAACGAACCCCACCAAAAACTAGGGGTGATCTCAGGTACTCCGGAAGGGTAAACAGATCCTGCTCCACATGAGGCACCCATCGTGTTGTTTAAGTGATAACAAATCCAGTAAATAGTCTTATTCTGTAGGTCACATTCATGCAAGGGAAGGGATTGTAGTTATGACGTAAGAAACATATCCGATATCATTTGTGAAACGTGAAAAGTCATGATAGGGTAACTTTCTAAAGACAAACACGAGGGATTTATGGAAGTTATTTAATTAAATTTATTCTTGATATGATCATATATATTTTATGTGTTCCAAAGTATCCTTTAAATGTATCATATACTGAGTATTCACATCATTTACTTGTAAATGTTTACTATGTCTTATTCGTAAAATATCAATAGTTTAAAAATGCCATAAATATCATGTCATTCACTTATGTATTGTAAAAATGTATTGTATGCATTGTAGTTTGAAAACCAGAGAGATCAAAAAAAAATTTAAAAAAGACTTCATCAAAAACTTTAACGTGAACGGGACAGACGGACGAACGAACAAACGGACAAACTAACGAACGGACGGAAAGACGGCCGAACAGACAAACGGACAGACGGACGGACGGACGAACGGAGGAACGATCGGACGCACAGACCAGAAAACATAATGATCTTCACTATTGTAGGTGGGGCATAAAATATGTAATTTTCTATTCCTCTTCGAATTAGAAATTTGTGTTTGAATACATTAGGCATTTTTTTTTAAAACACAGTCATCCTAGTTTTTTTATACATACCAAATAACTACGAACATCAATAAAATGGGCGCAAAAAGATGAAAGTCTTCCTTTTATAAGTTACCAAATTTGCCCAACTCTTATATGTTCAGTATGATTAATGCAAACTTCCGATAAAGACAGAACAACTGAAATCATTATTTTCAGATTCCAGATTATTTGTGGTTAGAAAAACAGAAGACACAACATAAACTGACCAGGACTCGATTGGATAGCGATCAGATTATTTCTTCACAATTACCGGAAGCAACGACAAGCGATACATTGAAATTGGATAAAACTATCTGTGTCATATGGAAACAATGTAACGCCCAAACGTGCATTAAACTGGGGTTACAGAATCTAATTTATTGTGTGGTTTGCAACAGATGTTATGAACCATACATAGGACAAACAGGAAACCATTAGGAAAAGATTCATAGCTTACATACAATAAATAAAGAACCCAACAGCACGATCAATAGATTTAAGTGAACACTTAGGTATTTGTGGTTGCGGCAAATATAAATTGTTACCATTATACAAAATGAATGAACCAAAAGAGTATAAAAGACTTGCCAGAAAATCGCATTTCATCAGGAAGTTTACGTTTAAATTGAACAATACGTAATTACTCCCGTTTCTCATATCATCACGTTATGAGACGTTGTCTATTACGAACTTGTCCAGGACATTAGTTTGACGATTGCAACAAGGCATGTCATTTTAAGTTTTTTCTTTTTTTATATATACATATGTAGATACATTTGCATACTATTGTACATTACAAAAACAGAATTATTGAATATTTCAGATAAACACTTTCCCTTCTCGGTATGATGTTGAATGAGTCGTATGAAACTAAAATGGCTTTCCTATATTAATCTTAAATCCGAACCACGCTTTTATAGTTTTATAGATTCCCTGTTGACACAGATTAAATAATTACAATGTACATTGCGTAAATCTGCATTCAAAAGTAAAACTCTGCGCGATATGAACTTGTATTATGTATTAAATCTTAAACTTGACGTTAGGTACTGTTGTTGACATGCATTTAAAATGAGTAGCACTGCTCGATTGGAACTAATAAAATTTCAAATTAAATATTAACAATAGAGACTGCATCGATATGTATCCAGAATAAATAGCATTGTATGGTGTGAACTATACATTGAGCTCTCAATTCTGTCGTTTGATAAGGAACTTTTTGATTTCAATTTTCCCGTGGAGTTCGATATTTTTTTATTTTTTTTATTGATTAATTCGTGTCATGATAATTTATCGCACCTGGGACTTACATGAATAATACAGTATCATGTTCCAAGGTTTAATATTCTGTTAGTTTGTTTTAAATATCAAAGACCACTAGCTAATTTTATGAAACCATTATTTCATTATAATGCATATTGTATTTCAATACCATGCGAATAAAATTCTTTAATGTGTTCATAAAAAGAAACATGTTGTATTACAGTAGTGATATATATAATTTTCAAACTACAAAAACAATTTATCATTTGCACTCGAATGGAAATGTTTTTTGTTTTGTTTTTTGTTTTTGTTGTTGTGAATAATACATTTTAATTCAAAACATCGGGATACATAAACCTTATGCAGCTCAGGGCAGCTGACAAAGGGATCCCTGCTTTTGATTTACATATCCCATGTGCAAAGGGAACCATGTTTAACATTAAACTATACATAAATACATACACGTAGTTTCTTCTCAAATACCATCTCACACATTTAAACTAAGTCATTCACTTTTTATACTGGAATGATCTTATACATATTTTCGATGTGTTGCAAATCCGAAATAAGAAAAAGTCGCCATAGTTGAACAATATAAAACCTAACGAGAAATAAAAACATTCAGCTTTTAAAAAATCATTACCCGTGTTTTAAAACATCAAGTATCGAAATGTTCCTTTATCTTTTTGAGGTGTTTGAGGGCTTTTAAAATCAATGATGGTCACTACTTAGGTCGTTTTTTCAATCTATACAAATTGCTTCTAGACCAAACCAGTCATACTCATTTTAACCAAATATGAATGAAATGAATGATACTAATACTTCAATAGTTTTGCTGCTAATCTTACGACAAGATGACTGTCACCGAAAAACATTGAATAGTATGACAATCTACGAAAAAGATATAAAAAGTCATACAAAACAGCTGATAAGACACCAAGACATATTAACGCTCGCCTAAAAGACCATGAAACATACATACACGTATCAAACAATAACTAGTCACATTGATCTGTTTCTACACTTGTCAGATATTAAAAAACACAAAATATGGTTTCTAGCTGTTTCCTATATTATATATTTTAATAAAATAGAGGTCACTGATTATTTTAATATGGAATCAATTCTTTATTATAGATACAAATATTAATATACTATTTAGTAATATCTGATTCAATGTGTCTTACTCGACAGCAGATTTGTTTGTAATATAAAAAAAAAACGGTTATATTTCGTATAGTTACAAACATTTGTTCTCGGTTCTCCTCTTATATTTTTAATGCGTTTCCCTCGGTTTTAGTTCCTTACCCCGATTTTGTTTTTTGTCCATGAATTTATGAGTTTGAACAGCTGTATACTACTGTTGCCTTTATTCATTTACTAATAGGATTCATCAAATGTATAGCAAATTATTCAATCAGTAATGTTGTATGTTTAACAATTTGCGACGTTTTTAGGACTGTATCAATTCCTAGACTAATTATAAGTACATTTGTACTTATATTGCAGGATCAGTTATGTCTTACTTTCGATTTCAATGTATGAGTCTTCAATCGTCCTTGAATACGAATATCGAACAGAACTCATACCACAGCCGAAATGAACAAACTACAATGAGACTATTATCATGGTGTAAGAATTTTTAAACTCAGAAGTTAGAAAAACACAACTTACGAAAAACTTTAATATTAGTAATATCAACACAAAAGAGGGAATCATTAATCTTCCTTCTCTTTACTTATAAAAGAGGGACGAAAGATACCAAAGGGACAGTCAAACTCATAAATCTAAAACAAACTGACAACGCCATGGCTAACAATGAAAAAGACAAAAAGAAAAACAATAGTACACATGACACAACATAGAAAACTAAAGAATAAACAACACGAACCCCACCAAAAACTAGGGGTGATCTCAGGTGCTCCGGAAGGGTAAGCAGATCCTGCTTCACATGTGACACCCGTCGTGTTGCTTATGTGATTACAAATCCGGTAAATAGTCTAATTCGGTAGGTCACATTCATGAAAGGGAAGGGGATTGTAGTTACGACGTAAGGAACAAATCCGATATCATTTGTGAAACGGTTATACCATAACGGTCAACCAACTCGTGAAGGCGTCCGTAAAATTTACGAAGGGATGATTTCAACTTCACCATTTGGAACTCTTGGTTTAATAGCTTCCTTGTGAGTAACCCTCTATCAAGAAAATCATGATAGGAAATGCAAGCACGGGAATATCGTATCAATTAGGAGATATATACCCCGTATGCAGGTGCTGCTGGAATGTTGCTACTTAGAAATGGAAAGTTCACAATTGGAAAGCTGAAATCATCTCTTTTGTCGTAAAGTTTTGTTTTCAACCGACCCTCATTGTCAATTTCTAGATGTAAGTCAAGATATGAAGCCAACTTAACTGTATCTGTAGTATCCTTTATCTCCAATTCGATGGGATAGATTATAACATATGTACACAAGATAAGTCATTTTTCATTAACGAACCAGATTTATCAATTACAGTATAACGTGTACTCAATGTAGTAGACTCAATTATGTCACTGATTTCTTAGGTGTGTATTAACCAAAGATAGCTGATTTGCACCCTGGAAAATATTCATACAAAGACCTTTGATAAATAATGTGTACGTCATCAATATTGTTATGTATATGTAAAGGGCTTTAACATTATGAATTAACTAGTGAATATCCGGTAATAAGAGCATTGACAAAGGATTTTTGCAATATTATCAGAAAAGATCTAAATGCAGAAATTACCACTTTGACCAAGGTTTAAAGTCGTGTGAAAATAAGTTATTATCACATTTACCTATTATGTCTATATAAGTTTCTCACTGTATTTTATCAATATAACAGATCAATATAAAAATGTGAGACAAGTGAAAGCGTTAGCAAAATTCCTGCACAAAGGCATACAAAGGGCAGTTGTTTTCACTTGTTTAGTTTATTGAAACCGTTTAATTTTGTCAGCTTTAAATTTTGGAGTTTTGGAATTTTAGATCCTCTTTGCTCTTCAACTTTGCACTTGTCTGGTTGGATATTGTGTTATGACTTATCGTGTATGGTTTGCGTTTTTGTTTTGGTATGTAAAAATTAAGATGATCAGTTTCATTTAAATCATTTTTCGTTCAAAGCAAATAAGTGCACTAGATGATTTCTTTTTTACAGTTCTGATTCAGAAAAAACCGAAATGGTTAGCAAATACAAATTATTAAACCGTTACAAACACAACTCGTTTTCATATTGTGGCCAAATACCTAAAAACAAACATCAACACAAACTCAACGCGGCAGTTATTATCAGATAATACGTTTCTATGTATGTTTGCGTTTGTTTTTGTTTTAATTCAGGGTTTTGGTTATTCTGTTGTTTCCTCTTATAGTCGATGTGTCCCCCCTCGGTGTTATCATGTATATCTGTTATATAGTCATTTTTTTTTATAAATTTACTGTTTGCAAGAGTATGAATTATTATAAATTCTAATGATGTTTTTTTCTTAAAAAGTCCTTTACCAAGGCAGGGAAATTGCCATTGTTATATTATAGTTCGTTTCTGTGAGTGTTACATTAAGTGTTGTGTTTCTGTTGTGTCGTAGTTCTCCTCTTATATTTGATGTGTTTCCCTCAGTTTTAGTTTGTAACCCGCATTTGTTTTTTTCTCAATCGATTTATGATTTTAGAACAGCGGTGTACTATTGTTGCCTATATTTGCTATATGACCCGCATTTGTTTTTGCTTGATCGATTTTTGACTATTGAACAGCGGTATATTACTGTTAGTTTTATTTAATTTGTTATTACTGGTTATTTGTTCTTACACAGAGGAATGTCATTGGTTATTAATTCCTATCTTGAGATATGCAACTGGTGCATTGTTCCTAACTTATAGTCATTTGTTTCTACCTTAAAAAAGAAACAATGGTGTTAAAGAAATGAAAAATTTAGAAAGTGTGTCACTATTTTGGGCCAAAGCATCTACAATAATCTTAATCATGAAAGAATTATTACAAATAAATACATGATTAAAGTGATCAGCTCCGCGGGTATGATCACGTAACCTCAGTTATATAGCGTAAGTATAGCAATACTTAACGTTCTGAATAAAGTCAGGTACATGTACATTCACTTCACTACAAAAGTCTAAAAGTCTGAAAAGACCAGTTTTTGTCTTAATTTGCATGAACTTTTACTCGACATTCTCCAAAAGTATGACTTGTGTCTTAATTTTTCTTGACAAATTCTCATTTATATCAAATTTGTATGAAATTTACTCGACATATTCTTGACATTCTTAATATGGTCTTAAAATGTCTTGACAAATTCTTGACATTTGAATACTGTCTTGAAATTTCTCGACATATTCTCGACATTCTTATTTTTTCTCAGTATGGCTTGACATACTCTGAACATTTTGAATTGTGTCTTAAATTTACTTGACACTTCTGAGTTTTACAAATCATGATCAATATGATATAACTTTAATCTTTATTTCTCTTTATATAACACTTCTTACAACAAAAATAAAAGTTGGGCATGAAAATAATTGAAAATTTTGGTATATAAATATTTTTACAAATGCAAATATGGCTATGGAATCTAATGTATAAAATAATTTAAATGTGGGTGTGTTGATATAAAACAATTTAAACAAATGTGGGTTTTTAAATTACAAATTGTAATTCCTAAATCTTATAAATGAAATGATTAAAACCAATCATACTTTCTAGTAGACATATTTCATTCTACGTTCATAATATTCAATGTTAATATGGTAAATAATTATTGGACCAAATTGTGGTTTATATAAATAGTAAATTATGATAATATACAAATCATTCATTTAACAGAAGAAAAATTTGTGTAATGTCATCTGTTGGAATATATATTAAGTATAACACATGGACAGGATGTTCCCCATAAAGGTATTCCACACCCCAGAGTACACACAACTGTCAAATAAAAATTACTGCTTTACTTGAAATCAGCCATACAACTTATCAGATAACCGACCATGTCACTACAATTTAAAAAGTTTGTTGATAGATGAAAATTATGAAAAGCATCACTTTGATGAAAAAAAAGTGATTTAAAATGGATTTTCTTCATCAAAATTATGAAGTTAATTACTTTAACATAACAAATTGAATAATTCCCAAAAAATCAAAGAAAATTATTATCTACTCCAGGAAGACTTAAAAAAAATGTATTCATAATGGGTCCCATCATTGGTCTTATGAAATGGATCTCAAACAGACATGCATAGTAGAGGTATAAACATTCTTTTCTTTTCACAAACATTTATTTTTGATAATTTTTTTTATAAAATTCAACACTCAAAGTTGAATAAAAAATGTTTGTGGGTTGTCTTAAAAAATGAATAAGGTTTTTAAATCAAGATTAAAACAAATTTTTGAACTACACGAAAGCCCCCCCCCCCCCTTCCCCTTTTTGTTAGCCACACAAACCTAAAAGATGAATTGTGGGGTCCCAAAGACACATGGTCAGTTTTTAAAACTGCCCCAAGTCACCTATTTTATAGTAAAGCAAATTTGACTGGCAGTTTTGCGAACGGCAAAATCTCAATGCTGTTTGTCAGTAACTTCGATTTATATTCTAAGTGAAAACAAATTATTAAACGTTTAATAAAAATAAATCAAAATTTAACTACACGGAGGATTATTCAGGTTATCAAACTTAGTTGAACCGAAAGGGTTTCATGTACAAAATTAATCCTGGATTCTTCAAAGTTTAGTTTAGCCATGATAAAAAGAAGTATATAACAGCAATAGAATGTCATAAACAGAGCAGAATAAGTCTGTTCCCATTTCAGGCTAAATTTATACTGTCAAGACATATTTAAGACTGTCACGAATGTGTCGAGACATTTTCAGACAATATTTAGAATGTCAAGAATATGTCAAGACACATTCAGACATTATTAAGAATGTCAAGAATATGTCAAGACAGATCGAGACAAATTTAACACAGTCAAGAATTGGTCGAGACTAATCCAGACTCTTATCAGATGATACAGGAAGTGTCGAGAAATTTTAAGACAATGTTCATACTGTCAAGACTCTTGTCAAGAAAAATCAAGAATTTTATAAGACAAATTCATACTATGTCAAGAATTTTTTAAAATTATTCAGACAAATTAAGAATGTCAAGTAAAAATTCATGCAAATTCAGACAAAAACTGGTCTTTTCAGACTTTCTGACTTTTGTAGTGCTTGTCACAAGTACCAGCCATATAATAGTGCGATAACAGTGATAGCGATTTAACACAATAGTAATTTTAGCAGATTCAATTAATTATTTAGCATTTTTATCAACTGTCTATTTTTCATATATAAGCCGGAAACAAAATAAACTAATCAACCTATTATATTCGTTTGAATTGATTTACATTTTTATTTTTATTTTTATTTTGCATGTTATGAGTTTGGAATTTGGTCATTGTAACATGCCGTACGGTGACTTAGTATTGCTTGTACGTCCTTTGGACTTTGTTGAAAAGTTGTCTCTCTGCCAATCATCAGGAAGTCTCAATTTGCAGCACAATTTATAACAGTTTTTAAAAACTATTCTTTTTTACTTTTATCAACATGAAGCTTATTTGTATGTACTGATCTTTGCATAAACAAAAGTAATCATGTATATAAAAAATATTTCCAATCAAGCCGTCAAGTTATTTTGAATATATCAAAGGTAATTTACCACCTTGATCTAAAGTAACGAATTTCTTTTATAATTGCTTCATCAGCCACATTACTTAAAAGAGGGGCGAAAGATATCAGAGGGACAGTCAAACTCATAGATCGAAAATAAACTGACAACGCCATTGCTTAAACTATTCGATGACTTATTTCCTCAATTTGTTTATTTCAAGAAGATATGTTACTTCTGTAAACTTATTTGTTTTTTTTTTTGGTGGTGGTGTTTGTGTCGCTAAGTCTTTATGTTGTGTCGTGTGTCCTATATTTTGTCTGTTAGTCTTTGTCGTTTTTAGCCATGGCGTTGTCAGTTTATTTTTAATCTATGAGTTTGAATGGCCTTTTTGGTATCTTTTGCGCCTCTTTTATTCAACTGATAAACATATGCAGAACGTTTTTATGTGCAAAATATCGAATAGTTTTCCACTCTTTTCTGTCAAGGATCAAACACAAATCCGTCTTGGCATTTCATTAATGTAATGTTTTGAGTTCTAATTTTTATAAACAAATATGTGCATATACTTAACATATTTGTATGCACCTGTCCTACGTTAGGAGCCAGTTGGTCAGCAGTTGCCGTTTACTGGTGTTGTTTAAATATATTCCACGTTTCTCTTTTAAATATAGATTAGACGGCTGGTGTTCCTGTTTGAATTGTTTTATATTTATCATTTTATAGCTCGTTGTTCGGTGTACGTCAATGCTCCTCATTGAAGGCCGTTCTTCAATCAATATAATATTATTAATTTTTAATTCATTGTAGTTTGGATTAAGAGTTGTCTCTTTTGCACTCATACCACATTTTCGTATTCAATGTTTAGAACTATATTGTATAAGAGAGTGATAATGTGTTTGTGTGTTTTTTCAAGGAGGGTAACATGTTTGGTTCGTGATGTTTATTCTTTTTCTTCTTTCAATCTTAAACGCACTTTATAATAATTAAATAAAACAATTTCTACAATTAAACATAGTTTGTGTAACTGTTGAAGATCATTTCTAATGTCAATTTAAACCAATTGTTTTGATTGTGTCCTTCATATGGAATGAAAAACTGAGATTTGTCAGGTTGAGACTGAAAAATGATAGCTTGAATATGAGGAAGTTGGAAGAATGAAATGTCAAATTTGAACAGCTTAATTACAATTTGAAACGAATCACAACTATAATATCCAGCTAGAGCTTAGAATTATCAGGAATTTATTCACATGCTTTTGCATCATTAAAACATTGTTTTTAAATCGAAAGAAAAACAACGTTTGGCTTGATTCAGGTAAAACATTGTTATTTGTTTGTCATATCAGCATTTGATATTTCAACATCATCGTGTCTTCCAATCCCATTATTGACGATGTTTGAAATCGACTCTAAAGTGCATCCATCGGGATTAAACTCCTTCTGTGTGTGTATCCTCGTCATTTATAAGTAAGTATAATCCGATTTACCTTGCTGGTCGATTATTATCTTTAAAATATGCGCCGGAAAGTAATCCTCAAAAAGTTAATGGTATTCCGTACTAAAGAAGAAGAAGAAGACATCATAAACCAATGTGATATAGACTGTTTGAATATGTAAGACATTAAAAGTGCTGTTTGAAGCAGATTTTAACTGAACCAATGTCTGATAGAAATTGTATAGATTTAATTTAAATAGTTCAAAGAGAGATTAAAATACAGAAATGTTAATACATATAAAAAAAAAAGCAAACACAATTCTAATTTTGATAAAAGTAAATGTAATTTACATCAAACAGTTTGTTATTAATTAAATGTCAATTCATAACAAACGCATTACCTTGTCCATTAAAAATAACCTTATGAAAACTATATACCAAAGCGATCATTACAATGTAACTTATTTTGACGAAATTGAACCAAAATTTTAAAAAATCTAACAAAGATGTGGTATGATTGCCGATGAGACATTGATCCACCTAAGTGTAAATGTAGTGGATGTAAGCAATTATAAGCAATCGATCGGCCTACAATAATGAGAACACACCCTACCATATGGTCGGCTATAACAGACCTTGCCATGTAAATATGAAATAATCTAATTGAGATAACTGTCGGTCAAATTTATGAAAAAACAAACCTTCGGCTGTTGTCTGCTCTATGAACACACCCTACCATATTGTTACATCAAAAGAGATGATCCACAACTTACCAATTTATGTTTAAGTATGAACATCATAAGAAATGCAAAAACTTCATGAATGTCAAACCTAGCATGTTGATAATAATCCAACTAGATAATTATATAAACATTGGTTCAAGATTATTAAGTAAAGAAATATGCTTGCAGTATTGTCTACTATTTCGGGAGTCGTGTTTTGAAAAAAATAACACTTATATTGAAATAAGGACAGTGTTGACCTAACAAATGCAACAACACATCTGAGTGACGTGTCAAAAAGTTGAGCTTTTTATTTCAAATCAGGTAACTTAATCAGCTTTAACTTTCATATTCTCTTTTAAAAGGGAAATTTGTTTCGATTTAGACAATTAAAGAAAAAAATATATGGTTGTTCTTCATTATGATCACTATCCTAGGTTTGTGGGGTTGGGTTGGATAGGGGGTTTGGGCGCTCAAAAACATATTTAACTCCCCAACATTATGTCTGTGTCTGTCCGAAGCCAGGAGCCTATAGTTCAGTTTTTGTCGTTGTTTAATGTCTGTCATAAAATTGAGAAAGGAAATGGGGAATGTGTCAAAGCGACAGCAACCCGACCATAGAGCAGACAACAGCCGAAGGTTTGTTTTTTCATAAAATAGGCCGATAGTTATCTCAATTAGACTATTTCATATTTACATGGCAAGGTCTGTTATAGCCGACCATATGGTAGGGTGTGTTCTCATTATTGTAGGCCGTTCGATTGCTTATAATTGCTTACATCCACTACATTTACACTTTGGTGGATCAATGTCTCATCGCCAATCATACCACATCTTTGTTAGATTTTTTTTAATTTTGGTTCAATTTCGTCAAAATAAGTTACATTGTAGTGTTGTGTCGTTGTTCTCCTCTTATATTTAATGCGTTTCCCTCAGTTTTAGTTTGTTACCCCGATTATGTTTTTTATCCGTGGATTTATGAGTTTGAACAGCGGTATACTACTGTTGCCTTTATTTGTATAGATCATCATTCTGTCTCTATCAAACTTAAACGCATTATATATTATAGATAAAAAATAATTGCTACACTTAAAGTTAAACATACATTTTATTTTCAAGTTACCTCTCAAGTATATTTCAATTGTCAATCTATACTCATAATTCTGATGTTTTCTTTGATTGCACAAGAATAACTGAAAAGTGTGAGTTTCAAATGAAAAATGACAACTTGGAAGTAAGCAAGTAGGAATAATTGATTGTCAAATTTGAACAGCTAAACGACAACTTGGAACTACCCGAAACTAAAGTATGTTACAAAACCTGATAAATGTAAAGGATTTAGTCATAAGCTTCCTATATCTGTATCATTGGACTTGTTTTTATATCAAAAGAGAAACAATGTGTAGCTTTAAGTAATTTAATATAGTGTTGTCATATTTGTCTTTTCTGCATTTTAATTCTCATCAACATTGTGTCTTCCCATCCCATTGATAACGATGTTTGAAATCTACTCTAAAGTGCATCTACCGGGATTAAACTACTTCTGTTTGTGTATTCTAGTCATTTATAAACAATTATAATCCCATTTACCTTGCTGGTCGATTATTGTCTTAGAACTATGTTGCAAATCCTGAAACTATGTAATATCGACTGTTCAAATATGCATCATATGGAACTGTCTCTACTTAGAATAGTGTAACCCATTGAAGATTTTGTTTACAATCATTTCATGAAAAATACATTTCAGTGTACAAAACATTTTCACTGTGGCATGGTTATCCTCTACCTATAGAGACTTTTATAAGGGTTTGTGGATACAAAAAGTCATTCATTGAATACACATTTGTTTACACTTTCACGCACCTGCTTTTATCAGAGACATATATACACATATGTCTCTGCTTTTATCAACGAGTAATTTGTGTGGCTATTTTATCATTTGACACTGGTTCTCACCTTTCTTATTCAAATTCCATCTGATATGGTTTCACTGTTCTATTCATTCAGGTTTCACAGTGTCATCCTTATTTATTTATGTATAATAGGACATAATTAACATGCTGTAGATTTTTCGTACATCAGCCGCCATTTGCACAGCGATTTGTTTATAGATTATGCAAATTAGTGTGTAACCTTGTAACCTCAGGTGAACCTTGTAAACAGTAAAATAGTGTATGAGTGGTTGTAGATCGATTTTTACATGTTTGTTTCATGAAAACATAATTTATTATGCATGTGACTTGTAGCAAGATGATTTTAATGTTCCGTATATAAGTTTCCTACATTTAATTACACGTATTTATAGCAAACGGGGATTTATTTGGGGCACCCTTTTATTTGTACTTTTCATGCCGTTTCTGATATCAACGTGTGTAATGTAATGCATTCAAAAGCCAGATAATGATTAAAATATAATACCTTTGAACAAACAAATAAATGTTTGGCTTTAGCCCTCTCCTTAATTATCTCCTCATTTAACTGTTCAAGGGGTCTCCCCTACAAACGAATCCATCGTCTGGCCTCTTCAAGGCTTCTTCCTGGCTTTGGGAATGGTATGAACACGATACCACCTTCCAATCTATCTGGATATCGGCTATCAGTGTTACAAGTTCCCCAGCAACACCGCTTTACCATTGCGAGTGATAAACGCGATACGATCAGCAAATATGTATTTCGTTGTTAATGTCAACAGTTGACGGGAAAAATGGCGGACGATGATGCTTCAGAAGGCGAAAAAAAAACAAAGGTTTTGATTGGTCAAAAATTCTTTAAGGGAGTGGTTAACCGATATTCGTCGAACCGGCAAGCCGTTTGAAGTAGATTTACGCAAACAAAACCAACGGCTGATAAGAATCACAAATATTGAATTAAAATCACTGAAAAGGAGGATTAAAATACAGAAATTATAACACAAATGAGTATAAAATCACAGATGGGATGCTGCATTTGAAAAAGGCGACATAAAACATAAATGAAATTTACATCAAACAGTTTTTAAACTATAAAATGAAGATTTTATAACAAAAACATTGCCATGTCCTTTAAAATAAACACATTAAGCTGATTTTGAAGATAAAATAGACAGTCTGTTATCTGGAAAGAAATAAAGATAAACACGTGGATGAAATGATAATAAGTAAATACTTGCAACTAAAAGATACACTTAACAAGAGCATAATGAAAAAAAATATTATTTTAATCGTCATTTAACATTTAGGAAATTATAACTTTTGAAATTATCGTTTGAAGATAACCATACGTATATATTGGTTTATGTATTTTTGTTTAACTCTTTCTTTTTTTATGTTATAGATGTTGGATGTGGTATAACTGCCAATAAGACAACTTTCCATCCAATTCATAATTTGTTAAAATAAACCATTATAGGTCAACGTATCAACACGAAGCCTTGCATGGCTCACACCGAACATCAAATTATAAAGGGTCCCCAAAAATTACTAGGTGCACACAAATGTAGCGGTTTTATACATTTTAATAGGGACCAACCTTCACCCTTACCTGGAACAATGGTGAAATACCACAACATAGACAGACCCTCTATAAAATATCAATTGAAATGGCTGAACTCAATGTAAAGACATATGAAAATAAACAAGTGAATATAAACTGAACGGATATACTTCAGAATGTTTCAAATTCAAAGTTCTTTGACATAAAACAAAATTACCATATCAGAATGAAAAAATATCACTTATCCTGTGGAGATGCAATTATACATTTATTCTCATTCAACCTTATACAGTTTTAAAACCATAATGTTTTCGGTCAAGATCAACATAACTAACCGAACTTCAATGTTCCTGACATTTTTTTTATTGAACATTTTCGATATAACAATTGCATTTTTTTAACAGCATATAAATCCAGAGCTTTTTTGGTCAACGTATCAGAACAAAACATACTAAACGAAAAATTCTATTAGCCGAAAACTTCGTGCTGATTTTTAGATTTATATCTCTTAAGTTTTATTTGAGTTTTTGATAATTTTGTTTGCATTTTGTTTTTGCCATTTTTGTTTGAATTTTGATAAAATATTTTTGTTTGAGTTTTTGATATGATAGTTTTGTTTGAGTTGTTGATAGATATGATAGTTTTGTTTGAGGTTTTGATATGATAGCTTTTTTTTAGTTTTTGATATGATAGTTTTATTTAAGTTTTGACATTATAGTTTTGTTTGAGTTTTTGACATGATCATTTTGTTTGAGTTTTTGATATGATAGTTTTGTTTAAGTTTTGTTATTTTGGTTTAAGTTTTTGATTTAATAATTTTCTTTGAGTTTTTGACAGGATAATTTTGTTTTGAGTTTTTGAATTGATAGTTTTGTTTAAGTTTTGATATTTTTGTTTGACTTTTTGATATAATAATTTTGTTTGAGGTTTTGATATAATAATTTTGTTTGAGTTGATACATAGTTTTGTTTTTGTTTTTGTATATGATAGTTTTACTTTCTATTATTCCTTTTTTATAGACAAAGTTGTATATGCTGTTTTTTGTAAGTAATATGAAAGTGATAAACAGATACTGTTTGACGGCAAGCAAAATTAATAGTGTACATTATAATCCATTGTTTAAACTCAACCACTTCTCCGATAAGTTAATAAAATTAAGATGATATGGTACAATTGCAAAATAATATTCCTCCAGACATCGAATTAAGATATGGCCTTTATTAACCCTTAACCACCTAATATCTCCGACATGCAACACTGGAACACAATTCAACAGAGATAACAGACGGCCTGTTTTTTTATTATAACAATAAATTATTTATGATTTTGACTAATTTTTGGTAATTTAACGCCACTGCATATAGGCTATGTCGTGGCGGCCAGTTTTTATTGATGGAGAAGCCAGAGTGCCCGGAGAAAAAACCAACGACCTTCGATAAGAAAACTGACAATTCTAGTCAAAAGATGGGAGTCGAGTGCACCCGCACGAGCGGGGTTCGCACACACAACCGCAGTGTTGACTGACTAGTGGTTAGAGTGGTAACTGTCTAAGACCACTTGGCCCCCCAAATGATATATGTGTATGTGTAATATATTTAAACAGCAAATAACGAAACCCACTACACTAAACGTACATGCTACTATAATGTAACTCGAGACAAGCACATACATTACAATTTTGCTCAGTTGTTTTGGAATGTCAAATACACATTATTCTTGACCCTATGTGTTATTCACTACTCCGGGTATAAAATGTGTGCAGTACGCCAAATCCAGTGTATTGATTGGTTGATTTAAATTTATGAATACGATAAGACTGAAACTCCTAAAATGCTCTTTTTGTGAATTTTGCACAAGAAAAAAAGCTGACAAAATATTGGAAATCTAAACAAGCTTTAAGTTTTCTGGTAATAAAAGCTTCAGAGAGCGTGTCAAAAGAATATTGGACTTTGTTTATTTACTAGATATTATAAAGGAAGCAGTTTTCCTTAAATTGTTTTTTTTTTCGTTTGTGTTAAGCTGAAGGTTTTTGTTTAAGTTAAACGAAAATATTCGATAATTTAAAACAAAAATGGTCTTTCGTACTTTGTGAAGGTTTTAGATGTTTTCCTCATTCTGATAGTAATTTAATTCACTGAAGGTTATGAAATATTATATCTTGTTGATATCAGAAAATAAACTTGTTCATTTGTTTTTTAATTTCCTTAGTGTTTACCTTGCTCTTCTCGATTGCAAAAACTAACAGGAAAAACACTGATTAAATGTCATCTTAGTGGACAAACTGACTACTAAACATTTCAAATGGTTTTGTCTATAACCTAATTTTGAAAAAAAGGATGCCATTCGACTAAATTCGTGCCGTTTTCTTATTGGAAATAAAGTCATGATTGATAAAAATATAACGTGTGAAAAATTGGCTTAAATGCGGCTTTCAAATCGGCATGTACTTTCCTTACTTCAATTTATCTAATTTTGTAATGTGTGCAATAAAAATGTAAGATAAGAATAAATGGAGTTAAAGGGTAAATTCTTATGACAGCAACCCAATGACGACCATTTCAAAATTACATAATATAGAGGAAAATATGCAGTCTTCATTATTATACAAGTGGATAAACAGCTTTTCAAAATTTGAAATGTCCTGAGTCTACCACTTTGTGGATAGATGAAGCAGAAAATCCACATCAAAAACAATCGTATAAGATAACTGACGAGTTTACTGGTTGTCAAGAGAAACATGATTAATTGACGACTAAGACATCCACATTTAATTTTTATATCTCAAAAAGAAGACTTAAAGATACAAAACAAAAGATTTCGAAATTATGAGTACACGGGATAAATAAAATAAGTAAAAAATGAAGATTGACAATTTTGAAGTCTTTTGATTTGGGACAAGAAAGGGATGGACGTTACATGTATAAATAGCAATAACTGTCATTTCTTAGATTTAAATATTTGTATATGCATTTTGTGAAAATGTATACCCAAATTTGCTAAAATAAGGAGGATGTACCCCCAACTCGTCCGCATTGTACCTTGTCAATGAATTAAAAATGTTTATCACTGCTAAATAATCAAGGATTTCGTTTAGCAAATAATACGCCAATGAAATAAAACCTTCATTTTTTAAGAGTTTAGAAAATGCAAATATTTCACTTGATAGTTTTGTATAAACTTGTTAGAAACGTAACACGAATGGAAAATCACCTAATTTTTATGTTAATATTGATTTATAGTTACGTTCAATTTATGCTTGTCGATCCGTTGGAAAACTTATATCTCAAATATTATGAATTTAACGTTAAACTTAGATCAATATTTTTAACATTGGTACTTACATTTGAATTTTAAAATAAATAGAACCACCAATATGTGTAAAGTTACACAATATGTATGGCTTACGATTATTCATCCTGTGGATACTTATATATTGGCACTGCAGAATGTCGAGTAATTGTACAGTAATTGCGGGTTAGCTATGGTTGGTCCTTTTAGTTAGTAATTGCAAGTAAGCTAGGGTTAGTCATTTTAGTAGGGTGTCCATTGTCCACAAAATCGTCCAGTTAACGAGTTTGATCTAACGGATAACACTAATTGTGGTTGCAAATAAAGCTTATAGGTGTGTAAGATGTAGCTAGAGATTAACCTGTTTCTAGTTGTCATTTAGTTTTCATAATTTTAATGGAAAAGCCTCACACTTTTTCACCGTTTGCAGTCTCTTTTATTTCTATAAAGCAAAGATATAATTCCAACCTGGTAATTCAATCCATAATACGTTAATATGACATCAAGGAATCTTTGTTTTTCTCAGTTTTGGAACTAAGTACAAGTTTATGTGCTTCCACACACACCAAAAGAAAACGGTTACCAACACCTATCAAAAGACAGAAAAATGCATTTTGGAAGAGCCACTTACAAATGTTAATCACTAAAAGACATGTCAACTGATCACTAATATCGAATTTTATGAAAAAAATCTGAATATTTACATTAAAATAGGTCAAGGTCACTTTTTTTAACAGATGAATAAAAATTGTAAATATACACCCTAGTAAGTACAAATGGCAATCTCGTACCATATTTGTCAACAGAAATATCAAATTAGTACTAGATATAAACACTATAGTTATAATACTTTGAAATATTCGAACTCATTTTGCTATTAACGCGAAAATGTTGGAGCAACCAGATGTCTAAAGGTGACGCAAAAACATGATGATAAATGATGTCAAATACAGCCGTGTGCTATTTCTGTATATGCCTGTCACCATTACAAAGCCTTCAGTTAAGTAATTGTCTTTGTTTGCTGTACATCAACTTTGATTCTCTTTTGTTGTTTTTTTACGAAAATCAGGCCTTTGTTTCGTTACTATGATTGTTGTCAAATTTGCTATATTCGGTATATGTATTGGTCATTATATACGTCATCCAGTGATTTAGTAGTGTCACTTTTAAAATCATTTGGATTCTGGTAGGTAGCTGTCTCGTTGTCATTAAACCACATTTCCTTATTATATGTTATAAGGTTGTAATTAAACTATGTCCCTGTTGGAAACAATTATTGATAGATTTTCTCAACAATAACATAAAATATGACACTTTGCCTTTGGTTAGTTTTTGCTTTTGTTTTTGTTTTTACGAGGTAAAAATGAATGATTTAAATGTTTGTTTATTTCTTTCCATTAGAGCATGCAAATTATTTCCTCAAAAATTAGCTCAGCAAGGAAAGATCTAAAATAATAAATAGTTTTCATTCAAAATTAATTGTAAAGACCGAAAGGAAAACATGTTCTACGGGTAATTATTCCGGAAAAAAGTAATGTTAGCCATGTCATTGATAGGTGTGTGCTTTTAACGAAATAATCTTATTACTAACAAAAATGGATCAGCCGCAGGAATTACTCAATAGGGTCATTCAATTTGAGAGATCGATAGCGACAGACGGGAACAAGACTAGACATATGATATTCATTATATGTAGAATTAATATTACTCCTGGGACAAATTCTTCTTATTGCATTACTGACTTAAAAAACTAGCACTAAACCAAATGATGTAACATTGAAAGTTATAAGTTGTATTGCTTCTGAATAAAGTATTAGTATTGAAAAGGACAACATATCACATAACAAAATCGTATGATATATGAAAAATATTCTTAATCATCTATACACAAGTAAACAGTCAAAACGCGAATTGTTGTACAGCGATTTAGAGACAACCCTCTTACATTAAATAAAGGCAACAGTAGTGTACCGCTGTTCAAAATTCATAAATCGATATAGAAAAAAACAAATCCGGATTACAAACTAAAACTGAGGGAAACAATTTTGTTTTAAACATAATCGTTTTGAAAATCAAAAAGCATCTTTTATATGATTTGTATACAGCAACAGACAGAAACCAACCAAAACAAATAGTTTAAAGCACAGCCAGAGGTAATCATATAGTCTTTAACAATAGAAAGGTGTAAATAGTTTAAAGCACAGCCAGTGGTAATCATATAGTCTTTAACAATAGAAAGGTGTATATCGATAATATCAAATACTAAGTTATCATTTCTTAACCATGTGTTGTATGATTTTGTTTGTACACGACGTAACTAACCTTTATTTAGAAGAGTCTTGGGTTTATACGTATAAGAGTCGTGTGTTTATGTTAAGGCAGATCTGGTGTTTTGAACAGTTGTGTGTTTGCAGTTTAGTCATACATTTGTACAATGCCCCAAATGGCAAATGTAAAACAATTCAATAGAGTAACAATCACGGCCTGAATCATATATAAAACAATGAATGAAAAACAAATATGATATACACCAGCAAACGACAACCACTGAATTACAGGCACCTGATTTGACAGGCACATACATAATGTGGCGGATTTAAGTAGTGTGTTGGTGCCAAACCCTTCGCTAACCTTGGACAGTTGTGTAAAATTCATTTGATGAATTATGATAACTTTAAATGTTCCTTCGACATTGAACAAACATTATGTATTGAAAATATTTCGTGTAATTAAATAGGAAAGTTTAACTACAAATACATTTAATCAAGTGTTCTTTTTAGAAGGATTTTTTTGATTTTATACAAATCGTCAGAAATCTAATGCTTTATTGAATACTTTAATTTGCTGACAGCATTTGCAGTAACTTTCAGCACGACACTTTGGAAGAAATTAGGAAATTGCTTAGCGCAACAGCAAAGGGAAAGACTGTGCTAACAAAATATAAACATGGAAGGATAATAGTATTAGAATAAAATAATCTGACGAATATTACAACAATCGTTATTAAACATATTTAAACGTAAACAAATCATTGCTTTATCATTTCACATACTATATAGGTTCTCCATGATTACGTACTGTATTGTTTATCAAGGTCTGGATCAGCATCAATACAAGTTAGTCAATTATCAGCCAAAGACTGCTTAACAAATCAAGGAATTAAATAGTTCTCCTTATTATAACTTTAATTGTAGTTTCATAATAATTGTAAAAACGCGCACAGAGGACTTTGTTCAGTATGATGTTCATATATTGCTTAAATTAATTCCTTAACATTATAATTGCCTGATACTCCATTCATATGATTTTAACATCTTTTTAATTATATTTTTTGTATTGAAGCAAAATATATAATTTCTTCGATCTATACAAAGTTAAACGTTAATCATACACATCTTCTCAGGAACTGAAATTGACCTCTAGACAAATTTATCGACAAACGGAAACCTATGTTTTTTTTGTATTATTATCAAGACACTCCTATATACTTGGTAATTCTTGTCTAGCCTTGGGTAAGTACACATAAATTCAATTTAATTAAACTTAACTCCAACAACAAAGAACTTTAAAGATTCTTGAGGTCGAAAATGTTTACGATTTTTTTTCTACAAATTAGGGTCTCTCGAGTGAGTACATTGATATCCTATGTTTCAAATAACCAGCAGCTTTTGCATTAATGATTACTTTATTTCTGTTATCAAGTAATTTTAACGAGGTAAAATGATATTTAAAATTCAAAGAGTATTGGGAATAAGATAAGTAGATTATCGTTTCCTGTTTATGTGCTGCTTGAAAAAAATAATAATGAGAGCCGCCAATTAATTGTATGCGTGCATAACGCATTTGTCGTAGTATTACCTTCTGCAGGAACCGTTGTAACCAAATGTGTGAGAGCCGCGAATGTATTAAAACATAAAATGGTTAAAAGCTCTATAATAAAAAAAAAAGAACACAGTGTATTTATTTGCTCGCTTTTCTGATCGTAGGCTGTTTTTAACTCATTGGTCGGGTTGCTATCTTTCTTAAAAATTACTCGTTATATTCTCTCTTTTTTATCATACATTTAGAAATATCACATCTTACCGTCTTCAATATGTTTTTTTTTAGAAATAGGTCAGTAAAATCAAATTGAACACACTTATAGGTTATATCTTTTAAAAAGTTTCGTTCATTCTTTTTTTTTAGTTTTAAGCAAACACGTTCCCTCCATCAAATCCAACATACAACTGACTGCTCACAAATCCTTACTTATGTATACGTTACAGTTATATAAAAACATTATCTCATTAACATGAAAGGTTCATTTTGGTTCCATTTCAGTCCCGAAGATTAGCAAAAAATTATATTTAAAAGGCGTGTACACCAATCTATATTTCACATCTATTGAAGCAAGGTGGGTTTAAAATAAATGAACGAAAAAAAATTTCGTCAGTTGTTGAATCCAAATACTTGACGAATGACTTACTACATCATCGCAAAAACCAACTCATACAATTCTCAGGAAATTGAAGATCGAGCGACAAGAAGCCAACTAAATACCAGGACGTAACCCAACTAAACACCAGGACGTAACCCAACTAAACACCAGGACGTATTAAGATACTTTTGAAGAGTAGGTAGCTTTCTAACAAGTTGTCCTCCTTTTTGGTATATTTCAATTTATATTCTGTGGTGGAAATATTGGGATTGTGGCTCAAACAAATATAGCATATTCACGACTATCTGTTTCACAAGCATGTCGTATCATCCAACCGAATCAAAATTGTGTCAGTAAAAAACATCGGAGAGATGGCTTTAGCATTTTCATTAACATTATTTGTTGTATTATTTTATTGTTACCCGAACATCATTTCTGTTAACATGTTTCAGATTATATAGGAATGCTTACACTATCCCGTTGTTTCCTTTTACATCAAGTTCAAAAGAATAAAATCAATCAATACGACGACAAATATTTACTGATGTTCCAATATCGCCAATCAATCAAAGAAGAGACATATCACGGTTAAAGAAATGAGGGAATCAAAAGAACACCAAAAGGAGCTATATCGGGTGTATCAACAAGAATGCACATGCTGTCAAATAAAATGCATACGCGAAAATGACACAATCAGTTAAAGATTTAAAAGACCACGAATACGTGTCACTATAGAGTTGCGACACCGAAAAATCGTATGGATCATCGAATTCGTAAAACGTATGCTCTAACGATTTACCACATCCGCCAAACACAGGTATTCATCAGTATAGTATTAAGATCTATGTGTTCTGTCTTGATAGAGTATTATTAAAAAAAATACTAATATTAAAATAAATTAAAACTGCTGAAATTTTATCTAAATCAGTAACATGATTATGTTCATAAATACTTATCAGCGCAAAAGACATCTCGGTTTTTAAAATACAAAAATAATGACGGTCTTTATTGGTTGCCAATCACCCTTGGTCGAGGTAATTAAGAAAACTATTTGAACACAATCATTATGCCTTCGTTGCAACACTGTTACTTTCAAATGTATGATAGTTCAAGTTACGATATCTATACACGATAATAAAAAATCCCAAGGTAGAGGTCCATGTATGCTAGTTAATTGACATTGGTATATGAAAAAACAAGGAAGATGACAGCTGTTTTCCATTCGTTTGATGTGTTTGAGCTTTTAATTTTGCCATTTGATCAAGGACTTCTCGATTTGATCTTTCATGGCATATGGTATTTCAGTTATTTTACCCTTTACACTAAGGCCTCAACCATGATCTGATTTTTAAGTAGGTATTTTTCCGTATTCTCCTGAAAGTCAATCCAGAAATTCAATTCCAATTACATTTCAAAGAGAATTTGTGACAACTGATGAGTACGTTAATGATATATGTTAGACGGTCGATTTGGAGGCCCCTGCTATGCTTGGTCTATTTGCAATATGGTGCCTCGTTTTACAGATTTGTTTGTTGTTATAGTCAGTATGATTACAACATAAAGTTGGCTGCTGTATCCATATTTTTGACATTTTTACCAATAATGTCTGTTTATTTTGGTCACATATCGTTGTCAATATAACAGAATTTGAAACGACTGTCACACAAGTGAAACGTTAAGCTAGATTTAAATCCAGGTTTTATCCACCATTTTATACAAAAGAAATTGCTTGTATCAAGTCCGGAATAGGATAATTGTTTGATGTGTTTGAGCTTTTGATTTTGCCGTTTAATTAGGGACTTTCTTTTTTAAATTTTCCTCGGCGTTAAGTCTTTTTGTAATTTTATTGTTTTGTTCTGAATAACAGAAAAAGTTAGTCAGTATTTTCCAGTTGAAACATTGCCAATGTTAGTTTTCTAAATCACATTCATTATATCATTTGGTTAAAATGTTTTTGGGTGTCATTTGCAAATTAATTGTTATTGGAAACTGTAACTCCAAACTTGTCGTGAGTGCATATTTATATCGAATTAGAACAAAGATTTGGTGAACTTGGAAGTACGAAATATTAACTTGCAACGAAAAAGAATTCTCCAATTTGTTTAATAAAGAACTGTGACATTATAAGACAATCTGGGATTATTACAAGTTCAAATTGAGATACAAGTCTAGACTATGACATGTCAACTTAAAAACGGAAAGTTAACCAAAATATATAACCAGTCCTTAACAGAGAAGATAATAGTGATTTCTCAGTAAGAAATACTATGACTGCTTGATTGGTCATAGAACGATGTATAAGGTTTCATGTTGACAATGACCGTTGTTATGGATATGTAAAGAATATATTACAGTAAAATAACCTACAAGTCTCCGGGGAAACGAAAAAATCAGTTCATCCGAAGAATAATTATTTCACGCTAAGTTTATTCATTGCTAGTTACAAATGTAATATTTTACTTTTCTTTGGGGATTTTTACAGATACTTCATAACCTATTAATTACAACAGTTCTTTAGAGTTGACATATTCTGGCAGATAATAAAAATCATAAATAAAAAGGACAGAGTCTTATCATTCCCATTTTTACAAAACCAATTAAGTCCGACTTAAATTCTAATATATCATAGCGAAGGTGTTCAATGAGATGGAATACTTTGAATATGTCAACTATTATAACGGACATCTTCGATTTTCGAAGATATCACGGACACTAAAAATTGCTACTTAATCCAATTTGTTTTGAATGGATTTAAGACACTGAAACATCACGTAAATCTATTATCCAATTGGGACTTGTCCGACTTTCCCATTTTGTATATAAAAAATAAGCTCGATAATAAATATTGAATAGCAGGATATAAGTCTTATTGTGGACCTGTTTCTGTATTGTTATGAAATAAAATTTATGACTTAAATAAGCAAATACCCATCGAAACAACATCTGATACAAACAATTAATAACACGTTTAGATATTTGGATGATATATTGGCTCTCAACACAGTATGTACATTACAGATATGTATCCTGCTGTACTGACTTAAAACAAAGCTTAAAGTAACAATCATCATTACCCTTTCCTTTACTTACCATTTTGCTATTGATATCTATATCTTTAAAGGAAAGCTTAATACTAAAAATTATAATGAAACAGATGATTTTTCATTTCCTATTATTAATTGTTAGATGGTGACGTTCCCTTTTCACGCTCTAATGGTGTTTATATATTTCAACTTGTTTTATTCCTGTATTTGATTTTAACGAAAGAAATCTCTGTATTACTGAAACATTACTACACCAGGCTGATCTATATCACAAACTGATCAAAACATTTACTAATCATCGGTGCAAGGACATCATTCGTAAATATAAATCAAATTGCAGACTTCTTACAAGCTGAGGTATTTCACATCCAATCTTTTATAGTAATATTCTTTACAATGCAAAAAAATGTCGGCATTCACCTGAACAGCTAAACAAACCTTTACACAGACTTATTCGGAAGGTATATAGTTACGTTACTGTTGTCAGGTCATTAAAGATGGCATATTTTGGTATTAATGTTGATTCACTAATAGGGTTTTGCATGGGAAATTAACAAATTAGTTCTCAAACCAGTTGGTGCATGATTCGGGTTATGTTCTTTTCAACTGTTTTATAATGATATGATACTAAACCCATAACGAATGGGATTGTGCTTGATTGAAGACATAATATTTGCAAAAAGTTTAATTCAGGTCTGAAGTTGGCATGTACATAGTAAGTAACTGCTACTAGTTCCTTGTTCATTTATTTAACAATGTCATTTTGATAAGTGTCTTTTGTGAAGTTTCTTTTGTTATCTATGCTGACATCGAGTCAGGAGTCAGGAGCATATGGCGCCTGGTTAAACGCAATTTTGAACATGAATGGTAATTTTTCTTTGAACTAAATCTTAAGTACATGTATCTTTTATTCTAAATAATATTTAGAATACAAATCTAAGACAGAGCAAATGTCAACATATTAACCTAAACGAAAAACTAACTCAGATGACGAATGCTAAATCGGGTATTTTTTAAAGCTCAATAAATGATAAGAGAAGAGCACCAACAAAAGAGCCTGTGTATTACTTATGGGTTTGTATATTTATTCAAATGAAGAGATTTCTTCTCCTTTCACGATAGTCATTTTGCATTTTTAGTTATTGAAAGTGTCTATGAATTTCACTGTTAATATCAAATAATCTTGTTCATAGTTGGTGTTATAAAATTAAAAAAAAATGATATTTATTTTAATTTTCTGAATAGTTGAAAGAGTCTGCTAGATTTTTAGTATTCACCCTGTGGTATTTTAATGACACTTACATGAAATATTAATTGATGAAAGAAAAGCTGTGTATTTTAATTAAAAGGAAGGGAAATATAAAGGTCAATGACTTTGCATTATTTGTAAGGTAATTTTTATTATTTCCCTATGTTGTTAAGGTTATCATTTTTGATAATAGATGGCCGTCGGGCTATTGCATAAGCTTTATCGATGTATCAATAGATATAGGAAGATGTGGTATGAGTGCCAATGAGACAACTCTCCATCCAAATAACAATTTAAAAAAGTAAACCATTAAATGTCAATGTACGGCCTTCAACACGGAGCCTTGGCTCACACCGAACAACAAGCTATAATTACTAGTGTAAAACCATTCAAACGCAGTCAGGATCCTACTTCGTCAAAATTATCTCCCTATTACGCCAGTTCATTTTCACAATCGTAAAAATGGAAGCCATTGTAGCGATGACGCGCTACCAATTTTGCTCTTGGAAACCGATAAATTTATCCACATTGCACCAATACGATCCTTATATGTCAGTTATATTTTAAAAGACAAATGTATCAACTAGCTAATGAGCATCAGTTAATGATCTTGTCTGCATTGATTCAACTTAAAACTATTGTCTAATCGGTTGTTAGGTGGAATTTTTGAAAAATCATAAACATTTAAAAAAAATCTAATTAAATATTTCGTGGAAGGGCAGACTAGATTTTTTTAGTGGTTGAAGACTATAAACCCTAGTTATCACAAACAAAAAATTAGAATTTTTCGAAGATTTGCATTTTCATCATCCAACTTGTAAGACTGTCGTCAAGTACTTTCAGTAAAAAAATAGCTATTCGAACACACTTTCCCTGTTTTTGTGACTCATTAGATAGGTATTTCACTTGACCCATATATTTCATCTTTTAGTACTGTTATTTTTTTGTGTTATAAAGTCAACCTGTAGCTTTAATATATAAAAATGATAGAATCTGAAGCGAGACGATGTATGAAATATTCTTACTTTGAACGATATCAAGACTAAATACTCAACTCAAACACGCCCTAACATAAAAAGGTGCACTCGATTTTCTCTTTTCGATATAATTGTTACCTATTTTTTGGAATTTTTTCTTCAGTCACATAATGGAAGGGCAGACACGAAAATTACTGAACTAATAGATTGATATCTTTTCCGTCCGTGGTAATTTTTCAAAACAATCGGAGGTTATGCATTTTTGTCATCCAACTTGAAAGTGCCCATGTCGTCGACTTGATATCTAATTGTTCTGCTTAACTATGTACTAGATAAATTGAAAACTTATGCAAATGGTGTTTTTGAAATAAAACACCTCGTAATTGAGAAGAAAATTGCAGTTTTGTTTGTTTCTATTAACTTTTTAAAAATTTGTCACTATAGTAAACAATACAGTAAACATTTATCGCCTTCTCTAATAGAGAGCTTCGATTCTTTTGTTCTATTTCAACCTGGTTTCCGACTGAACGGGAATAATAATAATATAAAATAAATACAATATTTATAGAGCGCATTATATAATTTATACAAAAATTACTCTAAGCGCTTCACATTTAAAAATATATAAATACAAAAAATCCTTAAAAGCAGTCCGAAATAAATGAGTCTTGAGTTGCTTTTTAAAACCATCTATTTTTTTATTACGATTTGAAATATCGCCGGTAGAATAAAAGTGAATACTATATGTTTTGTTTATATTTTCAGTGTATAATTCTATCAATGATGATTCAATTTTGATATTAACAACAAGACAAGAGAAGTTTAAAATACGTCTATTAGACAGCAACACAACCATAAAAAAATCAAGATCGACAAAAACGACACACAGTTTCGGTGAAACAACAGACTTAATATAAACGGATTTATATCTCCAGAGTTACCAAACGAAATAATTGAAGAAGGAAACCATATTCTTAAAAATTAACTGATAAGTCTTTCTAATTCGAAATCTGATAAAAATCTAAGGATAATTTTTTATCCCAATTTACTTAATGAGAGTATCGTGAAAGGTTACTCAAAATTCTTGCATTCTTGCAACTTTGTATTGTTTTCCTGATCTGTTCTTGAAGTCTGATACGTCTCGACTTAGAGTTAATATTAAACATTGTCTATTTTCGTTCTGTATAGCGTTCTTGTGTATTTTTAAAAGGTAATAACTATTTCTTGAATACTTAATTACTGTAGAAATCTTAGACGATCTTCATTCTGTTGAGATTCATATGGTCAAGTATGATAGTATGAATTTCTTCATTTTTATTCGGTCACAACAAACTGTTTCCATTTAGTGTCTGAAAATTTCTTTAAATGTTTATACAATCTTAAATGTTTATCAGACATAATCGTTACCAATCCTTTTAATTAAGTTAGTTCGTGTTTGCTGTGGTTTAAATATTTCAATAAACGTTATTTTCATATTAATGATATATCATTCATTTATGTGATATGTTAAAAGGTATTTTCAAATTATGATTTTATGAAGTTGATTTGGCTTATTGGATAAAATGGTAATTTTACTTTTTTATTGTATACAAATAATGTCTATCATGCATAAAACACAATTGTACTTAAAATGAGGGTTATTTGTAAACTATAATGAACAGTGTTAATCAATCACTATCTCGGTAACGTACATATATTTCGGACTTTGTTTTCGCCAACCGGATTTAATAAGCAAAAATGATTTTCCAGTGTACAAATGAAAAAACTTGTCATGATTTTTTTTTTTTACATTAAAATACTTCAAATTGCGAACTGTTTTTAAAATAAAAATACTACGTTCACACTCTGTTCTTATACGGTAACTTTTAATCTGAGTTCTGTTTCTGAATCGGATAACTGCGGGACTCATTTTCGAAAACGGATGACATTAATCGCAGACGGTTAAGAAAAATTTACATATTAAAACGGGTTGATAAAACTTAAACTTTTAAAGCCTATAACAACCTTTTCATTAGCTGTTTCTACACGATAGTTATACCAGCTTATACTTTTGTGGTGATTGAATTTTGATCGCGCCAAAGGTTACATAACATCTTCTAAGCTAATTCAAATGTTATTGAAACAAAGCGAACATATATGTCCTCGTTATACTTCTTAAACAGCCGATTTAAAAGGTTTTTGATTAAAGGAAAAGAATTTACAAGTAATTCATATGCTGACGTTCCCGATAAGGTTACAATACTTTTATTAAGAATCATACCTTATGTTGTATGACCTACAGTTATCTAAAAGAGTTGTAACACTGGATAAAAATAGTAAGAAAATATAGTGTATACATATTATATAAATTAAAACAACAGTATTTACCAGATTTTTAATTCTCAAAAACTGATTTTTAAGATACAAATCAAAACAACAAGAACAAGGGGAATATAAACTCATCATTGAATCTAGAAAATGTTTTCCACATCAGCTTCTGCTGGTTTATACGATACATTGGGTTTTTTTTCATATGTCAGAACGCCTTTTGTCTTTCTCCAACAGGAAACTTATTTCGAGGTAAAGATATAATTTCCTCTAAATTGCGTGATTTTTAACAATCCGAAATATGTTAGTAGAAGCTATTATCTAAGAAAGCTGAGCCTTTGGATTATAGATAATAATTTATCACTTGAAATTACAGACATTGTAAATTTATAATAATATAAAGACTACTTGCCTTCGTAATTGACAAGTCTAACTCATAACAAAAGATGTTTTTACGGAATTATCTGAAATATATCCGCTACTCATTACAAGAACCGTCTCAATTAGTTCTGATCACTATTATTTATTTGATAAATAGTTGGTTTAGGAGGTTATGTGACATTAAAACCTCCTAAACCTTACATATTCAAGTGTAAATAGTCGGGTCTAGTTTTTCAAAGAAAAACATCTTTAATTTCAGTTTAAGCAAATAAATTAAGCTAAAGTAATATTTCGATGTTCAAGTTTGTCAATCGATTTTAAAAAAGAGCATATCAGGGTAAAAAGAAAAACTGACGTTATATCAAGCACTCCAAAACAAGCTAGACAGGATGCTTCAACATGGTAATCGACCTCTGATATGCATCTATATAGCAATCGGAATTTAAAGTCAGTCAGAATATCATATTCGGCATATTAAGTTCTTTTATCTATTTTTAGTTTAGCGTCACTAATAAGTCTAATGTAGTCTTAACACGGGTGTCGCTAATAAAATTGTTCGTATCTCCGATGAGGTTGTAGGATGCAGTCTGCTTAATAACAGATGCTTTATATGAATATTGAATGCAAATATGAATCAGTAAACAATTCTAACATAAATAAATACTCCCTTATACTTGATTAGGTGATTCTTTATTTAGACAATACAAGCAATCTGACAAGCAAATATAATACATCAGCATAGTCTCTTTAGAAACATACTACGCGTCTGAAATAGAGAGACAAGAGATACCAGAGGAAGTTTCTAAACTCATAAGTCGAAATAAACTTGACATGCCAAAGAAAAAACAGAAACGACAAAAATGACAAACAACAGTACCCATAACTAAAAATAAAACACTGAACGCCACGAACCCTACCAAAGCGCTAGATATCTGGCGCTACGACAGGATTAGCAGATTCTTTCCATTTCAAGATTACAATTATTTTCGGAAAATCTCTGCAAAATTTTTATTTTCATTTCATCACTCTGTTCTACTCATCACACGAAAGGCTAACCAAAAAAATTTATCAAGATTACGTAAAAGATATTATAGTGTTTAAAAATATTGATGGAATTTATAAACAAGGTTCGAAAAAAGAATACGATATTCGGAGTCGAACCGTTTGGTTCGCTAGTTTTGTCTGCTTTGCTAGATGCATCTTAGATATGGCCCTAATATACGTAAATATATTATAGCAGGCATTGTCTGTTTGTGACATGGCCCTAGTATATGTATATATCTGTATATTGTAGCAGGTTGTTTATGTTGCCATGGCCCTAGTACCGGTAATGATATTGTATCAGGCATCGTTTTTTTATTTGATATGGCCCTAGTATCTATAATGATATTATAGCAGACATGGTCAGTTTTTTTTACAGTACATGGCCCTAGTATATATATATAAACCACATTTCCATATTATATGTTATAAGGTTGCAATTAAACTATTTTTTCTGTTTGAAACAATAATAGATAGATTTTCCAAACAATAAAATAAATTATGACACTTTGCCTTTGGTATGTTTTTGCTTTCATTTGTGTTTTTTTCGAGGTAAAAATGAATTATTCAAATGTTTGTTTGTTTCTTTCCATTAGAGCATGCAAATTATTTCCTCACGAATTAGCTCAGTAAGTAAGGAATTAAAGTAATAAATAGTTTTCATTCAACAATATTTGTAAAGACCGAAAGAAAAACATGTTCTACGGGTAATTATTCCGGAAAAGGTAATTTTAGCCATGTCATTGATAGGTGAGTGCTTTTAACGAAATAATCTTATTTTGAACAAAAATGGATTACCCGCAGGAATTGCTAAAAAGGGTCTTTCAATTTCAGAGATCGATCGCGACAGACGAGAACAAGACTAGAAATATGATATTCATTATATGTAGAAATAATAGTACTCCTGGGACAAATTCTTCTTATTGAATAACTGACTTAAAAAACTAGAACTCAAACAAATGATGTAACATTGAAAGTTATAAGTTGTATTGCTTCTGAGTAAAGTATTGTAATTAAAAAGGACAACATATCACATAACAAAATCGTATGATATATGGAAAATATTCTTTATCATCTATAAGCAATTCAACAGTCAAAACGCGATTCGTTGTACAGCGATTTAGAGACAACCCTCTTTTAAAACATAATCGTTAACTTGAAAATCAAAAAGCATCTTTCATATGATTTGTATACAGCAACAGACAGAAACCAACCAAAAACAAATAGTTTAAAGCCCAGCCAGAGGTTATCATATAGTCGTTAACAATAGAAAGGTGTAAATAGTTTAAAGCCCATCCAGAGGTTATCATATAGTCTTTTACAATAGAAATGTGTAATTAGTTGAAAGCCCAGCCAGAGGTTATCATATAGTCTTTAACAAAAGAAATGTGTAAATAGTTGAAAGCACAGCCAGATGTAATCATATAGTCTTTAACAATAGAAAGGTGTATATCGATAATATCAAATACTAAGTTATGATTTCTTGATCATGTGTTGTATGATTTTGTGTGTACCACACGACGTGACTAACCTTTGTTTAGAAGAGTCTTGGGTTTATATGTATAAGAGATCTGGTGTTTTGAACAGTTGTGTGTTTATATTTTGGTCATACAATGCCCAACATGGCAAATGTAAAACATTTCAAAAGAGTAACAATGACGGCCTGACTTATGTTTAAAACAATGAATGAAAAACAAATATGATATACACCAGCAAACGACAACCACTGAATTACAGGCACCTGATTTGACAGGCACATACATAATGCGGCGGATTTAAGTAGTTTGTTGGTGCCAACCTCCGCTAACCTTGGATAGTTGTGTAAAATTCATTTGATGAATTATGATAACTTTAAATGTTCCTTCGACATTGAACAAACATTATGTATTGAATATGTTTCGTGTAATTAAATAGGAAAGTTTAACTACAAAACCTATTTAATAAGGAGTTCTTTTTAAAAGGACATTTTTCATTTTATACAAATCGTCAGAAATGTATTGTATTTGCATTTGCATTAACTTTCAGCACGACACCTTGGAAGAAATTAGAAAATTGCAAAGCGCAACAGCAAAGGGAAAGACTGTGCTAACAAAATATAAACATGGACGGATAATAGTATTAGAATAAAATAATCTGAAGAATATTACAAAAATCGTTATTAAACATATTTAAACGTAAAGATGATAAACAAATCATTGCTTTATCATTTCACATACTATATAGGTTATCCATGATTACGTACTGTATTGGTTATCAATGTCTGGATCGGGATTTATACAAGGAAGTTGATTATCAGCCAAAGACTGCTAAACAAATCATCGAATTACATAGTTCTCCTTGTTATAACTTTAATTGTAGATTCATAATTATAATTTTAAAAACGTGCACAGAGGACTTTGGTCAGTATATTGTTCATATATTGCTTAAATTAATTCCTTAACATTATAATTGCCTTAAATTCATATGATTTAACATCCTTTTATTTATATTTTTTTTTATTGAAGCACAAAATATAATTTCTTCGATCTATACAAAATTAAACGTTAATCATACACGTCTTCTCAGGAACTGAAATTGATTGTTGGCGCAATTTATCGACAAACGGAAGTAAAAAACCTTTGTTATTTTTGTATTATTATCCAGACATTCCAATTAATATACTTGGTAATTCTTGTCTATTCTTGGGTAAGTACACATGAATTCAATTTAATAAGACTTAACTCCAACAACAAAGAACTTTAAAGATTCCTTAATTTCGGAAATTTTTACGACTTGTTTTTGCTTTAAATTTCCTACAAGTTAAGGTCCCTCAAGTGAGTACATTGATATCCGATGTTTCAAATAACCAGCAGCTTCTGCATACATGATTACTATTTTTCTGTGATAAAGTAATATGAACGAAAAAAAAATGCTATTTGAAATTGAAAGAGTATTGGGAATAACATATGTAGATTATCGTTTCCTGTTATGTACTGCTTGGAAAAATAATAATGATAGTCAATGAATTGTATGCGCGCGCAACGCATTTGTTGAAGTATCACCTTCAGCAGGAACTGTTTTTACCAAATGTGTGAGAGCCGTGAATGTATAAAAAACATAAAATGGTTTAAATTCTATTTAATCAAAAAGTAAAGTACACAGTGTATTGTTCCATTTAAACAAGTTTTTTGATTTTCTCGCTTTCTGATCGTAGTCTGTTATTAACTCATTGGCCGGGTTGTTATCTTTCTTTAAAATTGCACGTTTAAGTCTCTCTTTTGTGATCATATTTAAGAAATATCACATTCTACAGTATGTAATATATTTTCTTATGAGAAACAGTTCCGTAAGATCTAATTGGAAACACTTATAAGTATTATTTTTTAAAATGTTTCGTTCGTTCATTCTTTTTTTTTTAATTGTTTTAAACAAACACGTTCCCTCCATCAAACCCAACATCCAACTGTCTGCTCACAAATCCTTGATTATGGGGAATATACGTTACAGTTATATAAAAACATGATCTCATTAGTAGAAGAGGTTTACTTTTCAGTCCCGAAGATTATCAAATAATTATGTTTAAAATGCTTGTACACCAATATAAATGTCAAATCTATTGATGCAAGTTTGGTTCAAAATAGATGAACGTAAAAAGTTATCGTCAGTGATTAAATCCAAATACTTGACGAATGACATACAACATCATCGCAAAAAACAACTCATACGATTCTCAGGAAATTGAAGATCGAGCAACAAGAACCCAACTACACACCAGGAAGTATAAAGATACTTTGGAAGGGTAGGTAGCTTTCTAACAAGTTGTCCTCTTTTTTGGTATATTTTAATTTATATTCTGTGGTGGAAATATTGGGATTGTGGCTCAAACAAATATAGCATATTCACCACTATCTGTTTCACAGGCATGTCGTATCATTCAACCGAATCAAATTTGTGTCAGTAAAAAAAATCGGAGAGGTGGCTTTAGCATTTTCATTAACATTATTTGTTGTATTATTTTATTGTTACCAGAACACCTTTTACGTTTACATGTTTCAGATTATATAGGAATGCTTACACTATTCCTTTATTTCCTTTTACATCAAGTTCAAAAGAAAAAAATCAATCAATACGGCGACAGTCATTTACTGGTGTTCCAAAATCGCCAATCAATCAAAGAAGAGACATATCACGGTTAAAGAAATGAGGGAATCAAAAGAACACCAAAAGGAGCTATATCGGGTGTATCAACAAGAATGCACATGCTGTCAAAAAAAATGCATACGAGAAAATGGCACAATCAGTAAAAGATTTAAAAGACCACGAATACGTGTCACTATAGAGTTGCGACACCTACAAATCGTATCGATCATCGAATTCGTAAAACGTATGCTCTAACGATTTAACACATCTGCCAAACACAGGAATTCACCAGTACAGTACTCAGATCTATGTGTTATGTCTTAATAAAGAATGGTATTAAAAATTACTAAGATTAAAATTAATCAAAACTGCTGAAATTTTATCTACATCAGTAACATAATTTATCAGCGCAACAGACATCTCGGTTTTTAAAATACAAAAATAAGTACTGTCTGTATTGGTTGCCATTCACCCTTTATGATCAAAGTAATCAAGAAGACTATTGTCAAGATACATTTGAACTAAATCATTATGCCTTTGTTGTAACACTGTTATTTTTAAATGTATGATAGTTCACGTTACGATATATTTACACAATAATAACATATCCCAAGGTAAAGGTCCAAGTATGCTTGTTAATCGACATCGGTATATGAAAAAACAAGGAATATGACAGCTGTTTTCCATTCGTTTGATGTGTTTGAGCTTTTGATTTTGCCATTTGATCAAGGACTTCCTGATTTGACTTTTCTTGGAATATGGTATTTCAGTTATTTTACCCTTTACACTAAGGTCTCAACCATGATCCGATTTTTAAGTAGGTATTTTTCCGTATTCTCCTGAAAGGCAATCCCGAAATTCAATTCCAATTACATTTCAAAGAGAAATTGTGACAACTAATGAGTACGTTAATCATATATGTTAGACGGTCGATTTGGAGGCCCCTGCTAAGCTTGGTCTATTTGTAATATGGTGCTTCGTGTTACATATTTGTTTGTTTTTATAGTGACAATGATTACAGCATAAAGTTGGCTGTTGAACCCATATTTTTGACATTTTTACAAATAATGTCTGTTTATTTTGTTCACACATCGTTGTCAATATAATAGAATTTGAAACGACTGTCAAACAAATGAGAAGTTTAGCTAGATTTAAATCCAGGCTTTATCCACCATTTTATACAAAAAAAAATTGCCTGTATCATGTCAGGAATATGATAATTGTTTGATGTGTTTGAGCTTTTGATTTTCCGTTTAATTAGGGACTTTCTTTTTTAAATTTTCCTCGGCGTTAAGTCTTTCTGTAATTTCATTGTTTTGTTCTGAATAACAGAAAGAGTTAGTCAGTATTTTCTCGTTGAAACAGTGCCACTAAATCACATTCATTATACCATTTGGTTAAAATGTATTTGGTTGTCATTTGTAATTTTTGTAATTGTTATTGGAAACTGTAACTCCAAACTTGTCGTGAGTGCATATTTATATCGAATTAGAACAAAGATTTGGTGAACTTGGAAGTACGAAATATTAACTCGCAACGAAAAAGACAAGAATATGATAATTGTTTGATGTGTTTGAGCTTTTGATTTTGCCGTTTAATTATGGACTTTCTTTTTTAAATTTTCCTCGGCGTTAAGTTTTTTCGTAATTTTATTTTTTGTTCTGAATAACAGAAAAAAGATAGTCAGTATTTTCTTGTTGATTGCAATGTTAGTTTTCTAAATCACATTCATTATATCATTTGGTTAAAATGTTTTTGGGTGTCATTTGTAATTTTGTAATTGTTATTGGAAACTGTAACTCTAAACTTGATGTGAGTGCATATTTATATCGAATTAGAAGAAAGATTTGGTGAACTTGGAAGTACGAAATATCAACTTGCAACGAAAAGGTTAGGAAATTCTCCAATTTGTTTAATAAAGAACTGTGACATTATAAGACAATCTAAGATTATTACAAGTTCAAATTGAGATACAAGTCTGGACTATGAAATGTCAACTTAAAAACGGAAAGTTAACCAAAATATACAACCAGTCCTTAACAGAGAAGATAATAGTGGTTTCTCAGTAAGAAATACTATGACTGCTTGATTGATCATAGAACGGTATATAAGGTTTCATGTTGACAATGACCGTTGTTATGGATATGCATGGAATAAATTACAGTAAAATAGCCTACATGTCTCCGGGGAAACGAAAAAATCAGTCCATCCAAAGAATAATTATTTCACGCTAAGCTTATTCATTGCTCGTTACAAATGTAATATTTTACTTTTCTTTGGGGATGTTTACAGATATTTCATAACCTTTTTATTAAAACAGTTCTTTAGAGTTGACATATTCTGGCAGATAATAAAAATCATAAATAAAAAGGAGTCTTATCATTCCCATTTATACAAAACCAATTAAGTCCGACTTAAATTCTAATATATCATAGCCAAGGTGTTTATTGAGATGGAATACTTCGAATATGTCAACTATTATAACGGACATCTTCGATTTTCGGAAATATCACGGACACTAAACATTGCTGCTCAATCCAATTTGTTTGAATGGATTTCGGACACTGAAACATCACGTAAATCTATTATCCAATTGGGACTTGTCCGACTTTCCCATTTTGTATATAAAAAATAAGCTCGATAATAAATATTGAATAGCAGGATGTAAGTCTTATTGTGGACCTGTTTCTGTGTTGCCGCCAAAAAATAGAGGTCACCAGTTGTGAGCTGAGGGAGGAAAAAAACTAGAAAGCGAGCATTAAAAAACCTTCATAGAGTATGATACACTTTTTTCGAAATTAAAATTTGAGTAAAAAATATTTTGGATGAAGTATTTACGGTAGTTTAAACAGGTCTCATTAAAAAGTATCTTGCATGGTGCATTGTTTAAACAGGTTCCCAGATAGTTTCACCTGGATGAAAAAGTTGAGTAATTTTAGAACTTATCCGGAATGGAATATATAGCGATTAGGTGTATTACCCTTTCCTTTCCTTACCTTTTTGATATGGATATCTATATCTTTAAAGGAAAGATTATTACCAAAAAATATAATAAAACAGATGAGTTTTCATTACCTATTATTAATTGTCCATTTTTAGATGGTGACGTTCCCTTTTCATCATCTAATGGTGATTATATATCTCAACTTGTTTTATTCGTGTTTTTGATTTTAACGAAAGAAATCTCTGTATTACTGAAACATTACTACACCAGGCTGTTCGATATCACAAACTGGTCAAAACATTTATTATCATCGGTACAAGGACATCATTCGTAAATATATATCAAATTGCAGACATCTTACAAGCTGAGGTACTTCACGTCCAATCTTTTATGGTAATATTCTTTACAAAGCACAAAAATGTCGGCATTTACCTAAACAGCTAAACAAACCTTTAAACAGACTTATTCGGAAGGTATATAGTTACGTTACTGTTGTCAGGTCATTAAAGATGGCATATTTTGATATTAATATTGATTCACTAATAGGGTTTTTGCATTAGAAATAAACAAATTTGTTCTTAAACCAATTGGTGCATGATACGGGTTATGTTCTTTTCAACTGTTTTATGATGATATGATACTTAACCCCTAACAAAAGGGATTGTGCTTGATTGAAGACATAATCTTTGCAAAACGTTTAATTGAGGTCTGAAATTGGCATGTTCATTGTAAGTAACTGTTAGTAGTTCCTTGTTTATTTATGTATCAATGTCATTTTGATAAGTGTCTTTTGTGAAGTTTCTTTTGTTATCTATGCTGACATCGAGTCAGGAGTCAGGAGCATATGGCGCCTGGTTAAACGCAGTTTTTAACATGAATGGTAATTTGTCCTTGAATTAAATCTTTAGTATCTTTCATTCTGAATAATATTTAGAATAAAAAGCAAAGACAGAGAAAATGTAAACATATTTACCTAAACGAAAAAAATAACTCAGATGACGAATGCTAAATAGAGTATTTTTTAAAGCTAAATAGATGACAAGAGAACAGCACCAACAAAAGAGCCTGTGTATTGCTAATGGGTTTGTACATTTATTCAAATGAAGGACATTCTTCTCCTTTCACGATAGTCGGTTTGCATTTTGATTTGAGTTATTGAAAGTGTCTATGAATTTGACTGTAAATATTAAATAATATTGTTCATAGTTGGTGTTATAAAATAAAAAAAAGAGTCTGCAAGATTTTTAGTATTTACCCGCTAATTTTCAAAATACTACGGATTTTGTAGTAGAGGTATAAATGGGCTTTGTAAAACCTCAGAATTTCAGGCTTTTACTGCCTTTCAACTTCGTATACTGTTCTTCTATGGTCATTCAACTTTTTTATTCAAATATCACTAATTAGTCTACGAAGACGAAACAATAGTCTAGCGTACAAAATAATAGCCTTGTATCCACAATGAGAATTCTTTACTGATAACTTCAATAAAGCAGCCATCAACAACTTTTTGTAAAGATTTTGTTTAATGACTGTTTCATAAAATATTAATTAATGACAAGCTGGGTATTTTAATTAAAAGGAAGGGGAATATGAAGGTTACTGACTTTGCATTTTTTGTAAGGTCATTTTCATGATTTCCCTATGTTGTTAAGGTTGTCTTTTATAATAGATGGCCGTCAGTCTATCGCATAAGCTTTATCAATGTATCAAATCTACACTATCAAACTATTAGAATCGGGAAAATCGACCTTGGGAATTATTATCGATACGTAGGTAGCAGTAACGAACTGTTTATTATAACGTCTACACCTTGCTGCATTCAATTTAAAAAGAAATAGATAAAAACCATTAATAATATTAACAATGTTTTTTCGAAGCAATGATTTGAGATTTTCCTATTTTTCGTTCCGATATTTTTGTATTGTTTACCTGATTCAGGGGTGTATTTTCCATTTTGTAAGATTGTTTCTTAAAAGAGTGTATTTTATTTTCTTTTTGGTAGGATGTACTATTTTTTCGACTGATGTTTTTATTTTTACTTCTACCCTGATGTCTTGTCTTATCTTTATACATTGGAATTGAACAAAATAATGAAACTTCGTAAACAAACGAAGCAGGTTGCTTGCCCCTTTTGAATGAACTCCATTTCGTATTTTTCATTACGATTGGCAATATCACCGGTAGAGTAAAAGTGAATACTATATGTTTTGTTTATATTTTCAGTGTTCAATTCTATCAATGATGATTCAATTTTAATATTAACAACAAGAAAAGATATGTTTAAAATACGTCTATCACACAGCAACACAACCATAAAAAAATCAATATGGACACACATGATAACCAGTTTCGGTGAAACAAACTTAATATAAGCGGATTTATTTCAATCTCCATAGTTACCAAACGAAAGAATTGAATAAGGAAACCATATTCTTAAAAATTAACTTATAACTCTTCTAATTCGAAATGATAAAAATCTAAGAATAATTTATTATCACAATGACAGTATCGTGAAAGGTAGAATAAACCTGTATTCTTTTAATAATAAAAAAGGTAAAAAAAAAACCAAGAACGCTGATTAGTTTATTGGAGCTTTCTTTAACAAATTAAAGTTATCATGATTATTTTGAAAAACCTTCTGACCAACTCAAAATTCTTGCAACTTCGTATTGATTTCCTGATCTGTTCATGAAGTCTGATAAGTTTCGACTTAGAGTTAATATTGAACATCATCTATGTTCGTTCTGTATAGCGTTCTGGTGTACTTTTAAAAGGTAATAACTATTTCTGGAATACTTAAATACTGTAGAAATCTTAGATAATCTTCATTCTGTTGAGATTCATCTTGTCAAGCATGATAGTATGATTTACTTCATTTTATTCGGTCACAACAAACATGTTTCCATTTAGCGTCTGAACATTCCTTTCCATTTTTTATGCAATCTTTAATGTTCATCAGATATATTCGTTACAGTTCCATTTAATTATGTTAGTTCGTGTTTGCTGTGGTTTAAGGGCATACGATACAGTAGAGATCCCTCGTTGGAGCATTGACTTTGAAGTTTGATTTGTCAAAACTGTCATAGGCTCGTTCAACCGCACTCAATAACGCTTCTTGGGGTAGATTAGTAAACATCTGTGTTATATCATATGAAACCAAAAGGCTGTTTGTCATAGGTTTTAATTTCTCAATGATATTAATGAACGATGTAGTATCTTTTATATATGAAGACTGATTTTGAACTATTGGTATAAGAAAATAGTCAACGTAATGACCTATAAGTTCAGTTACAGAACCACACTGTGATATAATTGGTCTGCCAGGTGGTTGCGTATAGCAAACATAAAAATATTGGAGATATGCTAAGTAGATCAGAGTTAAAGACTTTAACATTAAATTGACAGTTGGACCCCTGATGATGGTAGATCTGTCATAATAACTAGATATATTGAAGAAGAATTAAAATATAAATATATCAATATGATAATTTTCATATTTGATTATATTCAAATAATGCATCTTAAAATGACCATACCAAGCTTAACTACCAAAACACGAAATTGATATTTGTGTAGGGACCTATCAGCAATATGGGATGCGTGGTTGCATGGGTGTTTTATTATAACAAAATGTATTCATGGACGGCTGTCATACTGCATCTTACCGAGAATCGTTTTCTGCATTGAGAATGATCCGCATTTCCTGGTTGATGGGATACGTATATGGTGTTAATTTATTGTTCCGGTGGACAAAGCTTTTAGCCTTGAGTTGAAAGTACTTCATGACATGATTTACTTTGAAAAGTTCCACAAAACAATGTGACTCATTTATACATCATCAACACTGACAATTTCTCACTGCTATCGTATCCCCGCCTATCAATCCACGTGAATTTGGGCGGATCTTCTTTCAAGGTTTATAACATGTGTAATCCTTAAAATTCTTCAGCCACCCAATGTAAGCTCAACAAAGGCATGTAGCTAAGAGAATCACCCAATGTGAACTCAAAAATGGCACGTCGTTTTAATAGAAATGCTAAAAGGCAAAAATTCCGATTCTACAATAAAAAAGAACGGAATAAATACAATATGCAGCAAAGAACTGCACATGCAAAAAAGCATGTGATTAATCTTTCAAAACGCAGATTATCAAATCAGGAATATATCTTGTTGGCGAAAGGCTTGACATTTATACCAACGCCATCAAGCAAAAATGCAAAAATGTCTAAACTAAAAGACTACTATGAATTTGTTAGAAAATTACGATGTCGGTATATGTTCAGTCAAGAAAAAACTGACCTTCATCCATTTCGTAGCTATACAGGATATAAACCTGCCTCTACGTGCCATACGTTAGAACATTATATAGATTTAACCAAGCTTGAATTGTCTTTTCTACCAATAGAAAGAAATGTAAAAAACAATCTTACTAAGGGCGAAAGAATAGCGCTACGCAATTTGAAAAATGATTAAACAATAGTAATAAAAAGAGGCAGATAAAAATTCAAATTGTGTTATTTTAGACAGGCTAGACTACATAACAGAAGTCACAAGACAACTAAATACTCAACATTACTGCCAATCAAATTCATTTAACATGGCAGAACTGAAAATCCAGGTCATTGAGTATATTAAATCATTATACGACCAAGGCATAATCGACAAAATATCATTTAAATTTTTAACAAATGGTCAAAAATTAAGAGATGCACGATTAGGGAGAATTTATATTCTCTCAAAAATTCACCTCTTGAAACAGAGACGTTTAAACAAATACAACATGATGGATTAAATCAATTAAATATAATTCCACCTGGCAGACCAATTATATCACAGTGTTGTTCTGTAACTGAACTTATAGGTCATTACGTTGACTATTTTCTTATACCAATAGTTCAAAATCAGTCTACATATATAAAAGATACTACATCGTTCATTAATATCATTGAGAAATTGTAACCTATGGCAAACAGCCTTTTGGTTTCATATGATATAACACAGATGTTTACTAATCTACCTCAAGAAGCGTTATTGAGTGCGGTTGAACGAGCCTATGACAGTTTTGACAAATCAAACTTCAAAGTCAATGCTCCGCCAGTCAATGTATTAATACATTTGTTGAGAATTATTTTAGAAAACAATGTATTTGAATTTGATGGGAAAATTTACAAACAAGTAATAGGTACGGCAATTGGTGCAGTTCCTTCACCTGAAATCTGTGACATACTTATGTTTGAAATAATGAATCAAATTATTTCTGCATTTCAATATAAAGACAAAATATTCTATCATGGCAGATATAGAGACGATGGATTCATAATATATAATGGAACATCAGATGAAATTATAGATTTTTTTCGTCTAGCAAATGATTATAACCCCTTATTAAAGTTCACCTATGAAATCAAAAACGATAAAAGGTCGTTCTTGATTGTTGATGTAATTAAAGGTCAAAGATTTACAACATATGGCATTCTTGACCTCGAAATACATTTTAAAGAAGCAAATTCTTATCTGTTTCTGCACAGAAATAGCTGTCACTCACAGCATGTATTCAGAGGATTTATTAAAGGTGAAGCAATACGGCAAATTAGAAATACAAGTGAACATAACAAATTAATAAACAATCTAACTAATGTCGAAGTGAAATTATTAGATAGGGGTTATGATAACGTGGAAATAGATGATAGTATTACTGATGCTTTATCAATTGACCGTACTGATTTATTACAACAAAACAAATCTAAAGAGAAGCAAAGTATTCCGTTAGTTTTAATAACTAAATAAAATCCATACATACGTAAAATAAAAAAACGTATAATGAAACACTGGCATTTATTACAGTTCGATACAGTACAAATATTCAATACAGCACCAATAGTTGCGTATAGCAAACATAAAAGTATTGGAGATATGCTTAGTAGATCAAAGTCAAAGACTTTAACATTAAATTGACAGTTGGACCCCTGATGATGGTAGATCTGTCATAATAACTAGATATATTGAAGAAGAATTAAAATATAAATATATCAATATGATAATTTTCATATTTGATTATATTCAAATAATGCATCTTAAAATGACCATCCCAAGCTTAACTACCGAAACACGAAATTGATATTTGTGTCGGCTCCTATCAGCAATATGGGACGCGTGGTTGCATGGGTGTTTTATTATAACAAAGTGCCATTTGTGGTTTCTACGTTTAACTGTCCCTGTAGTGGAAGAAAAATCAAATATATGAACCATTTCTTTAAAAAAACACAAATAAGGGTCCAAAAAGGGGACCAAAACAAGCAATTTTCAAATGACAATAAGTTGTGTTTTGTTCAGTTTTTTTTAATTTTTATGAAAATGTACCATCAGGTGAAATACCATAAGGAGAAGATGTGTGAATATATATTGAATAGTATATGGTGGCCGGATGCGGCCATTTTGCCATTTCGCCTTTTCATGTTTTCTCCTTTCACTTTGCAAATGCGAATCGAGAAATCAAGAAAGCAAAAAATCAAAAGCGCGAAAACACGAAAGCAAAAACGCGAAATGAATTTCTTGATTTCGTGTTTTTGCTTTCTCGATTTCCCGATTTCCAAATTTATCAATTTCGTACTTTATTGGGTATTTTTAACTTTGTTTTTTTATTCGAGCGTCACTGATGAGTCTTTTGTAGACGAAACGCGCGTCAGGCGTATATACAAAATTTAGTCCTGGTATCTATGATGAGCTTATTTTCTAGATTACGCTTTCTCGATTGCCCGATTTCGCGTTGGAAAAATGAAAGAGGAAAACGCGAAAAACGATATAGGAAAATAGTCGCATCCGGCCACCATAATAGTACCATATTTTTCTAAAAGAAAATGTTTGTTTTTTTAAATATCATAGTTTGTTCAAGGGTTGGTTTAAAAAAAAATCCCCCCCCTCAAGATTAAAGATATTAAAATTAAAATTTCTTTAAAAGTGATTTTTTCCCTCACCATTGAAGAAATTGTGGGGGGCTACAATTTATTTTGCTAGTTCCTTCATTGTATAAAGTCTGAAGACAGATTCACTATGTATTGTGCAATAGCAGAGTGTAAATGGTGTGATTTCAAGTTCTATGACTTTATTTCTTCTTTGCCAGAAACCTATTATTTGTTTTATTTAATAACAATTCAAATTCAAACATGTATTCATTATTTTTTTTATATAAATAAGGCCGTTTGTTTTCTCGTTAGACTTGTTTTACATTGTCATATCGGGCCCTTTTATAGCTGACTATGCGGTATGGGCTTTGCTCATTGTTAAAGGCCGTACGGTGACCTATAGTTGTTAATGTATGTGTCATTTTGGTCTCTTGTGGACAGTTGTCTCATTAGCAATCATACCACATCATCTTTTTTATATTAGAATTGTATACTGTGTCCATTTTTGCTCCTACTGTTTAGGGATAGACTTCTGCGGTCGTATCCATCTGCGCTCGGCGGACCAGTTTATTAATCAATTTATGTACGATCAATTATTTATTGTGCTACCGTTTTTGTTTACATTTTTATGGAAATGTGACATTTTGTTTTATCTTTCAATATTCACTAGTTATTCCCGGGAGGCGGAATAAGACCATCAAATAAAAATTTCTTGGATGGAAGTTAATGCACTCGTCAAATGTGCTTCAAATACGTGATTTTCTTATGACAAGCAGCCAAATTAGGGGATTAGACAGTACAAAAAATAAAAACCTATTCAGTTAATGCACTCCTCTAGAAATAACAAAAGTTATCTCACTCGAAGATCAAATGAAAAATTATCAAACAAATAAGATAATGCTGTTCTGTGTAAAGGGACTGCATTAATGAGACAACAACCCGACAACCCAAAAAAGAAAAAAAAATCTAGAGATTTAAGTAGCGGTCTTCAACAACAATAAACATGTGTATACATAGTTACATTCATTATGCCCAGTTTACATATTAGTTTACCTTGTTTTCTCAATCTCCTCTTGAAGAGCATTCACACATGACGTTTTTGCAATCTCCGAAAGCGGCTTTTGAATCTCCCGTTCCCGTTTTTTTTTAAGTCTTGGCTGTTGCTCCTGGAATTCCTAGCGCTGTAACAAACTTGTTAAGTTGGCTGGGACCAATACCAGCCTCAATCATACCTGCAAATGATTATATTTTTTGTGTTTATTGATTTTAGATGATGTGGTAAATAAACTCATCATGAATACCAGGACTAAATTTTGTATATACGCCAGACGCGGGTAAGAGTGCTATTGAGACAACTCCCATCCAAGTCACACGTTATAAAAGTAAACCATTATAGGACAAACCCATCTCAAAAAGGCAAAATTTGTGAAGATTTAAGTATGTTTGCAATAAAATGATGATTTTCGTTCAGATAAGTGTCCGTTATATTATCGAATACAGCGCATATTTGAGTCACAATAGTGATCATATTTCCAATAAATAGTAAAAGGTTTATACTTTTTAACCATTTCTAAAAATATTCAGGTGCCAGAAAAAAGGCCGACTCCTGTAGCATGTAGTCGTACTTCGTCGGGTTTTTTTCCGTTTTGGACATTATTCATTGCCATAATATATATGTACTGTTACACTGATCCTCCTTTTAATGGGGTTTATAAACTATAATTATTCACAACTCGTCTTCTTTAAACCAATAGTTTTTAAGTTTTTACATGGTATTTATAAACAATGACTCCTCATTTATGAATTATAATAACATATACAAGTAAAGTTACATGTCTTTATTTCCACAAACTACTACATGTATCTTGTGAGAAGCACATTAAAAAGTATATTCAGTGTGCTGATCTTATACAAAGGCCAAAGCAGGTAAGGTATGTGTTGTCTCATTTAAATAACATGTTCATGTGATAAATGTGCAATTAGATATTTGCCACTGGACGACAAGCAACTATCAATACTAATAATTACCTATTGCAGCTTTTGTGTTGATGTCAAAAATTGCAGGTCCTTTTGTTCCGTAATGTGTTTTATTTGTTAAAATGTTGTTAAGCATATTACAGTTCAAGCAACGAATTGTGAGATAGCTCCCAAATCCTTGTAGTTTTTCTTTCTCCACGTTGAGTAGATTAAGCTGGGCAGTGCAGTTAACGTTTTGACAGCTATTCAGTGCTTTTGCAAGACTGAAAAGCTCCACAATTATTCTACCATCTTTCCATGCTATCCCGTCGGTACTTTCCTCTGTGTCTATAACCATTTCTTCATTTTCGTCAGGCAAAGTTGTATTTAATTTGTTCTTGTTCATTTCCAGTATTTCTTTTCATCTACCAGCTCTTTGGCGGATTTCTCCGTCTTTAAGAAACGGTATGGCCGCTTTTTCAGCAGGTACTTTTTTGAATTTCGCGCAACCGGATTTATGACGTCAGTGTATATTCCGCGAAATTATGACTTCGTTTAAAGCGACGTCGCGGAACGATAACGTTCTTATAAGAAACATCGCGAAATTACAACGTTCTGGTTACCAACGTCCTGAAAACAACACGAACAGTTTTGAAAACGTTATTATCTGCCCCTGCTACTGTATCGTATTCCCTTAAATATTTCAATAAAAGTTATTTTCTTAGCATTGTAATACATGTAGAACACATTTATGTATGTAATATATCAAAAGGTATTTTCAAATTGTGTTTTTATGAAGTCAATTTGCTAATTGGCTAAATATGTAGCTATTAGTTTTCAATTTATTTGTTTATTGTATACAAATAATGGCTGACATACATAAAACACAAATGTACTTCAAATTATGGTTATCTGTATACTACCATTATGTATAGTGTTAATCAATCACTATGTCGGTAACATACATGTTTTTCGGATTTTGTTTTCGCCAACCGGATTTAATAAACCAAAATGGTTTTCCAGTGTAGAAATAAAAAAAAATTGTCATGATTTCTTTTTCTACATTACAATACTTCAATATATTCAAGTCATTTAATAATTTAACATGAAAAATTGCGAACTGTTTTTATTAATAGAAAATACTACGTTCACAGTCTGTTCTCATGCGGAAACTTTTAATCCAAGTTCTGTTTCCGAATCGGATAATTGCGGCACTCATTTTCGAAAACGGTATGACATAAATCGCAATCTTTTAAGAATATTAACATTTTAAAACGGTTTGATAAAACTAAAACTTTAATATTTTAAAGCCTATAACAACTTTGGCAATAGCTGTTTCCACATGATAGTAATATCAACTTATACTTTTGTGATGATGGATTAACAATAATAAGGGTAACATAACATATACTTCTAAGCCAATTCAATTTCAGCCGATTTAAAAAGGTTTTGGTACAAGAAAAATAATTCATATGTTGACTTCCAGTTATGGTAACAATACTTTGATTAAGAAGTATACCTTGTGTTGTATGACCTACAGTTATCTAGAGAGAAAAAACACTGTTTTAGCACTGGATAAAAATTAGTAAGAAAATATAGTGTATAAAGTGTATAATTATCAGATTTTCAATTTTCACAAACTGATTTAAAAGATACAAATCAAAACAACAAGAACAAGGAGAATATAAACTCATCATCTAATCTATTAAATGATTATGAATTTCAAATATATTAACGGTTTCCCCACCAGCTTCTGTTTGTTTACACGATACATTGTTTTTTTCATATGTCAGAACGCCTTTGGTCTTTCTCCACAGGAAATTTATATCGAAGTAAAGCTATAATTTTCTCTAAATTGCGTGATTTTTAACAATCTAAAATATGTTAGAAGAAGCTATTATCTAAGAAAGCTAAGCCTTTGGATTATAGATAATAATCTATCACTTTTAATTACAAACATTGTAAATTTATAATAATATAAAGACTACTTGCCTTCGTAATTGACAAGTCTAGCTCATAACAAAAGATGTTTTTACGGAATTATCTGTAATATATCCGCTATTCATCATTAGAACAGTCTCAATTAGTTCTGATTAGTATTGTTTATTTGATAAAAAAAGTTGGTTTTGCAGGTTATATGACATTAAAACCTCCTACACTGTACATATTCTAGTGTAAATAGTCAGGCCTTGTTTTTCACAAAACAAAATGTTTAATTTTAGTTTATAGAAAATAAATTAAAGCTAAAGTAATTTACCGATGTTCAAGTTTGTCAATCGATTTAAAGAAAAAAAATATCAGGGTAAAAAGTAAAACAAACGTTATATCATGCACTCCAAAAGAAGCTAGAAAGGGTGCGTCAACATGATAAGCGACCTCTGATATGCAACTATATAGCCATCGGAATTTAAAGTCAGTCATATTCTGCATATTAAGTTCTTTTGTCTACTTTTAATTTAGCGTCACTAACAAGTCATATGTAGTCTTAGCGCTGGTGTGGCGTTAAAAATTTCTCGTATCTCCGATGAGGTTGTAGGACGCCATCTGCTTATTAACAGATGATTTATATGAATATCGAATGCAAATATGAATGAGTAAACAATTGTAACATAGATAAATACTCCCTTATACTTGATTAGTTGGTTCTTTATATGGACAATACAAGCCTTCTGAAAAGCAAATATAATACATCAGCATAGGCTATTTAAAAACATACTAGACGTCTGAAATAGAGAGCTGGTAGATACCAAAGGAAATTTCTAAATTCATAAGTAGAAAAACACTTGACATGCCATAGAAATAACGGAAACGACAAAAATGACAAACAACATTACACAAAACACAACATCAAACATAAAACACTTAGCGTCACCAACCCTATTTTAATTTCATTACTCTGTTCTACTCATCACACGAAATGCTAACCAACAAAAATACCAGAAAGTTGCATTTATAGTTTATTAAAATAAATTTACATATTCATATATCTGTTTTAAAATCAAATGATTTATAAGTAGAATTTATACTTAAATAAGGATTTGATCTAGCTATGGTGAACATTTTAAATAATTAAATAAATGCATTGATTGTAAACCACTTTTATTTAGTTGTCAATATAATGCTATGGGTTTTAAGACCCACTAAATATAAGATACGGTTTATTTTTTAACCACAGGTATACAAATAGTTGTTTAAAAAAGTTAAAACCGAAAATAAAAAAGTTAAGAAAACACACATTGTTCTTAACATTTATTCATTTTGATATCGGGTATGATGTAAAACGTAGCTTCATGCTCTTGATGAAATATCTGCTGTTCTTGACAATGAACCGCCTTCATTTCAAAACTGTATTTTGCAGTAGAAAAAGGCAACTTTCAAAAAAACACATAAGAATCTTTGGTACAACCGTAATACCGTTATCACATTTAAGCAATATTGTTATATAAAAAAAAGGTAAATGATAAAGATATCCAACTCCAAGGAAATATCAAAACGGAATGACCTTAATCAATTACAATAAACGACTAGATAACTACTGTCATATTTCTGACTTGTTTACACAAGTCAGGAATCTACACTCTAATCTTTAACACAAAATATTAGAACCACAATCAATTCGATTTAATTGCTATGTAAATTGAGATTGATGATAAAAACGGAAATTGAACATGGGAAATATTCTGGTTTTAAAAGATATATAGATTCTAGCATTGCAACACGTGCCTTACGATACCTCTCCTTTCGATACAGTTAAATTTGAATATTTAAGCGCGGGGCTTGTCGAGTGTTTTTAAAAATTAAAATTTAACTGTTGACAGTGGAGAAAAATCATTATACACGAGTTAAAGTTGTGGAATCGTTTAATCTTATGATTGTTGTCCTTCTTTTTAAGGTTTTGTAGAAATTTGTTTTCTTTAAATGTGAAAAAATCAGACATGGTCGTATTTTTTCATGAAGTCACAACAGGAAATTCAGAAGAAACCCAAAAATTTGACGTCATAACTGAATGCTTACCAATCATTTGCCGAAAACAGACATTTTACTAGAGAGGATATATTTTTTGTTCACACTAATCAAGAATTGAAAAAAAAATCACATGCTACATCAATCTTTATAGACCCCAATGTTGCAAAAACACTTATTCTACCTCCATGACAAATATGTTGTTGGCTCCGCAGATAAAGTCCCAATCCACATCGCTTTTGTCTTTAAATCACATAACATGAACTGCCTAATAAATAATTAGATATTGACTTGGAAACTCGACATATACCCCACATCACTTACTAAGGGAGAAATCCTAAGTATCTATGGAATTGCAACCATAGTTTAAAAACTTGATCTTCCATCACTGTATTAGATCCTTAAACTACATAAGTGTCCTTACAAGCTACGATATATTGGTGGGTATTTCAAGTGCTTAACTTAACCTTTCTCAATTATAAACATCTATTTTATCAGCAATCAAAGTCGGGCTTCAAAGTTATTATAAAATTTTCTATTCTAGAGATGATGTGAAACATTTGTGGATTCTTCAGAATTCAACAGATCTTTAAGTGTACATACCAACTAAAATGTGCATTAGAACTAAAACATATACTTTCCACACTTTACACAAGTATTCCCAATTCCAAAATAAACGACAAATTGACAGAGTTGGTATTGCTTTGTTTCTTTAAATTCTTTAAAGAATTATGGCCAACGTAGATACAAGTATATTGTCTTAGGGAAGGATAAATCCACTTTACTTTGTAAAAATTCAAGGAACAAAATGGCATTATCAAGATGCTTGATTTCTTGATTGAAAACATCTGTACTATTAAAATGTGTAGACAAAAATATTTAATATCAAAAACAAGTAGTGGTATGAATGCCGATTTGTCTTCAACCCGACGATCGTCTGAAGTATTATATGATAATAAATATAGTAAGTGTATGTAATGTACTTTATCATTTCATATATATAGTAATTGCCTTAATTAGAGTAGCTTAATTTATAAACCCCAAATAAGTTTCTGTAGCTGGTTCGTTACCGTCTAAAGAAGGACAACGATCAAACGCACCAATCAAACACTCTCACTATTTATTAAAACTTGCACCACTAAAACAAAGAAAGAAATATAACAAACTCAAAGAAATGTTTTAAATCATTAAATTGTATTCTTCTTCTCTTAGTAAATTCATTCTTTCTCGAAACAACCGTATTACACAGATACAGGCCCCGGCGCAATAAAACTTTTTTTTGCTGAGTAAAAAAATATTCTTAGAATGAATTATTTTACTCAGCTAAGAATGAGAACTTTTTTATCCGCCGTAAAAAAATATTCTCAACGTTGAGAATATTCTCAGCTGAGAATTTTTTTCTCAGCTGAGTATTTTTTCTCAGCTGAGTATTTTTTCTCAGTGATGTTAGTGGTAAAATAGTTGTTTGAAAACTTAAATGTATACCAAACTTCTCTAAAACGCAGTTTTATCTCTTAAGAAATAATGTAAAACATAAAAAGAATCTACGATAGATAAGATGACAAGTAGTATTTAGTAAGCATCTGTACATAACCACAATCCTGACAAAACATCACAGAATATAAAGTCGGCAAATAATTTGTGTTATGATACATGTAAGAAATATAGAACCTAATAGATACTATAAGAGAAAGATCTTGAAATACTTGAGTTATTTACCCGTAGCTTTTTATAAATATGTATATATATTTTTTTTATATTTCTTTATTTAGATCTATATTTTGTATTTTTTTAAAAGATAAAATGCAATCTTCGTTTACGTGAAGAGTGCTTTCTTTCACGTCCGCACTTTTATCGAGTATGGCGTGCCAAATAAACATTTTGAAAAGATAATTATTACGGACCAATAACATACATTATGTATTCAGACGACATAATTAAGACACCATGTGACAATTTTAAGAGAAACATAACTGCTTTTTTCTCACATCTACAATGGGGGTAAAAAAACAAAAACGACAAACCAAATATTTTTAAATCAATATGAAACCCAGTAAATAATTTGAATCCGTTTTCAATATTCAAGATATAGGTAACGTTAATATTATTATAATTCTGATACATAATTGTTAACAATTATGCAAGTAGTCATAATAATTGCTCTGCATAATGAGTTTAATATCATATTGCACAGGAAGAGAAAATAAAAGTACGACGTCGTGTGAGAAGGCATGGCATATATATTTAATGTCCATTACAGTTATTAACAACACCTTATACAAATATTATTTTCGAAAAAACAGTTTAATAAAACAAACAAAACTATCCAATGTTAGGGTCATGAAAAGGGGAGTAGGGGAAGATGTTCTATTTTTCTCTATTCAGTAAGAAATATTTTCTGTAAAATTCTGATCGTGCATATGGAAATTTCCTTCTGTATCATGATTTTGACATGATAAATGATTTGTCTGGATCAACGACATATGTATAACAACAATACCCCCCCCCCCCGAATCTATCACTGTACTACTGTACTGCACAAATGATACATTCCTGAATATCAATATTTTAACTAATATCTGTTTAAAAACAAACGGGGGGGGGGGGGGGGGGGTTTACTTTCTTTGAAAAACTTTTGATATCTAAGATAATAAATAGTAGATAGGATGACATAACATTTGGATATATTTGATGTATACATGTATTTGGTTTAGTAGATATGAGGTCTAATTGATATACCAGTAGTAAATTGTAAAAATAGATTTAAGAGAGAAAAGACATTGACAAGCCCAACTGTTCAACAAAATATAAAAAAAATGCATATCTATCATCTATTTTGGAGCTTATATTTAAAATTTATTGGAAGTGAACAAAAAGAAAACAAAAAAAATCAAAAACAATGTCATTATCCGTCCTTGAGTATCAGTCAAACAGCCCTTACCAAAAAATGTTGTATTAAATTGCAATGAATTATGGATCTTACAAAACTGGAACATAAGACGTAGTAAGCATACTGGCGAACGTGAGCTCAGACTTTTTTTTATTTAAAGTCATAATAAACAAGTCACCGGTGAAAAATAATGTTATTCCAATTCTTGAACCAATGCATACAAACATCCTAAACTAAGTCTTCTGTGCACGATTTTATCATTTTTTTCGCATAAATTTCGTATAATCGTCAATTTGTTTTCAATCGGTTAGCGTTTCTTCAGAAAAAAGTATGTGTACATAAGTTTTATAAGGAAACAATTCATTGAGTTAAAAAAAACATATTCATTATTTTTTTTTAATTGGAGGTTTCTTCATCATGTTCATTGTTCTTATGACTTTAATTACCGTTAGTTGTTCATTTATAAATTTTGAAAAATCTAAAGAAACTGAGATTTCAACTCGGACAAAGTTGACCTTCGTCTCTTTGCCATATTTCTGATTTGTTGTTTTCAATTTTTTTTCCACTATTGTAGCGTTTTTGTCAATGATCATATTGGTCTGATCTCTGACACGAACTGTTTTATTATGGTGTAATGTTTGTGTAATTTCTGACACAATGCAGGAGAAGGATGTTAGGTTGGCTTGGTCTGTATATATATAAGAATATTGTACATCTTAGCACCCCTTTTTTAAGTCTTTTTTCTTTCTTTTTTTTTTGCACATTTTTTCTTATTTTTTTTGGGGGGGGGGGTATTTTCTTTTTTGTTAATCGCCTCGTTTATTTTGGTTATTTCGAAGAAAGATCAGATATTCAAGCGTCAAGCGGGATATGTTAAAAGTGAAGAAGTATCTACAATGAGAAGCTGTTTAATTGGTCGCTTTTTTTGTAGTATCTTTTAAAATTTGGTAAGATTAATATGATACAACCAACTAACAAAGATGAGGTTATCAACTTACATTTTTGATTTTCATATGCTTATACAGAATTATAAGACATATTTCAGTCGTTTTACCTTACTCTTATTTTTTATATAAAAAAATGCTCATTTAAGCACCCCATTAATCAGCTTTTTTATACAACATTGATTTTGAGTATTCATCCTAAAAAATGTATGAAAATAAAATATGTTAAGGAATAAAGATGTGCATGTTCTTTTTGATAGAATTTGATTTGAGGTGATAAGTGAAGTTCTTTATTGCAAATTTTAACAAAAACACTATCAACATTTGTCATTTTATATCAAATTACCTGAAAAAAAAACAATTAAGATTTTTTTACATACTTAAGTATGGTTTTGTCTATACTCAAATATTTAAGAATATTCTTAACTTTGTGTAAGAAAATATCTGAGAATGTTTTTATGGCGGTGCATTTTGCTGAGAATAAAAAAATTGAGAAAATTCTCAGGCTGAGTAAAAAAACTTTACTCAAATAGGTTTATGGCGCCGGGGCCAGGACTCGCACCACTAAAAAAACAACACTACCCACTCGCACCACTGAAGAAATGTTGTCAATTATCAGATAGTTCTCGATCTTCTCTTAGTTCTTTCCCCTGTTTTAACACCTTTATCACAGAGTCAGAATGTACTTGCACCTTTCGAAAAAAATGAATACTACAAACTAGCACCACTCAGAAATATTTTAATCATTAGTGTTCTAGGTTGTCTTTTTCTCCTTTTGAGTTATTTTATCTGTTTAAGGAGCACCTGTATAATACCGAGACAAAAGCTACAAATTGGAGATTCAAACTCATATGGATGAAGAACTGACAAACTAATCATATCTATCAACAAAATGCATCAGTGCATAAAACAAGTTTGAAGAAAACGAACCCAAGCTGTGTATCACCATAAACATTTCAAATAGTCTTCTTTAGTATTTGTTACGTTTAGAGGACGTGTTTTCCGACAAGCTATCAGCAATCCAATGAAAACCAATTGTGCCTCTTTTCTTGTCGCCTTGATCCTGTATTGTTGTGAGGCTGACTTCATACAGTAACTTCTTATCCTAGCAAACAAGAAAAGAATTTAGAATAATACTTTAATTTTACTTTCCACTATAAAGATGTTGTTCTTCCACTAAATAATTTAAAATTTGGTTACTCCGTGTTAAATGCATCTATCCTATATCAAGCTTCAGATAAATGCTACAGATGTAGTTAAGTCTGTTTAATATCTTGACATACATCTAGAAATTGACAATGACGATCGGTTGAAAACAATACTTTACGACAAAAAGAGATGATTTCAGCTTCATAATTGTGAACTTTCCATTTCTATGTTGAAACATTTTAGCTGCGTCTTCTTACTGAGTATACATCTGCAAATTAATACGTTATTCCCGGGCTTGTATTTCCTATCATGAATTTTTTGATAGAGAGTTGATGATTACACGAGAGCTATTAAACGAAGAGTTCAAAAATAGTGAAGTTGAAATCATCCCTTCGTAAATTTTAATGACGCCATCAAGTGTTGGTTTATCGTTATTTAATATCCTGTTTCACAGATGATACCGGATATGTTCCTTAAGTAGTAACTACTATCCCATCCCTTTTTCACTAATGAGACCAACCAAACTAGTAAGTAGTAATACAAAAAGGTGGCATGAGTGCCAATGAGACAACTCTCCGTCAAAGTCATTACTTGTAACAGTAGAAAGGGCATTTAAAGGGCAAATAACGATCTTAAACACGAAGCCTTGGCTCACACGGAGCAGCAAGCTATTAAAAAATGATAAAAGGACCCAAACATCACTAAGGTAAAACCTTGTAGTTTTGAGATTTGTAACCGAGTTTGTACTAGCATGAAACAAACGTCTAGTACCAGATGTAAAGCAAGAGCGGTGTAGCCTTGAGGACCACCTGAGATCACCCCCAGTTTTTGGTAATGTTCATGTTGCTTATACTTTAGTGTTGTATGTTGTGTTGTGTGTACTATTGTTTGTCTATTATTATTATTATTCATTAACCATGGCATGGCGTTGTCAGTTTATTCTCGATTTATAGGTTTGCATATCCCTCTGGTATCTTTCGCCCCTCTTTTACATTTAGCTCATAAACTGAACATTTCTTGTGTTAATGACAAATCTCATTAATTTTCAAGGTCAATGATGATTGATCTGAATACGATTAATTAAATACCTTTTTTTCTAGCAACAGCAATTTTATAATTATAATTAATATCTTGACAAGTATTAATTTTGAACCGTTCTTTGATTAAAAATCTAAATTACTGTCATCAATCAAAATTGTATTCTGCTTTGATTTTACCTTTAGCCGTTCATGACTAATATCATTTAACAGCTCTTCTTAAATCTAGGCATTACATATTGAAACAACCTTTCAGAGTCAACTTAACCCATGCGTCTTGCAAATTGTATTCAATAGTCAGAAAATGATAAGGTATTCTCGTTTTCTTTTGAATAATTTTACAATGCCATATGACTTCTCTTACTCAGTTTAAATCATACTTATTGTAAGCTTTCTAAATTCCACTGCTGTTCTATTTGTGAACACGTATTGTCAGTTATGCATTTCTTTTTTGCTTGATTTTTCTTCTGCTTATTTTTACGCTTCTTGTCACTATCTAAATCAGAACTTGACCTATTTTTGCTCAAACTACTATTTACAGACGAATCATATTCAGAAATGGAATCTGTGTTTTGCATATATTTCATTTGCTTATCAATAATTTTTGTTGATATACTGTCATAAGAAAAAGTTTTCCTTTGAAATGCATTTTACTTATTTTAAGATCATCTTCATAATATTATGTTAATGAATTAGCGGGATTATAGCAAAGACCTTTACTGTCTTTAAGTATAAATCTTTCTTGTCTGTATATGTATCTAAACTATTTATCTGTAATATTAACTCGAACTTTGCCTTTAAACTTGCTTTTAACATTATGATTGTCTTTTGTTATAAATCATTAGCTGTTCTTTTATTTTACTAATGTAATTCTTCTTCTGCTAGAAAAAGATTTCAGCTCACATTCCTCTTAAGGATGTTTGCTCCTCTACTTTTTGATTGTTTGCCAGATTTTCAGAATCCTCTGGTTTTATCCATGTATTAACATTAAAAAAAATTGCCCACTAACCCCTACTTTTCTTTTCATATTTTTATTACATATTATTTAAAAAGCCATATTTCAAAATCTTATGAAATCCTTGTTATTTTTTCATAGTTTTTTAAACAAAAAAGGTGCCAATGTTAAGTGAAAGAAAAATCTAGAGAGAATTATTTCCCGCCAAATCTTCAACGGCTTATATCTCACAGACAAGCACACGGACCCTCCATTTTTATCTGCTTTTTCAGTTGCTTTATTTATATACTTTCAATTCATAAAAGTCTTTTAAAAAACTTATTATTTTTAAAAAGAGTAGCAAACATCCTTAATCCAATAAACTTTGCATTTTCTTCTTCTGACGTAATGCGATATTTTTCTTCATTATTTACTTCTCTTTCACTCAATTCCATCACTTATTTTTCAGTTTCAACACTGGTAGAAGATTTTTCGGCCAACTCAATGGATTTACTAAGACCGTCTTTAAAATCTTCAAAGTCTGATTTCAAGATGTGTAATGTTTTCTCCTCGTGTCGACCAGCCGGCCTTTTAATTTTGAACGTATCCCTGAATTTACTGTACATGGCTGCTTTTCCTTTTCATGCTGTTTTTGGAATTGTGAAGTCTATTTTTCGCTTTTCTTTTCTTGGATCAAGCTACCAATGTTCCTGGTTAAGATCAGTTATTAAAGGCCTCAGTTTTTTTTTATTTATTTTTTAAATCTCAAAACTAGATTATAAAGAGACATATCAAGGTAACCAAAAAATAAAGAATCACAAGAATTCAATAAGGAGTGATTCTATATATTTCGACAGGGAAAACGTCTCATTTGACATTTTATTTGGGATTTCATTTTTATCTTTGTTCATTTGAACAAAGGATTGAATATTCCTGTTGAACAGCACGTAAAGGGTATGAGGTTTTAATTGTTAACATCCTGCTACGTACAGTACATATTACCGACCAGAACTAATACAGACATCTATAATGATGATTACCGGAAACATTGCCATTAATTTAGAAGAAAGATCTTTTGTGATGTGCCAGACTTGTCATTTAAGACGAAAATCAATCTTTATATTTTCAAACATTTCATTCTAATTTCATATATAAAATAGATTTATTCAAATTGTTAGCCGTTAAACATTAAATTTAAGTAAAAAAAATATGGTTTTGAAAGAAATATGTGAGAGATCAAGTCATTATCATATCTTTAATGAAGATTAAGACATCTTTTCTTCTAGAAAAGTTAACTTTTTCAAAGCTAATTTTACTTTTATAAATCCATTTAATAACTCCGACGACGGATGTCACATGTGAACGGGGTGTGCTATCCTTTCCGAGCACCTGCGAGCAACCCTAGTTTTCTATGTTGTGTATGTGCACTGCTGTTTGTCCTTTTTGTTAGTCATGACGTTTTCAGTTTATTTTCGTCTTGTGAGTTTACATGACCCTTTGGTATCTTACGCCTCTCGTAACGTATTTGGGTATTCTAATCGTCAATATTAGGATTCTACACTTGGTTTATTAAATTTGCTTGACAAATTTATCATATTTGGAAGAAATGAGATTGTTAAACCATCCCGTTTTGTCGCCAAGGATTGTAATATTTCCAAATATTGTTTTCCTGTCTGTTTGATGGTTATGAATAAATGATATGCCTATTTCGCAGTAAAAAATTTACACCCAATATTTTCAACTCACACGTTGTATGCTATTTTTGTTGTATTCTATTACATTGAAACATCTACAGTCTATATAAACCTATTTTAGTGTTAAACTAAAATATAAAACTAAAAACTATGTCTTATCGTTAGAATAGTTGTTAATTTTAGAATAACTAATCGAAGAATTAGAATAGAGAAAAATATTCGACGAGTGACCGAACAACATATTAATTCACGAATACGCGTAGCGCATGATTAAATTATCAGTGTTGTTTGGTCACGAGTTTAATATTTTTCGATATTTGAATTCTTTGATAAGTTATTCTTTTTATTACATTGGCAAATGGCTTTTTTTAAAGAAATTAATGTAAAACATGTAAGGAACTATATCTTTTTTCTACGCATTCACAATTTGTTTGGATCCGCCGTTTTCCACGTCTTAACAACGTCTATTATTGTATGACGTCAGAGATTGAAATAACCACGTTTGTTTTTTATTGAAATTATCGGTTTTTATTTTACTGGGAAATCAATGTTATTTATTGAAGCCAATGTAATAAAACAATTGATTTTTGTATTACAAAGATAAATAGATATTTAGCACGGTTGTGTATTATAATAAAGAGGGACGCAAGTTACCAGAGGGACAGTCAAACTCATAAATCGAAAATAAACTGACAACGCCATGGCTAAAAATGAAATAGACAAAGAGACAAAACTAAAGATTAAACAACACGAACCCCACTAGAAACTGGGGGTGGTTTCAGGTTGTCCGGGATTCGTAAGGGTAAGCAGATCCTGCTCAACATGTGGCACCCGTCATGTTGCTTATGTGATAACAATCCGGTAAATAGTCTTATTCGGTAGGTCATATTCATGTAAGGGAAAGGGTTTGTTTCCATAAGGAACATATTCGATATCATTTGTGAAACGGTTATTCCATAAAGGTCACCCAACTCGTGATGGCGTCCGTAAAATTTACGAAGGGATGATTTTAACTTCACCATTTGGAACTGTTGGTTTAAAAGCTTCCTTGTAAGCAGCGACCTTTTTAACCTAAAACGACCAACTAGATATATCATGGATAAGTAAATAGTATGAAGCTTAAGGGAACACTTGATTGGTTATTGTTTTGTAAAGAGTAAGAAATTCCTTAATCCGTTATGGTTCAGTTAAGAGTAAGAAGACTTTAGAGATCACCTTAATTGATTATGGGTTTGTAAAGGGTCACAACCATATTGGTCCGTTATGGTTTAGGCACCACTTTGATCGGTTATGAATAGAAAAAAAACTTAAATGGTATTTATGGTTATGTAAAGAATCGATGAACTACATTAATCGGTTATGTTTCATAAAGAGTGACAAGCAACTAGATATCTTATGGCGGAGTAAATAGTGAGAAAAACTACATTGATTGGTCATGGTTTAGTTAACAGTGCGAAAAATCATCTTGATCGGTTAGGGTTTAATAATGAGTAAGAAGACTGTTGGAACAACTTCAATACATTTCTGAGTAGTAAAGAGTGAAAACAAAAATTGATCGGTAACGCTTAAGTAATGAATAAAAACACTCTATTTGCAACATTTATTGGTTAATATTAAGTAAAGAGTAACACTTTAGACTTAAAAAACCATCTTCATCGGCTACGGTTCAGTAAAGAGTGTTAAAATCTCTACGGATCACCTTGATCCATTATGATGAAATAGACAGTGTGCCAGCCTGATCGGTTATGGTAAAGTAACCAGTGAGGAGAATCTAGAAACCACCTTGATTGGTTAGTAATGAGGTAGCAAACCTATGAAATCACCGTGACGACCTAAAGATTATTATAGAGTAAGATTTATCTAGGGAATCATTGCTTGTTTGTTGATAGGTCAAGAGTCAACAGACATGATATGCAACCTTGATCTGCCTGTATGGTGTGAACTCCTTTAGGTTGCAATTCTGTAAATATTGACAATGCAATTTCCCATAGGAACTCCTTTTACGGCTAAAACTGTACCACTTTTACTATGAAGTTTGAAAAAAAATGTATCCTATGATTGAAAGTTCATATGCACCACAATTTTTTCTAAGGTCAAAATATAGGGCTGTGCGGCATATTTTCAACGTTTAGATGCCCTGAACTTTGCAGAGTTTAAACTAACACTTATTTTCTTAACTACCCCTACCTCGAATGAAAGATTTCAATGTAAACAATATGCACATGTATATTTACTGGTAACATTCCCAAGTTATGTCTCTGTGAGATGGAACACAGAGAGCATAACTGGGAACCAGTATGTAAACAAAATAATTTTTCTATGAATATTCAAGATCTCCAAAAAAGAGGCGTGTTTTGAGAAACAGCTGTATTTACAAAGTGCAACCTTTAAATCAAGAAGAATTTACGTCTTCAATCAATACGATACAAATGTACTATGATTCGTGGTGTTTAAGAGTTAAATACCTGTTGTGGTCACGTTCTAAGAAGCTAAATCAACAATTGAGTCATGATATAAGGTTAAGAACATCATGTATATTCCAGACGTTAACTACAGACCACGAGACAATTAACGTATCCATGCTATGAACTAACCAGCCTTCTTATTTTTGGAATAAGACGCATCAGGCATTCCCATGTAAAGATAAATACATGTTCATTAATACATTTTTTTTTTGTATTGGAATCAAGAAAGATGAAGGTAGTAAGACAACTACCAAGTTACGCAAATAACCATTGTTTATGATGTTTTCTTTTATTTCTTACATAAAAACATTACATTTAGGCTTCTGAATATTTTTCTTGACAATTATTGTTGCTCCCAATCTTACATCATAATTAGAATTATTATCAATAATAAATGAAATCAATTTAAAATAGAGTAACCAATGTTAAGGGATAGTCATTTGATACAATAGAAGAACTAAATAAAGAAATTAAAACCGTATTAGTAATAAGAACCAAATTTACTGACTGTTTCCATTGATCTTTTCGATGAATGCAGAGATATTGAACGTACTGATTTCAATAAAAACCGTTCATAATTGAATAACTTGTTTTTGTTTTATACAAACAGTACATTTCATTAACATTTAATCCCATTAATTGAAGAGTCATTATTTACCTAACATTCAGACTATTTAAGAACGAATAAAGTACAGAATAAATTGTATTACGAATAGTTGACTGATAAATAGAGAATAACGAATTTGAAAAATATAAAAAGAGATTAATGCCATTAAAAATAATTAGAATGACTAAAGTTCCCACAAAAATAATAAAAGATATAAATGGTATACACAATTAATAAATAGAAAATAAGAGCCTGAACACAAACATTAAACAGATACAAATGACATAAAACATACGTAAACAGAGACACAATAAGTATTTGTTTTGTCGTTTGAATAGTTTTATATTTTTATATTTTTTCACGAATGACGTGGTCATTTATAGCTGCTTATACGCTTTAAGCTAGGTTCAAATTGTTGAAGGCCGTACATTGATTTATAGTTGTTTACATTCCCATTTAGCATGGTTATATGGACAAATATTTCATTTGCGATCGTACTACATCTTCCAATTGTTCTTCCAATTTTATTTTTAAAACCCTATCAATCCTTTGTCATTCTGGAACACACACGTATTACCTTTTTCCAACAATTTTCAGTGGTTACAGTCAATGAAACGTCAGGTCATACAATAGAAAAAAGTCGAGTAGTAAACGCAAGTGATTTAGCAAGAAGGTTGCAAGGTATACATACATAAGATGTCAAACATAGGGTTTGATGCATTTCCGTCAAAAACTTTGATGTGATACAAATGCAAGATCATATATTTAACATTTATACTAGAATGTCTATGATATTCGATTGTTTATGACATTCTCTTATTCATGAAACATGAAAAGATCACCCTTTATCTTCTTTTTTATATGTTTTTCAACAAGTATGTAGGTACCTGTCTATCCCAAATTCATGTATTTGGTTTTGATGTTATATTTGTTATCCTCGTGGGATTTTGTCTGATGCTTGGTCCGTTTCTGTGTGTGTTACATTTTAGTGTTGTGTCGTTGTTTTCCTCTTGTATTTAATGCGTTTCCCTCGGTTTTAGTTTGTTACCCCGATTTTGTTTTTTGTCCATGGATTGATGAGTTTTGAACAGCGGTATACTACTGTTGCCTTTATTTACGTTGAAACCAAGTATTTACTGTCAATCGTTTGATCATTTATCGGATTTTCTATAACCTACATGAATGTGTAGGTTACTAAATGCAATATGAGAATTCTAGAAATAAAATTAATTTTATTTCTTTTTAAATAAAGCAGAAATAAAGTATGCTAATTCAGATTTCTTTTAAAAAAATATAATCATTCCCGATTTGATTACTTGTATTTATAAAAGAAAGAAGATGTGGTATGATTGCCAATGAGACAAATCTCGACAAGACCAAAGAGGGACGAATGATATCAAAGGGACAGTCAAACTCATAAATCGAAAATAAACTGACAACGCCATGGCTAAAAATGAAAAGGACAAACAGGCAAACAATAAAACACATGACACAACATAGAAAACTAAAGAATAAGTAAGACGAACCCCACCAAATACTAGGGGTGATCTTAGGTGCTCCGGAAGGGTAAGCAGATCCTGCTCCACATGTGGCACCCGTCGTGTTACTTATGAGATAAAAAAAAACTGGTAAATAGTCTAATTCGGTAGGTCACATTTATGAAAGGGAAGGGGATTGCAGTAACGACTTAGTTACATATCCGATATCATTTATGAAACGGTTATTCCATAACGGTCAACCAATGACTCAGAAATTAACAACCATAGGTCACCGTACGACCTTCAAAAATGACCAAAGCCCATAGTCATCTATAAAAGGCCAAAACAATGACAATGTAAAACAATTCAAACGAGAAAACTAACGGCCTTACTAATGTACAAAAAATGAACGAAGAACAAATATAAAACACATAAACAAAAGACAACCACTGAAGTACAGACTCCTGACTTGAGACAGGCACATAAATATAGAATTGGCGGGGTTAATCATTTTAGCGGGATCTCAACCCTCCCCTAACCTGGGATAGTAGTAAAACAGTACAACATAAAAACGAACTTTAAAAATCAGTTGAAAAAGGCTTACCTCGTCAGATGAAAAAAATACAAACACTACATGTATATATATGTTTGTATGTTTCGTATTGTCTTGGTATCAATCCTGTAATTTTGGATTTCAAACCAATAAATATTGCTTATTTACTTACTTACTACAAATACAAGTGGACTAGGCCGGGTACTTGTACATCCCAACAAGAAAAATACACCAAGATCTAAGAGTCCTAGCAGTTATCGATAGCTAGTTCAAAGCCACTAACAACTAATAAAAAGCATGAAACTAAGACTAAATGATCAATCACTACACATCCAACATCCAATGGATTTAGTGTTAAGACGTCATAGACAGTCAGAGAAAAACATGACCTTGTATTATATGGCTTTAAATAAACTATTTCAATTGAACAGTTATACCTAATTCTGATTGAGTTTTCTGATGACTGTTTCCTGCTTTCAATACATTTCAAGAATTTACCAAATTTGAATGTGTTACCAAATGGAAATTATAAATATTGAGTATATCTTTTGGGTGAAATACAATTTGATTAACAATTGATAAGAAGCTAGCAATAACCTTATACGGAATTTCATTGGTCAACTGGAATATTTTCTTCTGACGATTTGTATGAATGCCATCATGATTTCATTGACTATGACGCTAAACTTATTTCACAGATACCTTTAAAAATATTTTACTTGTCGTACAGACAATTTACCCAACCGTTTGACATTGAAATAATTATCGAAAGTGACTTATCATCAATTAGCAACTAGAGAAAACCTCCTTTATCGTGATTCATGCTAACTTATGTTTATCTGTTTTTCTTGTCGTTATGTTTTAACTTATTCACACTCGTTCTTATTTATTTGTATTCCATCAAATCTTATCCAAACAATTGAATGATGACCTCTGAATCCATACTAAAATGTTTGATATATTACAAATTACATATAACAATATTCATAAAATACTATAATATTATATCTATTATCATGTTCTCTCTTTTTAAACTTGAATAGATGTAAAGTAGGAATTAAACAATTATTTTTATTATCTTATGATTAGATTAAGATTTCTAAAAAGTAATGTTAACAAACAACAATTAGTGGTGCATCTTAACATCTACAATTTTATTTTCTGACTTTTTAGAACAGGTTTTTCAAACACTATTCGTACATATAATGTCCAATACAGATAGTATACACAATATGGCGTTGCAGCTCTGATTAGTCTTGTCTTTTCCTTCCTTTTTTGTAACGAGATGAGACTTTTCAGCTCCGTGGTATATTTTTTCTAATGGAGTGAACTCTGATAGAAATGATTGAACGATACGGGTTCTGCAAATGATGATTAAGGATGTCGTTAAAATAACAATTATTGTCTGATTTTGATCATTCAGGTCATATAAAAGTCTCTTGAGAACTATTTTAATAATCTTGACCACTCTTGATCATTTGTTATGTATATGGGTATCCAATAGGTTAACGTGCTATATAAAAGTTGATTTTTTATTCAACATGACGTCCTTCAAACGCTTTGAGTACACATTTGTGGTAAAATATGAATATATTGTTTGGGCTGTTCCGATATCGTACTCCCACGTCATATGTTTTTTCTTAATGAATTAACTACCAAACGTCAAAGAACTATGACTTCAGAATATAAGCATTTTACGGATAAAATACACGCGTGTGAAACCGAAAATCATCACAAACAAGGCAACGTAAACAAATGATGCTAAAATGTGTTATATAAGCCATTTTGGTATACTTATAAGACATATAAGTACAATTGTCATTTAGATTCACATGTCAGTTTGCTCCGTAATTTTACGCCAAATTAATAGTGCGTTTATTAATGGGAACGGCAAATGATGCCACACCTAGAGCGCTTCGATTCAAAATAATTGTCATATTTGTCATATTAGAATCGAAATAATTTCGCTATCGCTCTGGGTAAAATATTTGTCATAAAAGGCCTACCTGTGGTATACTTCCGATAAATTAAAGCCCCAATGAATAATTATTTAATTATACCATGGACGATAAAACTATTTTCAACCTTGCTTGCACAGGGAGATCATGTTTCCGTTTATAACATTGATAAACAGGACTGATAAATGTGAACTCAAGTTGCATGTGTGAAACAAAATGCAAGAAAACTAGTCAACTTAATTTATAAAATGGCACTTCTGAATCCGAAGACAATTTAGTAGAAAGTCCAAATTGTTGTAACAATAGCATGTATGTACATCATATTGTGTATTATTGACGACAATATTTAAAATTCAAACAGTAGATATGCTATGTTTTCAACAATGACTCATGCCTTCATAGTGCCCGCAGAATGGAAAAATAATTCCGGTTAAAGATGCTGTGATTATGGTTTTATGGTACCACTACTGATTCAGAATTGATAGACCACTTGCGATTTTTTATCAATAGGTGAAGTGTCTTTCGTAAGCCTTCAGTACATAAAACTACCGACCCACGACATATGCATATAACCAAACAAATGCACTAAACAGTAATGTACAAGGACAAAATAAGGAAACGTTATTACATTAATAAGATGATAAACAACGTCAATCCTTGGAATATATACTTCAAGACCATCATGCTTTATTTGTGAAGTTGATAAAACAAAGATTATCACAAAGCGTTTTCCTGTTAGCAACATCTCTCATTCAGGAATCAAGGTAGTTTGCCGTTTTAAATAAGTACGAAAATGTTTTACGTTTATACCCAATCTAGATGAAAACAACAAACATTATCTGTGTCATCAGAAGAAAACGAAGAGTTCACAATATCAGGCTTTCCCAAGGGATAATAACCCCGGTTGTAATAATACATGATAATTTCGCAATGTTTATCTGAGCACACGCGAACAATTCTAATTCCAATCACGATGCACATTTGGAAAAAAAACACTGTTTTATATTTGTTCCTATGTGGCGTTTACATTTTATGACGTTAAACACTCGAAGCAATTGCATGTGGTTTTAAATTTGATAGATGGTGTTTGTGCTTTTTTGTTAAATATTTGTTTGTTTTGAGACAGTGATGACTGTTGTATCCATGTTTTGACTATAAACCTATTATGTCTGGTTTGTTCACGTATCGTTGTAAATATAATGGAATTTGATGTGATTGTCATACAAGTGAGAGGTTTAGAGCTTTAAAACCAGGTTCAATCCACCATTTTCTACATCTGTACCAAGTCAGGACTATGACAGTTGTTGTCCATTCGTTTGATGTGTTTTATCATTTGATTTTGCCATTTGATTATGGACTTTCCGTTTTGAATTTTCCTCGGAGTTCAGTATTTTTGTGATTTTACTTTTCACAACCGATCGTCACTGTCAATTTCTTGTTGTTATTTTATTTATCAAGCATGACTGTATAATGGTATACGTATTTGAAAATCAATGAGAGGACATTCGTTACATAATGTAATGTGAAGTTAAATTGATTGACTAATTTACTGCTGTTTTCTAAAAGTCCAGTCGAAAATAGGTCATTCTCATTCAGAAAATGTATTAACAGTACTGTAGTAAATACAACGGATATAATTAGTTAAGTTCATGTTTTGACTTATACTACAAATCAGTGTTTCTATTACGTTAAAGTTATGGAAGTGCATATGGTACACTCCTTGTTTAGTTATTTTGTAGAAAATAAATCGGAATTATTAGTTATGTTGTACGTTATAAGTTAGAATCAAATCATCACGTGGAGTCAACTTGTCGGAATGATACAGAAAAAAATGCATTACAACGTCCACTTTCTAATACTAATGTAATGACATGGAAATACGAAGTCGACAGATTGAATTCAACTTGTAAATTGATTACGTCGACAAAAGAGAGACAAAAGATATCAAAGGGACAGTCAAACTCATACATCGAAAACAAACTGACAACGTCATGGCTAAAAATGAAAAAGACAAACAGACAAACAATAGTACACATGACACAACATAGAAAACTAAAGAATAAGCAAAAGGAACCCCACCTAAAACTAGGGGTGATCTCGGGTACCTCGGAAGAGAAAGCAGATCCTGCTCCACATGTGGCACCCGTCGTGTTGCTTATGTGATAACAAATCCGGTAAATAGTCTAATTCGGTAGGTCACATTTATGAAATGGAAGGGGACCGTAATTACGACGTAAGGAACATATCCGATATCATTTGTGTAACGGTTATTCCATAACGGTCAACTAACTCGTGAAGGCGTCCGTAAAATGTACGAAAGGATGATTTCAACTTCACCATTTGGAACTCTTGTGAGCATTAACCTTCTATCAAGAAAATCATGATAGGAAATGCCAGCACGTGAATATCGTATCAATTGGGAGATATATACCCCGTATGCAGGTGCTGCGGGAATGTTGCTACTTAGAAATGGAAAGTATCTGTAGTATCCTTTATCTCTAGTTCGATGGAATAGATGCGTTCAGCATAGCCACCAACTTTGAATTATTTGACCAAGCATTAAAAAATGAGCGAGTGAGAGATTTAATTTTAATTAGATTGTGATTTTTCGTTATAGAGGATTGTTGCTCACAAGGAAGCTATTAAATCAAGAGTTCCAAATGGTGAAGTTGAAATCATCTCTTTGTAAATTTTACGGACGCCATCACGAGTTGGTGGATCGTTATAGAATAACCGTTTCACAAATGATATCGGATGTGTTCCTTACATCGTAACTACAATCGCCTTCCCTTTCATGAATGTGACCTACCGCATTAGACTATTTACCGGATTTGTTATCTCATACATTTAAGCAACACAACGGGTGCTACATGTGGAGCAGGATCTGCTTACCCTTCTGGAACACCTGAAATTATCTTCACATTTTGGTGGGGTTTGTGTCGTTTATTTTTTTATTTTTTTTAGGTTGTGTCATGTGTACTATTGTTTGTTTGTTTGTTCTTTTTATTTTTAGCCATGGCGTTGTCGGTTTATTTTAGATTTTGACTGTCTCTCTGGTATCTTTCGTTCCTCTTTTAGTGTGCAAACAAATCATATAGAAGTAGCTAAGTTCGTGCACTATTTGCACACAAAAAATGTATATACTATTCTTTAAATATTTCAAATGAGATGTGACCAAACGATCTTCAATACTTTATTCAAATATTAAATGTTCAGAATATAATGCATAGTTTGTTTTAATGTTTTATAAGTCAAGGTAATCATCAACTCATTTGTGTTGATTGTATCTGCCAAATGTACCAATATCATGTCCCTGAAAATTATTTGGAGTCCACCAGCTTTGTTTGTTGGTGATTTCAAGATTTCTGCTTTCACAATTGCTTAGTAAACAGTAAACATTGTATTATTTGTCATAAACGTGTTAGTGCATGTATTCCTTTAACATTGGCTACGAGATATAAAGAATATTAAAATTAGGTGTTTTTGTTTGTTAAATCGTTAATGAAAGTGATATAGTGAAATAAAGATTTGCTTGTAGCAGCCAATTTTGTTTAATTTTGTTCAATCTTTGCAGACGACTTATTTACTTGCAAATCGTCAATCTAAACCCTTTGCTGGAGATGGGTTATTCATGTATTCAGCTCTTCAATGGAAATAAACTCATCATAGATACCAGAACTAAATTTTGTATATACGCCAGACGCGCGTTTCGTCTACAAAAGACTCATCAGTGACGCTCGAATCAAAAAAAGTTTAAGAAAAAAAAAGAAAAAAAAAAGCCAAATAAAGTACAAAGTTGAAGAGCATTGTTATCCAAAATTCCTAAAAGTGTTGCCAAATACAGCTAAGGTAATCTATGCCTGAGGTAGAAAAGCCATATTATTTCAAACAATTCTAAATTTTGTAAACAGTTAATTTATAAATATATTAAACAATATCAATGATAATTCATGTCAGCACAAAAAGTGCTGACTATTGGGTTTGTGATACCCTCGGGGAAATAAATCTCTACCAGCAGTGGCATCGACCAAATGGTTGTAAATGGAAACGCATGTCAACATTACAAATGAAACAATAATGAACAATTTGGTTGACTGATTGAGTCAACAAAAATTCTTCGTTACAAAGTTAAAACGACGATAAACATATTTTCTTACCAATCATATGCTATCAAAAAGACATAGAAAAATCCAGTTGCACGTGATCGCATATTATTATTCATTTTCATATTGAGTTGAATGACCGTCCATAATCTTCTGAGGTCATGTTGATGGCTTATGAGATGACGTCTACACATAATTGCAGACGAAATGTTGATGCATATTATCGAGTCAATGCATTTCTTATTGTTTATATAAGATTGTTTGTAATTTGTAATGTGGATATACGTTTTAGTATGTTCTAAATCTAATATGACAATTTGAGTCAAATTTGTGAACATTGAATTTGACAGCTAATGACCCTTAAAAGAGGGACGAAAGATACCAAAGGGACAGTCAAACTCATAAATCTAAAACAAACTGACAATGCCATGGCTAAAAATAAAAAAGGCAAACAAACAACAGCACACACGACACAACATAGAAAACTAAAGAATAAACAACACGAACCCCACCAAAAAACTAGGAGTGATCTCAGGTGCTCCGGAATGGTAAGCAGATCCTGCTCCACATGCATCACCCGTCGTGTTGCTTTTGTGATAACAAATCCGGCAGATAGTCTAATTCGGTATGTTAACTCACCAGATAAAACATAGATTTTAAGATCTAAAGTAGCACTCCTGAACCACTATATGCAAAATTAAGTTGGAAATTATCAATATATGATAACAATTTCCTTCCGACTGGAATTATGTGTGCTTCTAAATATCTGAATGTATATTTTCCTTAATAAAAAGACAAAGCAAACAATAAACAATTGTTAAGATAGAATCAGAACTTCATGCTTGTACGTTTTCAAGTCAGTATAGCATTATAATACTAAACGACAACGTATATCCTTGTCAAAACTGATCATATATTTCGCGCCTGTTATAGTTCCAATAATCTTTTTTTTTGGACTGATTACCAGATGTGATAACAATTATCTATTTTTCATTTTCAGATGAATGTGTAGCAAGATGTTAAAACTCGAAATATGGTACAACAATCTAAGTACTCGTCAATATTTTTACTACTGACTTGACTGGTTTGTGTAGACGTTAATATTGAAACTCGATACTTTTTTACGGGAAGATATATATGTCCTAAATTAAATTTGATATTATAGTACTTTTGTTACAATGATTCATTAAAACAAATACTTTATGTTCTACCTTGGCATTTAAAATGCCATTCACATGTCTAAATATAATCCATCGGAGACGATGTTTTTTTCAGTTTTAACTCATCTAATTCCGGATATGTTTAATAGTTTAATTTACATTAACTTTATATAGAAATATTCTGTAATATATTTTCCATTAGAACAAATAATACAGAATTTGGTCCTTACGGAAATAAGAGTTTTGAAAATTTGTTTAAACAGCAACATACTTCATGAGATTGTTTATAACAAAGTTTCCGTGAACATTTCAGTAAGCGGAACAAATATACGGTGACGTCACTTCCCTTGTTATTCACTTAATGACGGACATGTGACTTAATTAGTTTTCGGCTATCGACGGCAGAATGAAAAACTTAAAATTCCTTTAAATCACAAGTATATGAAGGAACCAATCAAAATCTCCAGTCGCCAATTATAAATTTTTAATTAATTAAAAATAGCACAATAAAAATCAATTTGTATTAAAAGTACACCAGCGTTTTGATGAGTTATCGAATTTGATATCTTCAAATCAATTTAATGGCAATAAATTGAGGAAAAGATTTCAAGCAAAGAGCTTAAAACTTTACTTTGATAAGTCAATTATTAGCTTTTTTCGATAGATGGGTAAATAGTTTATCTCACATAACTATTTGTATTCAAACAACTATATTGAATCATCCGTCTTTATATTAATAGAGAGGCTAAAGTTACCAAAGGGACATTTAAACTCATAAGTCGAAATCACATCTAAAACGCCGTAGCAAAAACCAGGAATAGATCAAAAGCTGAAAAATATACAAAACACAACATGGACAAAGGCATTCTTAAATACGCCAATATATTGTTACAATTTCGAGTTACATTGTATATATCCATATAAACTAAAAATCTTGGAACTGATGGTATATTTTCAAATATAAAACACTTGTTTGTATGTATGTTGGCGTTTGTTTTTGATGCAATTTGGTGTTCCTGTTGTTCCTTTGTTTATGTCTTATAAATTGATGTGTTTCCCTCGGTTTTGGTTTGTAACCCAGATTTATTTTTCTCAATCGATTTATGACTATTAAACACCGGTATATTACTGTTGCCTTTATGTACGGATAATATAATTAAGTGTTTGAAAGTAAAATTTATTTTCAAAAATTCAATATGTATTGTTTAGTTCCTGAGATTAAACTTAAATAAGTTTGTATTATTATCAGACCAACAAAAACACACGCAAATTAAACATACACAGACATATATTTTGATATATCTGTGTATATATAATGATTCTGTCCGGTGTGTCTCAGGAATGGTTGATATATATAATTAGCATCAATAAAATGGTTATGTGATGTAATGACAAAGTCCTGAATACTGAGCAAAATAACCTAAATTTCAAATTAGGATTTATTGACTAATATCACAACTATTTATAGCTATTACGGTTACTAGATAGGAAATAAGGCATTAGTTGTATTTTATGTTCCTACGTTTTATCATGACGTCACAAGTTGTACTCGTATTGATTTTCATGGAAAAATCAATGAAAATGTGTGAATTTCCATAGATGAATGGACATAAAACACAGAGCGCATACGTCGACAACTAAGATCTTTTAAATTAATATTAAGTGTGTCGACGCCTGCGCTCTATGTTTCGTGGTCCTAAATTTGGTTGAAATCTTGGCGAATTTATCAAAATTCACCAACATCACTTATCTTAACCTTTTTGGGATGTAACAATAAACGTGTTAGAATTACCCTTTGACATAAAAACTTCGATTTAACATTGCCTATAATTCAAATTAAAACATTTGTGTCTGGTAATATTGAATTTTAGAGTCGGGATTAAACATGACCCTTACCGAACTTTCTCCTTTCGAAATATGCCAGAACTATCTAAGAGTTCGTCAATGTTTGTACTACAAACTTCTTTTGGTTTTGTCAGCTTTTAAGTCACCTCAATCCGGATATTTTTCAATAGTTTTATTTTACATTAATCTTATTAAAAAATATTCTGTAATATATGTTCCACTAGAATAAATAATACCAAATTCGTTCCTTGCGGATTTAAGGGTTTTAAAAGTTTGTTTTAACAGCAACATACATTATGGGATAGTTTGTAACAAAGTTACAAAGGGAACTTCTGTAAGCGGAACAAATATACGGTGACACCCCTTCCCTTAATATTTACTAAATGATGGACATGTGACTATACTTATTTGAATTGAATATCTTTTTTATAATTGATTAAAAATCGATTTGTATTTAAGTACAACAGTACTTTGATGAGTTATTGAATTTAATTTCTTCAATCAATCTAATGGCAATTATTTGAGGAAATGATTTCACGCAAAGAGCTTAAAATAGTTTTCAATTCGGCTTTTTTTATATTTTGGTTTATTTCGTATCTACTTTAGTTTTATGATTTATAATTTAATGTTGATGAATGGTGTGCTGGTGAAAACATTTTATGGACATTTTCACAGAAAATTGTTATTTACTAATGATAAACTTCAATCATTTGATAATACCCATAGAGATACAATATTGCACGCTAAAATAGTATTTTAAGACATCTTAAAAATGCATTTACTCGTAAAACGTTAAAGAAAAATCTTAGAAAAAAGTTTAAATTAAGATTTTGACTCTATAAGGAAATCTTATTAATCGTTAACAGCAGTTTTACTGTTTCAATGTTCCAGAATAATGAGATATTCGTGCGGTAAACTCTCAAAGGAAATAATGAACATTGTATAAAGTTCCCAAGGTCATTCAGTAATTAAACAAGTGCATAAGATGTAAATCATTTGTTGGTACTAAAAGGTCACAAGAGTCAAACTCTATTGTTATCTGTAGATCATGTGGTGAAATTGATATCTGTGCATTACAGTGTCGGGTGAGAAAATTTAACAATATATACTCTTGTCATCAAAACCATATGGATTATGCAGCCATTAGGACATATGAATATATAACGAAAATGGGAAATGGGTTTTTACATCCACGAGAAATCAACCAAACGACACGAATAACCACAAGACGTATATGAGGAAACTTACGTCTACTCTGTATAGTTTTTCTGATTGTATCCATCTGATCAAGATGAGTTCAGTCTTTTTCAACTGATTTTACTTCGTTCTAATGTTGTACTGTTACGCCACTGTCCAAGATTAGGGAAGGGATGGATCCCGCTAACATGTTTAACCCGCAACATTATATATGCATGTGTCTGTCCAAAGTCCGGAGCCTGTAATTAAATGGTTGTCGTCTGTTGGTGTGTTACATATTTGTTTCACGGTCCTTTTTTGTGCATAAATTAGGCCGTTAGTTTTCTCCTTTGAATTGTTTTAAGTTTAAGCTAACTGTGCGGTATGGACTTTGTTCATTGTTGAAGACCGTACGGTGACCTTTAGTTTTTAATTTCTGTGTCATTGCATTCTTGTGGAGAGTTGTCTCAGTGGCAATCGTACCACACCTTTTTTTTATAATTTAGCAATAAATAGGCAAACTAGCAAAGTAATCGACTGGAGCCTTACAACTCTTTTTCTAATTAAACAGAAATTACCATGACAAGCTTCTCCTGATATGTATTTTCCACCCGCCAAGAGAATGCTATTTTGGACTCCTACAACGGTAACTTTTGGCATAACCGTGAATAATGTATGATCCAGGTAACATTTACATTGAAATAAAGGAACAAAAATATAATATGTAGACAGTGTTAATGTTAATAATGAACGTTAATGGATAATTAACGGGTAAATACGTCACCTTCAAATCTATATACATAATTGGATTGTACAATGGTTTTGATTACACTTTAATTCACTCAGAATTATTGAAGACAAACAATTTGATAGGAATATAAACGTATTTAAGACACAGTTACATGAAACATTTCTTTCGACTTTATTCAAATATAATGGAAGAATTACTTCTTTTTGTTCTTTTCGAACCAAGTTTTTCTAATGAAAAAAAAAATGTACATCTTGATTATTAATATCAATAAAAACAAGAAATATACAAAACATGAAATGGATAATACGAAACACAAAGTATTAGAAATCTGAAATCTTTATGATGTAAATGGCTACTTTTTTTTTTAAAACGTTGAAGATTTTATTTAACATGATGAAATAGACGAAGTTCTTCAAACAGTCGGAAAGTTGACATTCACTAAGTCTTATGAAATCTGAAAGACTGATACGAAACAAACGGAAAGCAAGCATAAAGTAAAACTGAAAGACATGACATAGTCCTTAACAAGAAATATACAAGAAACACCGGGGTGATATCAGGCTTTGAAAAGGTAAGTTACATCTTTTTATCTTTTTTTCATGTCTTATAGAGAGCAAATGGAAACGGGGATTATGTCAATGAGACAACAACAGAGTAAAGTGCAGAAAACAGCCTTTTACCCACAATGAATATACAATGCAGTGAGAACATGCCGATCCCGATGAAGGGGTTCAGCTGGCCTGTAAACAGTAACGTATACTAGTTCAGTGAAATAAACACCACACTAAGGAAACGCACAACAATGCGACTGTATTATTTGAGATGTTTACCTACCCTCTATACATCTATCAAATGTGGAATAATTAAATACACGCGAGTGATTTAAAAAGACATTTTCGCGATTATGAGGCAGCATGCTGTAAACACTCTATGTCCTTTTGGTTTTAAGTATAAATCAGGAAGATCCAGTTCTATATCTTTTATTTAATTGTATGGAAGTAGCAATGAACACAATTTTTTTTACATTTCCTGATAAATTGAGTAATCTCATTTACGACACATCACAAAACAGGTTTAATTTCAACCACACTTATCTCTGCTCTTCTTTTATACTTTGGAATTATGTACGATTCATGAAAGACTTGATAGATAAGGATTGATTACCTAACCAATAGGCACTTGCCTCCACTCCAGCAATATTGGGCTATCTTATGGCTTTTACTTTTATTTGTGGAGGAAGCCGGAGTGACCCCCTGACCTTAGGTATGTAAACTGATAATTCCTGTCAATCAGGATTGGTGTCGAGCGCACCAGACATGCAAACCTCAGAATTGACAAGTTAATATACAGTTTCAAAAATTCGCCACACGGCCACCGACTCTCTTGTGATGTGTGATATACAAGGAGAATAACATATGTCATGAAGATTTTTTGTTGTAATTCATAAAATTTAAACAATAGCGTACAACATTTTTCTGTCTAAGATTATACAATTGTATATGCAGTTTAAATCAAACGGGTGTTCATTGCCAGCCTAATTTTAAGAATTAATTTAAAAATATGTAACTAATGTACAACATGCTTCTAAGGCGACCAGACCTTATTCGAAGATATACCATGAGATAAACATGAGAGATACTTTTACAACTTACCTAAATAATTCTACAATAATATCTCACTATAATGTTGCTATACAATTGGAATAAACGGAGAAATAGTATAAATCTTCGAAGACTCATATCTATTCAGCTTATAAAATAGGATTAGTTTAAACTATACATTGTATTTCTGCTAAATCTAATACGAAGTTGGCTTTACAGATGCAATGCAGGAACAAAAATAAAGCTTTTAAAATTCAAAAGTCATATAATAGCTATTAACTGATTTCGTGTACTGGTACTATTGCAAAATGTTTTATTATATATTATTTTAAGATGGTGTTAATAAGACTAACCACCATTCGAGTTCATTTGCAATGAATATTTAGTTGGTTCGCGGTGTTTTATCTAATGTCAGGAGCCTGTAATTCAGTGGTTGTCGTTTGTTTATATGTTACATATTTGTTTTTCGTTCATTTATTTACATAAATAAGGCCGTTAGTTTTCTCGTTTGAATTGTTTTACATTGTCTTATCGGGCCTATTATAGCTGACTATGCGGTATGGGCTTAGCTCATTGTTGGAGGCCGTACGGTGACCTATAGTTGTTAATGTCTGTGTCATTTTGGTCTGTTGTGGATAGTTGTCTCATTGGCAATTATACCACATCTTTTGTTTTATACTTACACATTTATGGACTGTTCTTCGTCTAGTCATCAATATTTTCAGGATTTATAATTATTTGTTTCTTCTACTTTTGATATATATCACTTTATTAAAATATGATAACTTTGTGTTCATAATACCATGAGCTTGGAAAATAAAAATATTTCAATATTGAAATCTTATTTTTCAGTGTGACTTCAGCAGCAATAGTAGTTCCATTTGTGTGACTATAACTTGCAATTGGCACCTGCAATTATACGAACTCTGCGGCAATAGAATTATATCGATAATTTACAATCTTACATCAACTTCAGCTAAACAAAACCTCTAAATGGAACGATAATGAGTGCATCGACAAGGGAAAACGTTTACTATTATACCTTCATCACTCGACATGCAAATATTTAATCAAACGGACACACCCCAATATGGAACAAGCAAAGGTGCTCTTTTAACGCAAATCACCACAAGAATAGTAATGAGACAAAATAACACTAAGGAAGTTGTTCTTTCCTCATTATGCACAAGTTGACGTTTCCAAAGTTTATGTCTCATGGCACTTAAACAAGATTAGTTGTCTTCGATCTTGAAACTTCCGAACACTTGTCTAGTGTGTAAATTGAACGATTTTACACATTTATGAAATACACCATGTACATACACGCAGGTAAATCAAGTGATGGAAGTAATCTTTATAGCATAGAGTAAAGTGTATGTTTCTGTACAGAACTTGAAAGTTGACCAGGAGACTGTAATTGTCACGTTTGTAACAGATCCTATAGTCTGTTCTGTTCTTTGGTCAGATTGTTGCCTCTTGAACAAATTCTCCAGTTTTTTTTATCCTCAGTTTTATTGGCTATCTTTTGTTCTTAAAAATTGTGTTTAAATTCAAAACTCTGGTTGAGTTTAATGATTAAAATATCAGCATGACCAAATATTCACGAATGTGGTAATGTATTATGGTTAGTAAATTTCCTTTCCGCTATTGCGTGATGTTTTTAAAAGCACTAGAAATAACTTATCAGTATATTTTGTAGAAGGCAAACTATTGATGCCACTCGGTTTTGATATTACAATCTAAGATCTCTAACGACGGGTACGCGTTTTGTCATGGCGGTGTCAGTTTCTCTTGAACTGATGTATTTTAATTGACCTTTGATATTTTTTAACTTGATTATCCATCTTTTTCAAGATAAGAAATATATCTTTCTGTTTCCATATTATCCTCAATGTCCTGTTATTTGTGATATGTCATATGCAATGAAGGACAGAACATCATCGATTCAACTGAATGTAAAACTAAAGAACTAACACGATACTTTCTTATCTGTCATTCAGAATGTTTTATGTACACGTGTACTCTCTTCAATTAGTCTTCAGTTAGATACATTCCAAGACAAGTAGCAGCGTGCACAACATGATCCAATTGGAATACCGACTTCTATTTGAAATAGCAATCAATCAAGTGTTGTTATAATATAGTCTCCAGTTTATGTGTAGCCTTGATCAATTGATTTGACGTTTTGTTGCTTTAAAAGATATTATTTATATGCGAATAATTTTTGGGTAGACAATATGTAGCTAGTCATATTAAAGGAAGGATAGTGTATTAAAAATGAAACATTTGATATTGTTGATGACATTTGTGGTTGTAGATTTTTATTAAGACTTTGAAATTAAAAAAAGTTCAATGACATCTGATTTACATAGCTAGTGGAGATTACGACGTAACATTTTGTGTAGAATGAATTGTAGCAAGATATCAGAAAGACATTTAGTAACACATCACGACCAGCCTGCAAAATAACGTTTCTGTGAGATTTGGTTGACGTTCTGGTATCCAATACACGGAAGAAAGATTTGGACCATTTAAGCTGAAGATGTATTGAATGTTTTGTGCTAAATGTTTTGAATAATATATATGGTTTTTGTGGGAGTTGTTTTTATTTCAAATCGATAAAAAAAAAAAGACGAATTGTTGTAAACAAAAAAACCGAGTGATCATGTTTAATCACAAAAATCCTTTCTCACGACTGTCTCCTGTCAACAACAAATGTCAGTTTTTGTTTCTTAACCCTGATTTTTTATAGATAAATCAACTTTCGAAATTCAATTTATTTACATATAACAAAGTGCATAAATAATCAGTAGGTCAAAATGTAAATGATTTCCTTAATATGGACCTTAGTGTATTAGAAATAAAAAGGTCGAGAAAAGTATACATTTGTAAGTTAATCTGATTAATCTTTCAAATAACCTTTGGCCATCTAGTTGCATGCATCCATTGTTTAAGCATGATGCATTCTGTTTATTATAAATTGTGGATTTAAAACACACGCTTTAATCTGATAATATGTAACATGTAGTCTAGACTATTGACCCAGAGCTTAATTTTACTGCATTAGTTGTAACATTCGGCATATAGATTTTTCAAGGCATTGTCGGCTTGATAAATCCAGGCCAATATAGGACAATTGTATAGCAATGATGGATGTTATAAATCTTTTTATTCAACTCTTGACAAAATAGAATGACAAATGATGCATATTAACATTACCACGTTCAAAGCTACTGGTAGCTAATGGATATATATGAGATGACAAAACTTAGCTAGAAAATATTTAATATCCACTGTACCTACACTGAAGGATTATCAATTGATACGCCATACGCGCGTTTCGTCTACATTAGACTCATCAGTGACGCTCAAATCAAAAGACTTATTAAGCCAAACAAGTCCAAAGTTGAAGAGCATTGAGGATCAAACATTCCAAAAAAATGTTCCAAATACAACTAAGGTAATATATGCATGGCATAAGAAAATCCGTAGTATTTCGAAAAATTCATACTTTTGAAAACAGGAAATTTATAAAAATGACCATATAATTGATATGCATGTCAACAACGAAGTGTTGACTACTGGGCTGGTGATACCCTCGGGAATAAAACGTTCACCAGAAGTATCATCGACCCATTAGTGTAAATAGTTATCAAAGTTACCTGCTTAAAATGGTGACAACGCTTAATGCAATTACATGAAAGATTATTATTTTCGAATCATCGGACACAGTTATTTAAACAAGATACCCAAATGATTAGTGCGGCGTAGTTGGTTAACATTTTGCGCAGTAATTTAAGAGGGGAATATTGCTGTAAAGTTATATAGATGACGACGAATGACGTCAATTCAAATGAGATAATACTCCATTTAGCTTCAGGTGGGCTATAAATGTAAAAAAACTCAATGCCATTGCGATAAATCTCATTAGAAAATGTTAACAACGACGACGAGAACTGTGCCCGCAGAATCGTGCCATTTAACATTTCGAATTCGAAATCCACGTCTTCATTTCATTTTTTGCTATATACATTTCAAGCAAATGACCCAAATCTGTTATCAATACATTAAAAACTGAATAGTCTGTGTATGATCTATTATATATCTTTTTGTTATGCCATTCAGAATATTAAATTTCGGGTCATTGTCGGCTGAATAAATCTGAAAGAATACAAAACAACTGTGTAGCACTGTTGAGCGTTAAGTCCTGTTCTTTACAAGGAGTGCCTTTATTGTGTAACAAATAATGTTGACAAAGCAATTGGTAGTTAAATCCTATAAGAGTAAAGAAAGATTATGCTATAAAATCCATTACAAAACCTTAAACCTACATTGAGTGTCTACTCAAAAAATGCGATGCCAAAGTCCATGATATTATATTGAATGTGGTAAATCTCAATATGACTGGCTGGTCTCTGATGAAAGTATCACGACAAGCCTACGTTACATGGTACATTACTCTCTGTATCAGTTAAAAGTTCATGTTCTGATATTTTAAAGCCCAGCATTGATATCGTTACTAAATAAAGTGGCGTACTCAGTAAAAAGATATATCAGACTCTTCAAACATTTTCAATTATTGGTAAAAACAAATAGTCGATGAATATTGTTTGTATAGTCGATGTATGTCCTTAGAAATGAAAAAGACATTAACGAGTCTGAAAAGGTGTTAAATTAAACAATGGATTTTCTCAAACATTGTAACATAGAATGAATAATTCATGAATTTCTTTTTTCGTGTACTGCTGACGATTTTTTTCTCTTCTTCAGTATTTGACCATTTCACAAAAATCGTTATATAAAGGCAGTCATTCCTGTAAAAAGTAAAATACCGAAATGTACGGAAATATTTTAACAGAAAGTCCTTTATCAACTCGAAAATTCAAAACTTCGAACACAGCAAACAAATAGACAAAAATAGTCATATTCCTGACTTGGAACAGACATCCTTTATGTAGAAAATAGCTAGTCGTCTCACTTGTATGTCAGTGGTATTAAATTCCATTATTTTCACGACAAAGATGTGTGAACTTATTAAACAGACAAAAAACAGGTAAAAATGGAAAAAAAGGGTACAACAGTCAACATTGTTTATTCACCTTAATTACTATGATAACGAACAAAAATGTAACAAGGAAACGCAACAATGCAAATAGACTAAGTACATTTAGCAAAAAAGAAAAACATGATTACAAACATTTATCATTGCATAATAAAATGAGATGTAGAAGTAGCGAGCTACAACAAATGAATATTACTATATTTGCAGCAATGAGTAAGTAAAACAATAAAATGGACATAATTGGTGAAAATGTCAAAAAAATCGGATATGGCAGTCAACATTTCTGTAAAAGCAAATACATATTACAACAAAGAAAAACAAAGAGGCATATATAGACAACGTGCAGGGCACAATAACACAATGGCGGGATGAAAACTTGGCAAAAGAAAATTTAGTAAAAAAGAATTAAATACTAAAGGTTTAAAATATACAAACGAATTATACAACAGGTAATTAGAATGATAAACAATGCTAGTATTATGAAATATTTTCCCGCATTAAAATTGATAATAATCAACAATTCCGAAAAGTTTGCCAAATACATCTAGATTAATCTATTCGTGTTGTAAAATAAAAAATCCTTTCAAACAAGATTATTGTAAAAGTTACCATGCATACAACGATGGAAAAGAAACGACGACGCCAAGTAATAAGAAAAGCTAACACGCATTTTTAGGCCAGGTGAGCTTCGAATGAGAAGTAAATTAACAATACATTAAGATCTAAGTATCTTTATAGGGTTTGAAATAAAATCACTGGTTTAACGGATATGACATATAAATTCAGGATAATCTAATATAATGAACGTTTAACTTAGTAGTGGTTTTTCAAAAAAATAAAATGCTCCGAAAACAACTACTGATAGTCATGGCTTATTCGGACTTAGTAAGTTAGATGATTTAATATAACAACTAATAAATTTGACCAGTTTAACAGATTAAAAAACAGATACACTCTACATTTTGTTATTACCTAATAAAGAGTATTTTACTGTTTTATTAATATTTCTATATTATTTGCTATTTTCCTGCCATTTTTTGCTCCATGGTCTATTGCACTGGAAATTATCGTTCTATTGCAACTGTGTGCATTCTATTGCACTGACCTGTTATGACATCTTATTCAGAAAGCTGATTAGTTGAAAGGTATTATGAATCCAATCAAATTGGGTATTTTGAACGTTCATGGTATAGCCGTTAAATTTTGGAGAATATTTAATATGTTGACTTTAATGATTTCTTGTCATTTAAATTACTCTGATTTCATGTCTTTTTTATTGAATTTCTAAAGTATTGGTTGTGTTTTATTTCTGAGAATTAGTTAGAACTGACTCAGTATATATTAGGTACTACAGTTATTGAATGTGTAACAGTGCAATAGATCAAAATATATTTCTCTTGGTATGAAGATCAGCTCATTGTTTCTTTTGTCCTCATCCGTTGGCTTCAGGCAATAAAACAATGAGCTGATCTTCATACCAAAGGAAATATATTCTGATCTATTGCATAGCTACATATTAAATAACTGTATAATATAAAACTATATCAAATTATAAGTTAACGCGTGCTTGTGTAAAGTATTTTAATCAATTGATATCTAAAGCATGTTTTTTATTTGTTTTAATGTTGACTTGTATTTAGTAATAAACTCTAAATTGTGATAGATGTCATTAAGCAATGTATGAGGATCAGGATTATTAACAATTTCTATAGACATGTTTGTAAAAATGCAATTGGAAAAAACGTAATATCTAATGGAAAATTAGTTTGAATTGTCGAATATATATGTTGCATTTTATCACAAAAAGACAACATGTCGAAGCAATTATTTTTAAAATACTGTATAAAGAATAAATTTACATCACAACATTCAATGAAATGATACTTTAATGTCCTTCTTTGTGTCTAAGCTCGTACCATTTTCTTGTTGTCTGGTCTTTTAACGTTCAAAATGGAACTTAGTGCCAAACTGTACCGGTCTATCTATTCTCTTACTTTAATAAATCAACTTTAACATTAAGTGAAAACATTAAATAAGTGGAAAAACGATCAATGTCTGCGTCAATATTTACAACTGGAGCTGTTCCTTTCGCCACTTTTATACAAATTATTCATCCAGACTGTTGACATACAAACTATTAAAAATACCATTCTTTGTCTCGTTTTCCTTTTTAATGTTTTATACATGAATACAAATGTACAGAATGCATACAAAAATACTATGATATACATGATGATTACTCATTTTCTACCATTAACAGCAACATCTAATTGTCACCCGCATATGGAGTGTTTTACAGTAGGTTTAATATACGAGAACATTAGATTTACTCTTCTAGCTAATTGACATTTTAATAACTTATAACGTTATCCTTCAGACGGCTGTTATAAAGAATCGACTGTTATATTTACTGGACATATCATTCATCTTAAATAAGTTCTACTGACCTTTGAAAGGCTCATAGACATACACAATTGTTAATAGAACATACAATGATTTACTGAGGTATGTTATTTTCTTTTGCATCTGACGTATTTCGAAAGTACACAATCCAGTAAGCTGTTATGTTTAGATGTTCTTATATAAGGGATATTTTCCATTTGTTGCCGATCTCTCTTGTGTCTTCTTTTTATCTATTGGTGACATGTGCAACTGATGTGTCATATAAACTTGTTCCGTACCTATTATGTCTTAATATCAAGAAAATGGATAAATAAAGTGTATTGAGTGTAAAAAGTATAAGTTATAATAAACTGGAATGAGGTCGTGAATTCTTTGAATCCTGTGTGTAGGTTACACAATTTCCATTCGCAAGGGTATAATGTAAAGTTCAGTAATTGATTACTTTGGAAGAACATGAATTGTTAAATATGTCGTAAACAGATATTCTTCATGAAACTGAGATCTGAATGAATGCTTGTATATTTAGATGTCATCTAGGACATAGTCTTGTATGTAATAACAGATATGGCGCTTTGTCTACCAATTTTACAAACAGCCCGGGTTTTTGATATTCAGAGAATCATTAGTCTCTGACTTGCACTATTTATATAATTTAATTAGAAAAAAAGTAAAATTAAAATTCCTTAATAACAAGGAAATTACAAACAGAAAATCCCTTAACAAATAGTGGCATTAATACATCAAACTTATTAAACTAATACAAAATAATTTAATTTTGGATGTAACGCGTCTCCTGATTGGCTGACGTTATTTTGTTATCAGCCCATAGACATAATTTAGTCATGTGACCGTGACGTCATCAACGTTTTTTCATGGTTTTCAACGGTTTATAATGGAATTTAGAATTAAATTATAAGAAATGACTGTAATATTTTTTCTGTCTATTCGAAATAACATAAAAAATGTGGTGCACACTGTTAAATAACCCGCTACGCGCGTTATTCAGTGTGCACCAATTTTTTTATGTTATTTCTTAATAGACAGAAAAAATATTACAGTCATTCCTTAAATAACTTGGTACAGGTATTATATTCCTTATGAAGAACATAGTGGACAAAACCTGGTTTTATAGGTAGATTAACCGCTCACTTGTGCGTTAGGACACTTGGACATATGTCTCTATTTCAAAATATGGATACATGTAGTTTCATGCTAATTGATTGGGTTTGTAATTCAGTTTGTCAGCATCGGACAGACTAATTTGTGAACATTTCAAACTCGACCAAATCAATTCACCTAGAAATCACATGAAAGTTCATACGCCAATTTTTTTACATGAAATTTCATCCCTTTACTTACTGTTTGTCGCATAAAGAATATAAATGAGAAATACGAAAACAATTTCGAAGGTATATGAAAATGATTTCTATAATATGCCCTGTCCACACAACACATTTTGAAGGACAATAACTGGGCCCTTGGACCCCGTATGAAAAAAACCCATAACAAATCTATGTTATCAAAGAAAACAAATGGCATGAAAACACTTTAAAGACAATAAGTCATTGTGATCTGAACAGCTCTGTTAAAAACGACTGAATACTAACATTTTAAGTCCATGTTGAAACTGTTCAATACTGTAAATTCAGAAACTATTGCGTGCTTTTATTATTGTGATTTTGTCATTTTAGACTTAAATGCGATTTCAATTTTTACAATATTAAAGAAAAATCCTGTTTAATTCATATAAAACATTTGAAAATGCGAGTTTAAAATTATTGCGATTACAACGCATTTTTCGCAATGATAAAAACCTCGCAATAATTTCTGAATTTACAGTATCAGTTTCCTTACAAAATCAACATCATACTGAAATATGCGAAAAGTACTGTTTTGTCTGCATTGTACTGTATTGATTGCAAGCAGAATATTCTGAATATTGTTATTTGGATGGAGAGTTTTCTCATAGGCACTCATGCCACATCTTCCTATATCTATCTAAATACCGAATTGACAACACTAGAAAATTTACTTAGATACTAAAATCAATATCAATATCAATATATGCTTTATTTTAAAACATTCTATCACATCGACATGTGAAATCAGAGGTCAATTCATACAAAATACAATCACATACAATTTAAGAAAAAAATAAATCAACTTAGAAAAGAAATATATAAAAATATATTTTACTTTACAATATCATATTTTCGTAAAAATTTAAGATAATGTTAAGGTCACATGGACCAATTTAAGACTGCATTCATTTACCAGGGAAGACTTTTGGCCGCTTTCAATATAAAAAAAGAGAATATGTGGTATGATTGCCAATGAGACAACTCTCCACAAGAGACCAGAATGACAAAGAAATTAACAACTATAGGTTACCGTACGACCTTAAACAATGAGCAAAGCCCATACCGCATCGTCAGCTGTAAAAGGCCCCGAAATGACAATTCAAACAAGAAAACTAACGGCCTCATTTGTGTACAAAAATCAAATCCTTATTTCAACAATGACTTTTACTCGTTATTATTCTATTTGTATTCATAAATTTTATTTACTTTTTAAAAGAAATAATAGTAAAAAAATATATAAAATGACGCATAACTGTCATTGAGACAACTATTTATTAGATTGCAAATGACGAAGACGAAGATAATACAATTATAAGTCACCGTACAGCTTTTAACAATGAAACCCATATCGTATAGTCAGCTATAAAAGTCTGATATAAAACGGGTGAAAAACGAAAGTAAAAAAGCCCTGCGACTTCAATGTAGGTACGCTTTTCGTACCACAATATGTGTGAAGTTTTCTAAAAAAAAACAGAAGAGTGACAACTTAAAAAAATTTAAGACATTTGTAAGTAATCGCTGAAAATCATAATACCGTAGATGCTGTTGCTGGCGGTATCGTCAAGCCTTATTTTCATAAATGTTTTACAAGAAAAATTGTTTTAAATTTGGCCATTAATTTCATAACGTTTCCGTTGAAAAATTATTTGAAAACGTTCCCACATATTTCAATAAAATACTTTTTTTCAAATATTTACTAATGGTTCCGTTTGCCAGACAAATTTAGCAAAATATCTTATTTTTTTTACATAACAAATTGATTGAGAAAATGTCTGTTAGATAATACTTGCCTTCCTTTCTAGAGAGCGTTTGCCTAATTGTGATTTTGTTTTGAAATTTACATTGTTGTATCATTCAACTCTCTTACGGAATTTCAAATTTGATTTTCACGTCAAAAATTATTACTAATCATGAAATAAATGGACAACAGCTTTAATCTTTGTTATGATTAAAACGAATTAGTGTGTATTGGATGTATCAAACACGGAAATGGCACAGTTCTGCAGAATGTTTCTTAGACAATTGAAACTGGTATATAATAAAGATTTTTGAAGAGATATAATGTTTGCACCTGCCCTAAGTCAGGAATCTGATGTACAGTAGTTGTCGTTTGTTTATGTAATTTAAACATGTTTCTCGTTTCTGGTTTTTTTTTATATAGATTAGACCGTTGGTTATCCCGTTTGAATGGTTTTACACTAGTTATTAAGAGGCCCTTTATAGCTTTTTTGTTCGGTGTGAGCCAAGGCTACTTGTTAAAGTCCGTACATTGACCTATAACGGTTTACTTTTATTAATTGTTATTTGCATGGAGAGTTGTCTTATTGGCACTCACACCACATCTACCTATATCTATGTCTATATGTAAAAAAAACTTTAAACAAAACCATTTTTAGAAAATTGAAAATCTGTCATATGTGTAATCTGAGTAAATAAAAGTGTTGGCTATCGGCTGATTTGATACCAGAATCAAGTTCCATTAGAACACTCACAGAAATACAAAACATTTATCAAAAAGTCAGACTAGACATGTTAAGAAGTTGAAGACTAATAGCCACTGATAAGATACTATAGATTTGACATTTGTCTGATGTACTGCATTTTTAAGATCCATAAGTAAAATGTGTCGTCAAGGTTGTTTGATTTTGTCACCTTTTATGGACTTCTCCTTTTTATAATTTAGCTTGAAGTTGAGTATTATTACTATACTTTTTGACAAAACTTTATTGTCAGTGAATAGTTGACATCTGTTTGTATCTATAGCACACTTACAAGAAAAGGACAGTTGATAAGTTAAAAATGATACAATATTGTGTTGCATAAACAGCACAAAATAACTAGTTAAAAGATTTAAAGGTTCAATAATCATATAAGCACATGACCAACATATTTGATCTTATATATCGTGTAATGTCGCTTTTTAGTGTTAAACTTTTGTCTTTAAATATAAAAATGAATGAACATGAAACGAGATGATCTATCATTTGTTTCGTCTGATAAAGTTAAACGACAAACCCTGGGATTTAAAGCATGCCCTTCATTATAGGGCTGTTGCCCGTTTAAAGTATATTGGTTTTTGTTTCAAAATACGATTGTAAAAAAAAAGTGCTTTAATCAGATTAATATTTTGTCTATATGTCAATTATTTATAATATAAGTTATATAATACATATGTTTATATGCCTTTTCAAGTTCCAAACCCATTTGCATTTATCAAATCGCTATCAAACATCAAAAGCGATGTGACTGTTTATTTTTCATTCAAATGATGCATCAATTCTTTAAGGATGTACACCTCTGAGGAGCCAAAAATTTCTAGAATTTAACTTTTTTCTTAACCTGATTTTTGGGTTTATAAGACTGTAACAAAATAATTGGTGAAGAAAAAAATCATATGGTAGTGCATTTCTTTTTTTTCTACGGCCCTTTGAAAATGCCAAATTTTGATGATTTTCCCATTTTTCATCGATGTTTACCTATTTGTGGGCTATTATCGTGAAAAAAACACAGTTTCACAATTAATATAAAAAAGAAGATGTGGTATGATTGCCAATAAGACAACTATCCACAAAAGACCAAAATGACACGGACATTAACAACTATAGGTCACCGTACGGCCTTCAACATTTAGCAAAGCCCATACCGCATAGTGAGCTATAAAAGGCCCCGATAATACAATGTAAAACTATTCAAACGAGAAAACTAACGGCCTCATTTATGTAAAAAGAAAGAACGAAAAACAAATATGTAACACATAAACGTTTTTTCATACGTTCTATAAAGATGACGTGGACCAATCTGAATAAGTTTTACTTAAAAGAAAATATAGGTAGGTGTGAATATAAGAAAGTTTTGTCATATTTTGACGCTTTTTTGTGTAAAATTTACCATGCTGTCAATTTCGTATTTTTGTGATTTTTCGCAGTTTTAAGAACAAAATGCATATTATTTTAACTTTTTTGTTATAAATGATTGAAAAAATACATATCTAAGAAATTTGAAAAAATCTAAATGATATATGGGATGTACATTCTTGTAAAATCATTTTTTGTATCCCTAACCCATTTTCGCAAAATTTTGGCTAAAAAAACTGACTTGATTGGTCGTAAAATTGGAAAACTGGATTACTCAAAACCATTCATTGTAAATACACACTTTTTTCACAGAGTTATGTTTGATTATAGTATTTTTAAAATTCATTGATATTTTCCACTTGTATCACATCCTCCTTGGCATATTGTGATAGACTTCCGGATATACAAAGATTGCTATTGGTCGCAGTTGTAACAGGGCGCATCCAATCAAAAAGCACCGTTCAGAGGATCACGTGTAAATGTAGAAAATATAAAAACCATAATTGCTATGTGCTGATTGTGCAACAAGTCTTTACCCCAATAACACAAAACGGTATATGGTGACAATTTTAAACATTTGAAGTAATCTTTACATTGAATAGAGTTTAAGAGTGACAAATAATGATGTCGGATTGTTTGTTACTTTTATCCACCGGTAGATAGCGCAACAATGTAATCACAAATGTTGGCCAATCTGCCAAGGGTTTAGCGATGATGCATAAGAACATAATACACAAGATTTGTATAGCTTCATTCAATCATTCTTACCAAAGAAACAGCTGAAAAAATATCAACACTAGTTAGTAGTCTTTTACATCTGATAATCATGATCAAGTTTAAATGTAAGTGACTTATAAAATCAATATTAAGCTCTCTTCCTTGCGTTGATAATAAATGTGTATGTAGCTTCAAAATTAAAAAACAGCGTCGCTATTGGCTATCACAATTTAATGTCTTTGATCGAGATTTTCAGATGTATTTTTATTGAACTGCGTTCTAAACATTAGAACAAAATAAAACTTATGAGACATATGGATAGTGATAAGCTTATGTATCAAAGGTAGCGGCTTATAACTATGTTCGTAATAGAAAAGGGCCACGTTTGGGGAAATCTATTAAAGTTACCAGGTGTGCGCGTGGTGATTTATCATTATATTCCTCACTTTATACGGTACTTACAAATATATGCGATTGCTTGAATTAGGGTTAACATGTATTGCACTCTACCACATACATGTATTAATTTAAGATTTTAAGTGACGTTTAACAAACTTTAAATTGTTAATAGCCTGGAATATTGCCACAGGTATATATAATTTCCCTTCACCGACGAGCGTGACTGTTTGTGCAGATTTAACCTGTTTAATTAGATGTGATAGCATTTCAAATTGAGAACTGACCAATCAAACTGGCATTGGCTTTCGTATTTATTGATGCATATCACATAGGCATATGTGTAATGCATAATTAAGAAATTCGTCAAATGCAAGACAATGAACAGAAAAAAAGATACGAAAGGTCCAACAACAACAATATTTCAAATAAAGAGCGACATGACCTAATCCAAAAGATTTAAAGGACGACCAGACAAACAACACAAACTAAAACACTTTACAATATCAGGCTTTATAATGGGTCGGGGGATCCACTTCCTGTGTCACTAATGGCACAGATTAAATGAATCTTTTATATACATTTTTATTATAATTTATACTTTGTTCACTATCATTTGAAGATAGGTCAAACTTTCACAAAAATAATAATCGTGTTCCACTCAATAACAAATTATACATTGTGTACTTCATTCTAACTAATTACTAAGAAAAGTTCTCTCGTTGGAATCCTTTAAGAAGGGAAACGATATTGTTTTTCATAAAAGTCAATATCAAAGGATGTGGGTGAGAATGTGTTTGTATTGTCTTTCATTTGTTTGTGGTGTGTTTTGAATATGCGAATTTTTGTATCTCTTTGGTTCTTATAACGTGATTTTGTACTTTAAAAGATCCCGTCAGTATGATATTCTTCTAATTTATGTCATTATGATATATTTCTATCAACAATTACAAAATACGTTGAACCACAAACGTCAAAATCATTCAATCGCATAGTAGAATTAACTATTTGGGGATTCTTATAAATTCTATAGATAAATTTTGGACTATTTTAAATCTAGGGTGTATTTCTGAAATTTGTTCTGACATGCTTTTGATTTTTTAACCCTATACGCCAACATTGCCTATGTAAATTTTAAAATTGTTTGTAGGCACATTGAACGACAAATCTATGTGACGTATAAAAGTTTCTGACGTCAGACACACAAATCAATGAATGTGTTTGCAGATTGATGATTTTGTGTTCTGTTAAATTGTTCCTTTTAAAATTGTTATACGATGATGACTGATGTACCCATATTTTGACTATCTTATTTATTTTGTCTGTTTAGTTAACGCATCAATTTAAATATAACGGAATTTGATGAGACTGTTATCAAAGTGAGAGGGTTAACGCTATAAAAACAGGTTTAAATCACCATTGCAACATTTGAAAATGCCTGTACGAAGTCAGGAATATGACAGTTCTTGTCCATTCGTTTTTTTATGCGTTTTGTTATTTGATTTTGCCAAGTGATTATGGACTTTGCGAATTGATTTTCCTATAAGCCTAGTATTTTTGTGATTTTAATTTTTACCCTTTATTATACAAAAAATATAAATAATGTGAAACACCTTCTTATTAGTATTATATCATCACTTATTAGTGAGAGATACTGTAAGAGACTGAAAACCCAAATGTTTAATCAAAAGACGAGTACATTGGAATTATAGCAGGTGGTTAGGAAATGAAATATAATTACAAAAGTAGCGAGCACCAATGTAAATCAAAATGGGTAGGTAGGTCTATGGACTGAAAGTAGAAAGATAAGTTAATTAAGCAGGAAGAAGATTCCAAACAGATATTCAAAACTCATAAGCCGAAAAAAAAACGTCTTATTGGTTTATCGACATGTGTAGACATTTTTCTTTCATCTATACATTTTTGTATCTTTCGTCTATACATTTTTTATAAATAAAAAGTCATCAACCAACTTCATGGAATTTTCTTTGACACATAATAGTGGTATTAGTAAAATAAAAGCTTTCAATCTCAAATAAACAAACAACGTCATGGCTAAAAAAGTAAAAGGCAAACAGACCACAAAAATACACAAAACACAACGTAGGAAACCATACACTTAACAACATGAACCCAACCAAAAATTGGGGAGGGGGGTGGGGGTGATGCATCTTTAGTCTAACTTGTAATATACTTCCAGTTTTTCATGATGTTTATATATACAAATGAGAGAAAAAAACATCTATTATGATTATATGGTTCGAAAATGTATAACAAACACATAGATTACCCTAGTTGTATTTGGCAAAACAATTTATTCCTCAGTGCTCTTGAACTTCGTACTTTATTTAGGCTTTTTTACTCTTTTGATTTCGAACGTCACTGATTAGCCTTTTGAGGACGAAACGCGCGCCTTGTGCAAATTCAAAATTTTTATCCTGGTATATATGATGAGTTTATTTACAACCACTGGGTCGATGCACCTGCTGGTGAACTTTTTATTCATACCCGAAGGGTATCACCAGCCAGGTAGTAAGCACTTCTCTGTTGACATGAGATATCACTGATATGGTCAAATTTATAAATTAATTGTTTACAAAACTTTTTTGATCTTTTGAAATAATCAGGCGTTTCTACCTCAAGAATAGATTACCTTAACTGTGTTTGGCAACAATTTTTGGAATTTTTGGTTCTCAATGCTCTTCAAGTTCGTATTCATTCGGCCTTTTTAACTTCTTTTTTATATCTAAGATATTTTTTTTTAATTTATTATTTGAACTCATCCGTTTAATAATACACATGCGCACGGATATGTATGTCAAATAATAGCAATAAATTACTCCGATTAGAAACAATGTCACGAAAAATATGATTAATCTTAATTTTAACTTCCTTTAAACACTTCTTAAAATAAAATAAGACTTATTGAAGTATATAATTCTGATGAAACTATTTTAAAAGGATATTTACACCGCAAAAAAAAAAAAACACTCAGTAAGTTATATTAACTTTTCTATGAGTTGGCGATATTTATACAATGGGAAATTCCAACATGTCTCGATGTCGCCCATTTGTTATATAATATAAATTACTGTCTCACTCTAAATGAATATGAATTCTGGCTATAATGAAACAGAAGAAATAATACATATTCCAAAACAATATCGTCCACATTGCCATTATAGAATTGGAATAATAATTAACTGTGTCGTATTTTGCTGTATAGTGATCGCTGTATGTGCCACTATCTCAATCATTCAACGTTACAAAGTACAAAACATAAAACTAGAAAAAACACAGGAGGATGCATATCACATATTTATGTCGTCCCATGCTATTAATGACATCGACTACAGTGCTTCATAGTATCATTAGTGTATGTCCTTCATTTTGATTACACATTTTTAGTGTAATTATACCTTATGTTATAGATGGACAAATAAAAGTGATTTGAGTCGGATTTGTACAACATAGAAAACCAAAGTTCTGCTAGTTTGCTAGATATTAATTGGTTGGTAGCTGGTGTGTTATATTTGTGTTTTTCCTTCATCTAAAGAATATCTTTATGTTTAAACTCCGTCATATACTTGCACGAGTATGTTATCCATGCTATCCACGGAGACACTAAGCTATTTGAGTTTTGTTTTCACTGTAATTGTTTGTAACGTTTCTAAAGTAATCACATGTAATTAAATGGGAAATCTCAATTTACCATTCCTTTTGACATTCGTTTTTTTTAATTCCAGGGAAGCAAATTCCTTCGCCTGTTGGTTCAAGAAATTTAAGTTATCTCGTCAGTTATTTTTCGTTAGTAACCCTTCTTAGTAGGATATATTGATCTGTTTAAAATCCTTTATTTCGGAATTCGTTATCTTTGACACCCGTCGTTACTGTAATTTATGCCAATCACGTTGTTTTAATAATAGATGCACAAAATTAATAAGTATTTATCAAATAAATACAATTCATCTATTTGAGATTATCATATTTTCGTATATTATAAAATAAAATAATGTTATCTATTTTCAATAATCTTTAATGTGTAAATTTGTATCACAGCAAAATGAAATACACCAAGAAAAAGATTGAACCTCTAAAAATTATACCAGAATGAGCTTATTTTTAGACTGAAATTCAAGTGTTTGGTTACATTTTACATATACGGTTTCTTTTTAAATAATTAAGGAATCTGTTCATGAAAGATTAAATAACTTGCAAACAGACTTCAGGTCAACATGTCCACTTTACAAAAAACAAAACAACCAACCATACCAATTTGAATACTAATAAAGAAAGACTAAAGAACCTAACAGTTTCCTTGCTGATTAAAGGGGAATACTCAGCATCTAACACAGGTTTGTAAATACATGTAATCAGTCAGGGGCATTACTTAAACAAGTAACAATTAAAATTACCTATACAAGTAATGTTGAAAACGAGGCTTATTTAAATATAACTTATATAAGTTATTTTTCTGAATATTATTTTTATAGGTGTCCAAGAATACAGATTTTACTAGCTTTAAATAATTTTCACAGTTATCTGGTTATTTTTACCCTTGATATATAAAAACTAATTCTTCAGAAACACTAATTAACTTTCCGACGCACTTATCTTTCATACCGACGCTTCTGGGTCAAAGATTGGTCTCTTGGGACTATTAAATTATCATTTTCCTCTAAAATCTTGAAGGTAGACTGATATAAATAGATAGATACTTGTGAATTAATTAAAATCTGAAGTTATTTATAATTTGTAACCTAAATCAATTACATATGTGCCTTAGATAATTGTAATTGCTATTTTTTTCAAAAATGTTTAAAATAACTTATTCAAGTAATATTTTTGTTATTATTTTCAAAGTAACCCTTCATCTCTATACTCCTCTCAAATTTGATAAATTCTTTATTTTATGATATAAAATGTAGTTTAAAATCATGAAAACTACATTTAGTCTATTTTCTATTGAAAATTAAAATAACTCTATTAAGTAATTTTATTGTATTTAAAATAAAAAATTACTTACATAAGTAATTAAAAAAAATAACTTGTTTAAGTAACGCCCCTGACTGGTAATAGTTGGATGCTTTCACATATGAAAAATACGATCAGACAGTCAGAAATAGAAACGAAAACAGATTTCACAATAGTCAAAAATAGACAAGTATAAGATTGTATCATTTTAGGTTTCTTAGTATATAAATAAAGAAAATCAACGTAGCGTTTATGTAACTTTAGATGTATTTACAGCAATAAAATAATGCAATGTAAGGAACAACATAATTTTCATTCTGAAATATGTTTATTTGAACGAGCTAAAGAATATAGACGGCGGTGCCATGTATGCGTATACAGTTTTACTTCTAATGATATACATTGTACTAACGCTAAAGTCAATGTCAGTGTTTTTCAAAGAAACAATTAACACAACAAGATATAAATCTTTTGCGTCCAAAGGGCTTTTCTTGATTTTCATTTACCAGGAACTGTTATGTTTTATTATTTTTCACCATCTTTTTCGCATATATGTTATACATAAGAATATAAATGATTGAAGCCATACATTTTATTAAAAATATTTACATTTTCACCTTAATAATAATGTTGAATATAATTTTCCTATTTCAGATCTCAATACTCAAAAGACAACAAAAACGTTAATACGAGCACAAGGCAATAACATTACAACCGGAGTAGTAATTCCAAAAGAAGGCATTTACTACTTATACGCGTGTCTACAGTTAACATGGTATAAAGTGTCGACAATGGATTCAGAGGTCACTCATTGTGTACAGCTAAAGTCTGAAACTTAACTATTATCATCTCAGAAAGAGCAATTCATATTCCCCAAAGAAGACGAATGTATAGTACTAGTAGAATCTTCCTTCCAATTAAATTGAAGAAGAACGATTTAATAAGTATGCATGCGTCGGAGAGTTCTTACGTTTATAACTCAAAAAAGTCAAATATAATTGGAGTTTTTAGAGCTTCTGTTGATCATTAAGTATCAGATTAGAAGAAAGATATTTAATGTTGTTGTTTTATAGTAAGATAGTTTCATCTTTATCAATTCATTTGCTTACAACAAAAAAAATATATCCTGCTTTTGATATTTAACAACACCCTTATTTTGGTGTTCATATGTCACACTTTTTTATGAATCTTTTGGCTTAATTCATACTTTAGAAGAATCATTCTCGGCCATTGTTTTGTTGTTCTAACATTAGGGAAATGTATGTTTTAGATTATATAAGGAATATTTGATTTCATTCGAGACTTCCTCGAATTCCCTCAAATTCTAAAGCTTTTTCCAAGAAAGAGAATTAAAAGCTTCATTCAAGCTATTGTACCCGAAAGACAATCGAGAAAAATTTTTCATTATAGTACAAACAGGAAGATCTTTTTATAGATACTTTATTTTACAATATCTGGTCATGTTTTATGAAGATTCAAGGCAAAGGCGAAGCCGAGGGCTTAAATCTTCATAAAACATGACCAATTATTGTCTGACCAATTTAGAACATATTCACACTTTCGAAACAATTACAAAATTATTCTTTCCCATTGTAATATTCAAACCTATTTCAACTGCAACCATCTTGGTCACTGGCGAACTCGGTGCCCCCTTTTCAGTTCAAAATAAGGTGTCCCAGGGACAACAAGGCAACATAATTAATGATATGTTTTGTTATACTACTTTTTTAGATGAAAGTAATCTTTACGGACAGTTTGAACTGTTTATGTCACATGCAAAATATTTTGATAAAATTGATATTTCATCTGTTGCAAAAGGGGTGAATAAAATTGAGAATGGAAATGGGGAATGTGCCAAAGAGACAACAACCCGACCATTGAAAAAAACAACAGCAGAAGGTCACCAACAGGTCTTCAATGTAGCGAGAAATTCCCGCACCCAGAGGCGTCCTTCAGCTGGCCCATAAACAAATATATACTAGTTCAGTGATAATGAACGTCATACTAATTTCCAAATTGTACACAAGAAACTAAAATTAAAATAATACAAGACTAACAAAGGCCAGAGGCTCCTGACTTGGGACAGGCGCAAACATGCGACGGGGTTAAACATGTTTGTGAGATCTCAACCCTCCCCCTATACCTCTAGCCAATGTAGAAAAGTAATCGCATAACAATACGCACATTAAAATTCAGTCCAAGAGAAGTCCGAGTCTGATGTCAGAAGATGTAACCAAAGAAAATAAACAAAATGACAATAATACATAAATAACAACAGACTACTAGCAGTTAACGGACATGCCAGCTCCAGACTTCAATTAAACTGACTGAAAGATTATGATTTCATCATATGAACATCAGGCACAATCCTTCCCGTTAGAGGTTTAGTATCATACCATCATAACATATATTAGAAGAACATAACCCGTGTCATGCCAACAACTGGTTTTTGAATAAATGTGTTTAGTTCCGTAAATATAGTTTACGCAAGCATATACAATTTTGGAAACATATAGGTGCTAATGAATTTGTTATAAATACTAGCAGAAATGGGTACGTTATTCCTTTTTTACACACTCCTACATCTATTTCACAAAAGATTGCTATCAATTTAAGTTTGATCTTAAGTCTGGTTATTTTCATTATGACGTATGTACTAAACAACAAACAAATTTAGGATTTTGCTGGAACAACAATTTTTTCTCTTTTACAGTGTTAGCCTTTGGTCTTTCATCTGCTCCATATCTATTCACTAAATGTTTACATCCAATCGTAAAATACTGGCGAGAAAATGGCGTAGATATTGTACTTTACTTAGTTGATGGACTTGGAATGGGTAAAAATAAACAAGAAGATTCCGAATGTTTGTAAAAACGTCTTTGTTAGAAGAAGGGTTTCTAATTAACATGGACAAATCTATTTTTGAACCAGTCCAATGTTTAGAGTGGTTAGGTTTATTTTGGAATTCGTCTGATTTTTCAATAAGAATATCAGATAGACGGATTGAAAATACCCTACCTTCATTGGTTGATGTTTTGAATAAATTTCCTAATTTCACAGCACGTAAATTGGCCCAGGTAACGGGAAAGATAATTTCTATGTGTCCAGTCATGGATAACATAACTAATTTAATGACCCGTCATTTACACTGGGCTATTGAAAACAGAGTAAAGTGGGATTTAAAGTAAATATTGGAATGTCCTGATTGTGTATTCAATGAGCTCTCATTTTGGCTGAATAACATTCTAAGATTGAACAGAAAACATTTAGCAGGTTATTCTTTTCCCAACGTGGTTGTATATTCTGATGCTAGTAATGTAGCTGCTGGTGCTTACTCGATAGGTATTGACTTTAATATTTTTCATCAGATGTGGACTTTACAAGAGTCCTTACAGAGGTCTACATGGAGAGAACTTCAAGCCATTTTGTTGGCATTGATGTCGTTTAAAAATCGTTAAAGAAATAAATGTGTTAAATGGCATACAGATAATAATAACTGTGTTTTCATTGTTCAGAAAGGAAGTACAAAAGTACAAGAGATAGCTATGAATATTTTTAAGTTGAGTTCTGAATTGAATATTACGTTAGATGTTGTTTGGATCCCGAGATCTGAAAATACTAAAGCTGATTATATTTCAAAAATGATTGATATAGAAGACTGGGGAACAAGCATAGAATTTTTTTAATTTATAGATGATATGTGGGGTCCGCATACTGTGGACAAGTTTGCGAGTTATTTAAATAAAACATTACGCAGGTATAATTCTAAATTCTGGAATCCAGGTGTTGAAGCAGTTGATGCGTTCATGGAATAATGAAGTTAACTGGATTGTTCCTCCAATTTCTGTTGTCTGTAGAGCAATTCAAAACATTGGATTTTGTGTAAGGCTAAAGGCACTTTGATAGTTCCAAAGTGGCATTCCTCGTCATTTTGGACAATGATTTTTAAAAGAGGTTCGCATTTGTAATAAAATTGAGAATGGAAATGGGGAATGTGCCAAAGAGACAACAACCCGACCATAGAAAAAAACAACAGCAGAAAGTCACCAACAGATCTTCAATGTAGCGAGAAATTCCCGCACCCGGAGGCGTCCTTCAGATGGCCCCATAACAAATGTATACTAGTTCAGTGATAATGAACGCCATACTAATTTCAAAATTGTACACAAGAAACTCAAATTAAAATAATACAAGACTAACAAAGGCCATATGTAATTGATGTTTTAGAGTTTCAACCAAATCAGAACATTTTTATTCATGGTATGAATAATAAGTCCTTGTTGGGATCTACTGAATTCGTTTCTAGTGTTCTAGCTATAAGATTGAACGCTGAGTTGTTGTAAGAATTTCCGACAAAGCTGTTAAGCAAGGTCGAATAGTAAAGACAAGGCCAATGTATTGGCAAGGTCGCATAGTAAAGACAAGGCCAATGTATTGGCAAGGTCGTATGTTGATGACAAGGCCAAATTTAATAGGCAAGGTCTCACTGACATGGCCAGTGTGGAAAATAAATCTGGCAAGGTCATTTAAATATATTGTAAGCTAGTAGTATTTTAGATTATATTTCTATTTCATATGCACGTTTTTCAGATATTTTTCATGTGGAGTATGGCAATCCTTGCCTAAGCCAGTCGACCAAGATTTGTCATCTTTATCTAATATCCTACCTGAGTTCTGTCTGCATTCGAAGGCCGAGAATACCAAAAGAAAATATTCATATGCATTTAACAATTTCTGTAAGTGGTGTAATAACTATTCTTATGTTAAACCTTTACCAGCTTCAGATTTTTATGTTTCATTGTACTTAATACACCTATCAAAGACATTTAATTCGTATGCTAAGGTTGAAGAAGCATATTATTCCATAAGCTGGGCTCATAAACTAGCTGGCTATCCCAATCCGTGTTATTCAAAGTTGTGTATATCGGTTAAAGAAGTAGCTCATAGAAAGATTGGACATGTTATTGTAAATAAAAAAGAACCAATTACATCAGATATTTTAAAGAAAATTGTTACTAAATATGGTCAAGAATGGAACAATCTTATAGAAATTAGAATTTGTTGTATGTGTCTTATTAGCTATGCAGGGTTTTAAAATTTTCTGAAATCATTATGGTAAATTTAAAAAGATCTGATTTAAATTTTACTGATACACATGTCTCTTTGCTCATACAGAAAAGCTAAACTGATCATTATTGAGAAGGCACACAGGTTTTAATTGCTAGAACAGATACACAAACATGCCCTGTTAGTATGTTAGAGAAATATTTATTATTATCCAATTTTGACGCATCATCTTCAGATCATATATTTAGATCCATGTATTTATGTAAAAAATTGAAGTCTTATAAACTGAGAGGTCTTAAACCTTTATCATATACTAGAGTAAGAGAAATTATATTATCAGCTCTTGAATCTATTGGTTAAGATAAGTCCAAATTTGGATTACATAGCTTGAGATCAGGTGGAGCTACGGCAGCTGCATCAGCTGGCATTCATGATAGATTATTTAAGAAGCATGGTAGATGGGCTTCAGATAAAGCAAAAGATGGCTATAAAAGAAAAACTGACAGTGTCTAAAAGTTTGGGAATATAATTTTCATAAATATACTTTATATATGTATTACTCTTTGTTCATATCTACTTGACTTTCTTTGTCTTTCGGAAGGCTGCTACAGCTGTAGACACAATTATCCTATTTATGTATGGTTTTATTTATTAAATGATTTATATTCGTTTGAGTTGGCGAATTAGAATATAGATATATTTATTATAGGTATTAAGTCACATGCCGTTGTAACGGTCAAGTGAGTGTTTACTATAAACACGTGTGTGTGTTTATATCAAGCACATGGTGTGTGTTTACGTTCAATTTGATTGGATGGCATATACCCGTATTGCCGGTTTTACGGGTATATTCCCTCATGATTTTCGTGAAAAGCATGATTAAGTATTACTTAAGGAGTTAGTTTAAGAAAATTAAGTTATTCGAAGTTTGCCTATAGTTCAACGTAGCAGCATTCGTTATTATGTTTACCCACCCACTCCCTCTTTTGTGGTTATCGTCAATGGTATATATGCATATATTACATCATATTAATATGAATTTTTCCTTTTTTGATTGTGTTACTGTATATAACTGTGCTATTGTATGATTGGATTGGTAGTGTGCCTGAGTTTAAAGTGAAGGACTTTTATAAATTAGTTTGAGAATCATATTGAATGTAAAGTTAATATTAAAGGCTGCTACAGCTGTAGGCACACCTATCCTATTTATGTGTTGTTTTATTTATTAAATAATTTATATTCGTTTGAGTTGGCGAATAGAATATAAGTCTTATTCTTAACAGGGAGTGCCTTTATTGTGTGACAAATACTTTTAGCAAAGCTCTTTGTAGTTAAATCATATAAGAGTAAAGAAAGATGATGCTATACAATCCATTACAAAACTTATAACCTACATTGAGTGTCTATTCAATAAATGGGATGCCAAAGTCCATGATATTATATTGGATGTGCAAAATCTCAATATGACTGACTAGTCTTTGACGAAACATTAATATCCTTAGTAAATAAAATGGCGTACTCAGTAAATAGATATATCAGATTCTTCAAACGTTTTTAATTATTGGTTGAAAAATAGTCGATGGATATTGTTCGATATATGTCCTTAAAAATGACAAGGCATTAACGAGTTTGAAAAGGTGTAATATTAAACAATGGATTTTCTGAAACATTGAACCATAGAATGAAAATTAACGACAACAATGTCTTTCTTTTTTCTTATACTGCTGACGATTTTTTTCTCTTTGACAGTATATTTGCCATTTCACAAAAGTCTTTATATAAGGGCAGTCATTACTGCAAAAAGTAAAATACCGAAAAGTGTAAAAGACAAATTAAACAGAAAGTCCTTTATCAAATCGAAATTCAAAACCTCGAACACAACAAACGAATTAACAAAAAATGTCATATTCCTGACTTGGAACAGACATCCCTTATGTAGCAATTATCTAGTCGTCTCACTTGTATATCAGTGGCATTAAATACAAAGATGTGTGAACTAAACAGACAAAAATAGGTAAAAATTGCAAAATAAGGGTACAACAGTCAACATTGGGTTTTAATCTTAAATACTATGATAACGAACAAAAATGTAACAAAGAAACGCAAAAATACACATAGACAAGCACATTAGCAAAAAAGAAAAACGTGATTACATTTTTTATCATAGAATAATAAAATGGGATATAGAAGTAGCGAGCAAATGGATATCATTATTTTGGCACGATGAGTGAGTAAAACAATAAAAAGGACATTAAAGGTGAAATTGCACATATAAATTCAGGATAATCTAATATAACGAACATTGTCGTGTTTAACTTAGAAGTGTTTTTTTATATTTTTTTTTTTAATATGCTCCGATAAAAAAAATGATCGTCATGGATAATTCAGACATAATTAGTTAGATGATTTAACATAACAACTAATACATTTGACCAGTTTAACAGATTACAAAATAGATAAACTCATCATAGATACCAGGATTAAAATCTAATATTTACGGTAACGCCAGACGCGCATTTCGTCTACAAAAGACTCATCAGTGACGATCGAATCAAAACATGTTTAAAAGGTCAAATAAAGTATGAAATTGAAGAGCATTGAGGACCAAAGATTCCTAACAGTTTTGCCAAATGAAGATAAGGAAATATATTCCTGAGGTAGAAAAGCCTTAGTTTTTCAAAAATTCTCAGTTTTGTTAACAGATACACTTTACAATTTTGTATCAAACTATATCAAATTATAAGATAACGTGTGCTTGTGGAAAGTATTTTAATCAATTGCTATATAAAGCATGTTTTTTTTATTTGTTTTAATGTTGACTTGTATTGAGAAATGAACTCTAAATTGTGATAGATGTCATAAAACAATGTATGAGGCCCATGACTATTTACAATTTCTATAGACATGTTTTAAAAAAGTCAATTGGAAAAAACGTAATAAATTATAATTGTCGAATATATGTGTTGCATTTTATCACAAAAAGACAGGTCGAAGCATTTTAAAATACTATATAAAGAATAAAATCTACATCACAGCATTCAATAAAAATGACACTAAAATGGCCTTCTTTTGTGTTTCAGCTAGTACCATTTCCATTTTGTCTGGTCTTTTAACGTTCAAAATGGATCTAATTGCCAAACTGTACAGGTCTATCTATTCTCTTTCTTTAATAAATCAACTTTAACATTAAGTAAAAACATTAAATAAGTGGGAAAACGATCAATGTCTGCGTCAATATTTATGACTGGAGCTGTTCCTTTCGCCACTTTGATACAAATTATTCATCCAGACTGTTGACATACAAACTATTAAAAATACCATTCTCTGTCTCGTTTACATGAATACAAAAGTACCTAATGCATAAAACAACGCTATGATATACATGATGATTATTCATTCTCTACGGCTAACAACACATCTAATTGTCACCCGCATATGGAGTGTTTTACAGCAGATTTAATATACGACAACATAAGATTTACTCTTCTAGCGCAAATACATTTCAAAATTGACATTATTCTAACTTCTACAGTTATCCTTCAGACGGTTGTTATAAATAATCGACTGTATTATTTACTGGACATATTGTATCATTTATATTGAATGATTTTTGTTGACCTTAAAAAGGTTCATAGACATTCACGATTGTTTATAGAACATTCAATGATTAATTGAGGTATGATACTTTCTTTTACAATTGACGTTTTTCCAAAGTAAACAAACCAGTGAGCTGTTATGTTTAGATAGTCGTATATTAGGGATATTTTTCGCATATTTTTGCGACCTCTCTTGTGTCTTCTTGTCTTCTTTATCTATTAGCGGCAAGTGCAAAAAGTAAAATCACAAAAATACTGAACTCAGAGGAAAATCAATTCGGAAAGTCCATAACCACATGGCAAAATCAAATAACTAAACGCATCAAAAACGAATGGACAAGAACTGTTATATTCCTGACTTGGTACAGGCATTTTCAAATGTAGAACATGGTGGATTGAACCTGCTGTTATAGCTAGCTAAACCTCTCACTTGTATGACTGTCACATCAAATTCCATTATATTGTCACCGATGCGTGAACAAAACAAACAGACACAATAGGTAAAAATGTCAAAAATAGGGGTACAGCAGTCAACATTGTGTTATCATCTTAATCACTATAAAAACAACAAATGTAACGAAGTAGCACAAAAAGGCATACATCCAATTAACATCCTCATTTTGATTATATTATACGATTTTTTTTGTCTATGTAAAATGCAACCATCAAGGAAGGAGGGTTTTGAGTACTGGTGAAAAAATTGCGCGTTTGAAATTCGCACAGGTAGACATGAAATAATTTTGTCGTTCAAAGTATGACGTGTTGCATAAATACAGTCACGCAAAATAGATATAACAAAAACTGACTTGACAGTTAAAGTAATAAAAATAAATAAAATAATAGTGTGGTTCTTAGCTCCATGTTTTATATAAACTAGTTCCGTACTATTTATTTCTTAACTTTATGAAGAAGAACAAGTGTCTAGAGTATCAAAAGTATAAATTATTATTAAATGGAATGACGTCGTCAATTCTTTGACTCCTTTGTTTAGGTTACACAATTTTCATTCGCAAGGGTATAAGGGAAAGTAAGTAATTATTTCCTTTGGAAGAACATGAATTGTTAAATATATCGTAAATAAATAATCTTCATGAAACTGAGATCTGAATGATTGCTTGTTCGGACGTTGCTCTGTATATTATTGTAAGTAAAAAGTAATCTAGGACATAGTCTTGTATGTAATAACAGATATGCCACTTTGTCTACTAATTTTACAAACAGCCATAATCATTAAACTTTCAATGATACTAATACTAGTACTCTCACTTGCATTATTTATCTAATTTAATCCAAAAAAAAGATAAAATTATCGAATTACAAGGAAATTACACACAGAAATCCCTTAACAAATGGTGATATTAATATACCAAACTAATTAAACTTATACAAAACAACTTGGTACAGGTATTGTATTTCCTTATGAAGAACATGGTGGACAAAACCTGGTTTTATATGTAGGTTTACCGATCACTTGTACAAAAGTCGCATAAACACCATTATATTGACACAGATGTGTGAGCAAACCAAACAGTCATAATTCTCTAATTCAAAATATGGATAATTGCATGTCAATTAATTGGGTCTGTTATTCAGTTTGACAGCATAAAACATACTAATTTGTGAACATTTCAAACCTGACCAAATCTGTTCACCTAAAAATTCATACGCCAATTTTTTTACATGAATTTTCATCCTTTTTCTTACTATTTTTTACATGAAGTATATAAATGAGAAATACGAAATAAATTTCGAAGGTATATGAAAATAATTTGTATAAAATACACTGCCAACACACCAAATTTTGAAGGACAATAACTGGGCCCTTGGACCTCGTATAAAAAACAAATCTATGTTATCAAAGAAAACAAATGGCATGAAGACACTCTATGGACAATGAGTCATTATGATCTGAACAGCTCTGTTAAAAGCGACTGAACAATAATATTTTAAGTCCATGTTGAATCTGTTCAATACTGTAAATTCAGAAACTATTACGTGCTTTTATTATTGCGATTTTTGTCATTTTAGACTTAAATGCGATTTCAATTTTTACGCTTTAAAGAAAAATCCTGTTTAATTCATATAAAATATTTGAAAATGCGAGTTTAAAGTTGTTGCGATTACAACTCGCATTTTTCGCAATGATAAAAACCTCGTAATAATTTCTGAATTTTCAATATCAGTTTCCTTAAAAAATCAACATCATACTGAAATATGCGAAAAGTACTGTTTTGGCTGCAATCAAATTACCTGCACTGTTCTGATTTGATTGCAAACAGACTATTCTGAACAATACCGAAGTGAAAACACTACAAATTGACTTACATGCTAAAAATTTAAGATGATGTTAAGGTCATATGGACCGTTTATGACTGAAGACTATTGGCTCCTTTAAATATAAAAAGAAGAAGATGTGGTATGATTGCCAATGAGACAACTCTCCGAAAGAGACCAAAATGACACAGAAATTAACAACTATAGGTCACCGTACGGCTTTCAACAATGAGCAAAGCCCACACCGCATAGCTAGTTATAATTGGCCCCGAGATGACAGGTATCGCTGAAAATTATAATATCGTGGAGACTGTTTCTGGTGGTATCTTCAAGCCCAATTTTCATAAATGGTTCACACGAAACTTGAACTCTAAATTTGGCCACTAATTGTATAACGTTTCAGTTATAAAATTATTTGAAAAGGGTCCCATATATTCCAATAAAATACTTTTTTCAAATATTACTTAGGGTTCCGTTTTTTACACTACAAATTGATTTAGAAAATGTCTGTTAGAGAATACTTACCCTCCTTTGTCAAGTGCGTTTACCTTAATGTGATTTTGTTTTTAAATGTATATTGTTGTATCATTCAACTCTCTTATCGGCTTTCAATTTTGCTTTTTACGTAAACTAGGCGACAATTAGCGCTAATCATGAAATAAATTGACAACAGTTTTAATCTTTATTATGATTATAACGAATTTGTTGGTATTGGATGTATCTAACACGGAAATGGCACAGTTGTGCAGAATGTGTCTTGGACAATCGAAACTGGTATATAATGAATATTTATGAAGAAGTATAAAATGTAAAAAATGTTTAAATAAAACCATTTTGAGAGGTGCAAATCTGTCATATGTGTGCTCTGAGTGAAAAACTCTGTAGGTTAGTGGCTGATTTGATACCAGAATCAAGTCCGTAAAGAAATAAAAACCATTTCTTGAAAGAAAAGAAAACAGACTAGACACGTTCAGAAGTTGAAGACTAATAGCCACAGATAAGATACTGAAGATTTAACATTTTACTGAAGAACTGTTGTTGTAAGATCCATAAGTAACATTTATCGTCGAGGGTGTTTGATTTTGTCACCTTTTATGAACTTTTGCGTTTTTTAATTGAGCTTGGAGTTTAGTATTGTTCTTATATCTTTTGACAAACCTTAAATGCCAGTGAATAGTTAACACCTGTTTGTATAGTTCATTTTCATGAAAAGAACAGTTAATATTTTTAAAATGATACAATATTGTGTCGCATAAACAACACAAAATAGTAAGTAAAAAGACAAAAAGTTTCAATAATTATATAAGCACATGCCCAATATACATGTATTTGATCTTGTAGATCGTATACTGTCAGTTTTTAGTGTTATTTTAACTCGTATACTGACAATATAAAAATGATTGACGCTGAAGCGAGATGATGTTTCATTTATTTTGTCTGATACAGATAAACGACAAAGCCTGGGATTTGGAACAAGCTTGACATTGACATCTGTAACTATTCTAACCATATAAACAGATGAACAAAGTTCAACACTAGTTAGTAGTTTTTAACATATAATAATCATGATCGAGTTTAAATTTCCGTGGCTTATAAAATCTACCTTGCATTGACATTTAATGTGTATGCAACTTTAAAAAAACACAGACATCGTCGCTATCTTTTCTCACAATTCAATTTCTTCGATAGAGATTTTCAGATATTTTTTTACTGAAATTCCGTCTATACATTTGAATAAAAAAAAACTTATTAGACATATGGATAGTGATAAGCTTATGTATAAAGGTCAAGGCTTAACATTATGTTCGTAATCGAATTGGTCGCCTTTGGGGAAATCTATTAAAGTAGCCAGGTGTGTACGTGGTGAGCTATCATCATAATCCTCAGTTTATACGGTAAATATATTAGATTGGTCGAATCTTGGTATACATGTGATATACTTTACCACATACATGTATTATTCATTACAAATGAGATTTAATGTGAGGTTATATTTACATTATACCCTTACTTGTTTATAGCCTCGAATATTATCGCAGGTATATTTTATTGACCTTCACCAATCAAATATTACAAATGCATATTAAACAAATATAGATATACCATAACAAACATATCATATGTTTTGTCTTGCATTGGATTTCGTTCGATATATATCTGATCTGTTTAATGCATGATTAAGCAACTCTTCAAAATTGAGAAAGAAAGATTTTAAAGGTCCAATCAAAAACAATAACTCAAATAAAGAGAGACATGACCAAAGCCAAAAGATAAGAAAGACAACCTCACTAACAACACTTACTAAAACACTTTACAATAACAGGATATCTAATGGGTCGGGAAAGCACATTTTGTTTCACTAATGGCACAGATTAAAAGTATCGTTTGAAAACATTATTTTTTATTATCTATACTTTTTAACTATCTTTTAAAGAAAGGTAAAACTTTAACAAAATAATAATCGAGTTCCACTAAATAACAGTTAATACATCGTGCATTTTAGTTCAAAACACTGACCGGCATCTATTAGCTGCCTGTTTTGGATTATTTTGTTTTACTTTTTCAAACATTAATCCAATTGCTCTGCTTCCTGAAAAATGTGTTAATCTATTAGAAAATTATTTCAATCGCTTATTATTGATTACGATGTAAGTGTGTGTAATATTAATCGGTTCTCTTAGTTATGTATAATAATTGACCATTCACATGTTTTAGTATTTGAAAAAAAAACTTTCGTTGCAATCCTTTAAGTGATGAAATGATATTTTTTTTTTATAAAAGTCAATACAAAAGGATGTGAACGAGAAGTTACTACAGGGACATCAAAGTTGCATTAACATTCTTTGTTATATTGTACAATTACTCTTGCTGACTCGATGGTCGGTAGTTGTCCAATTAAGCATAGCAAATACAAATGAACAATTCAACTAAGAAAAAGGACGTTTATCTATTATAAATTTCATTACATATGTTTGCGGGACATTTCACACAACAATGATCATTTATATGGCATCGTGTTGTCAACCTGTACCACACATTACCGCAAAATTATATGCTTGCTTATGAAGTCTTGAACTTTTAAGGAAATGTGAGCAATTGCTCTCTATTGCAAAAAGGCGTTTGATTCAAAGGAAAACAGTGAGAAATGTCCTGGTATTGAAAAGAATGTAAAAGGGTTTCGTGTCATTAATTTAAAATCATTGCATCACATATCAATATGGGTATGTTGTTTCATATATATTTACATTTGTATATAAAAGTTTATCGCGCTCGAACAAAACATATACCTTAAAAATGAAGTCTCTTATATATTCATAAATTTGTCTTTGAATGTAATTTAAAAAAACATTATTTGTCAAACTGCGTAAACTGGTATCGTTAAATATATTAAATTAAACTACGTTAAATAAAATAGAAGCACCATGAGTGACTAAAAGTATGTATTTTGTCTTTGAGCGTGCATGGTGAAGGTATATCCAGAATAGAGCTTCGAGTACATACCATTTTTAATCGCTCTTTTTCATATTTTCTATATCATAATAAAAACCAACCCAGGCCCGATGGTATCATCAGCTCAATAGACAGTGCTTTTGTACAGTACTTATTACATACATTTCCCTAATTGTCCGTTTATAAATTGAGAAACACGCACAAAACAAATGTTCAAACCTGTCTTTTTACGGAAACCTGCCTTCTTTTCTCCAGTTCGTTTGCCTAATTGAGGTTTTGTTTTGAAATGATTTTTTATAGTATTGTATCATTCAACTGTCTTCTTAGCATTCAGTTTGACCGTTCACGGAAGCTAGATAAAAATTATCACTAACAATTAAATAAATAAACAACAGTTTGAATCGTTGTTATTCTGATAACGAATTAGTATGTTTTGAATGAGTTGTGCAGAAAAGGTAAAATAACAAAAATACTGATCTCCTAGGACAATTCAGACGGAAAGTCATAATCAAATGACAAACTCAAAAGCTAAAACACCTCAATGGATAACAACTGTCATATTCCTGACTTGGTACGTGCATTTTCTTGTGCATAAAATGGTGGGGTAAACCTGGTTTTATAACCTAGCTTAATCTCTCACTTGCATAAAAGACTCATACAATTCCATTATATTGACAATGATGTGTGAAAGAAAAACAATAATAAAGGTACCAATGTCAAAATTGGGGTAAAAAGGCAACATTGTGTTATAATCTTAATCGATATGTTTAGGAATTATTCTTTAGCAATTAAAAATTGTTTTCTAAAACGAATATTTTTCAAAAGGTATAACAATTGAAAAAAGAACAATGTTGTTTACAAACTTTGGCAGGTAAAGGTCACGACACGGTACTTATTTGGGTCAAATCAATAACAAATCTAATAAAGGTTTAATGTGCAAATATGAAAAATATATTTACACTGCAACTTACCTTTTCGCAATATTATTCCAAGCTTTCAAAACCACATCGAAATTAATAATCCAAAATCTCGAAACACTTAAAAAAATATTGTCCAAACACGAGGAACAGAAAAGTCGTGTGAGGTCACTTGACCGCAATTCGTTTCTGTTTAGATAATAAAAGAACCCCAAAAGTCATTCCGGATGAATGATCAATTTCCGTAAAAAAAATATTGTGTAGATATTTTTTATGAATATATCTGAAAATACTTTTTGTAAAGTAGCAAAGACTATTTGTAACAACTATAATAATAGTTTAATGTGTGAATTAAACCAATGTATTTTATTAGCTGATTTTACTGAATATTATCCCTGGGTATTCAGTGGTAATTTAACAGGGAAACTTGATGAAATGCTGTACACCAAGTATAATTGTTAAACAGCAATAAAGAATCAATTAGTGTTAAAAAAAAAAAGAACAATGCTGTTTAAAGCCCCGGTCACAACAGATTGTACGTTTTTTTTTTTGTCGTGGAAGACCTATAAAATGTCAAAAAAATATTTCGTGTGGTCATATCAGCTACGACATGTCCAAGATGGGTACACAACAGAGACAACAAATTGCAATTGTACCAAGTCGGTCGTGCGAAAGTCGAACCACAATAGTGATTTGTTTGGGGCTATTTTTCAGGTCATGTCATGGTATACGCGTGTTACTGTCGTGCCACTTTCATACGACTGTCGTGACATTGTCTTGAAATATGCCAGGCTCAATCGACATTAATCCAACGAAATCACCGGCAGATTATCTCTCCTCCAGCTCTTGCATCAGTGTATACTATACTGCTTAAACATCATGCGCGGTTTGGTCCATTGCCTTATCTAACATCGTCGGACATTTCGCAGGTTCCTATACTGTTCACGGGCTCGAATCAACGATAACAGGACCATATTCTTCTCTTGTTGGAGTCCGGCAAGACGCCTATTCAGCAGGGCCAAGTGTAATCGTTCTGGTGGTATAGCCATCCTCTTTAACGGCAGACGGTATGTTTTCCTAAACATTCATTCCCACTGAATTATATTCTTATAATTAAAACAAAATATGCCGAAGAACCTTCCGCTGTCGTTTGACAGATACTCAATAGTGTGCGAACATCGTACGAAATTTGATATTCGTTAGACAATCATGCGGCTGTATCACAACTGTCTTAGCTTGAGACAACCGTAGGATTGTCGTACGACAGTCGTGCAAATGTCGTAAAATTGTTCTATTAAATGGTTTAAATTCGTACCCACGACAATGTGTTTATCGCACGACAGTTGCACAACAGTCGCACGACTGTGATTAGATACTCTCACGAAAGCCACCAGACATTGACACGACAAAAAATCGTACACCATTAAAGGTGCATGTCCAATTTTCGTCCCACGACACAAGACAGCACCACGATGCTCAAAATATCGTGCGCCTATCGTACGAGGATCACAAATGACCCGCGATTTAACCAGTTTCCATGCCGTGGCGCTGCATAGATATGTCATGGGTTAGGTGTGACCAGGGCTTAATAAACAAGATTTTGAACGGTGCAGATCTGTACTATGTATCTAATTTTTTTTTTTTTTTTTTCGATCTGTGTTAAACAAAACCTGTAGTATATTGTCTGATTTGATACCAAGATCAAGCTTCAATAGAACATTATACCTTTTTGGAAAAGGACAAGTTTAGTGAACAATCGACTTCAATTTGTATATAACGTCACAGTTCCCAAATTGCAACAAGTACCTAAAATACCAATTCACCATAAATTGTAGGGATTAACAAAATATGTGTTTTTATTATTTAACATTATGCATGTCTTTCAAATAAGTAAATGTATTTAGATATCAACAAAACGTTCATAGATTATATCAACAGATGATGTATTCACTGGTACAAATTAATAGTATTCATGGACTGATATCAAATTATTCTAAATATTTGAAGAAATAAAACAAAACATCTGTAACTCGATTATTAAGAATGGGAACTTAAGGAAAAAAAAGCAATTTGAGTACTCACTTGAAAGTCGGTTCAAACCCATTTTTCAATGATTCATTAAGTATTCAAAATAGTATTTGTGGAACTATAGAGTAAATAAGGATACATCTATATAATAAACACAGACAGAAAACTTTTGTCTGGATCATAAATATTCATAGGTGAAAAACTGTCAAAAGATGTGCAGTTTTCATGTTGCAATAGTATTAAAACATTTGACTTTTCTACACTTTACACAAGTTTTCCACATTCCAAACAAAAAGACAAATTAAAAGAGTTGGTATTTCTTTGTTTCATAAAAACGAATGGCAAACGTAGATACAAGTATCTTGTCTTAGGGAGGGATAAATCCTACATTTGTACTTTGTAAAGGAACACTCTGAATCTAACAAAACATTCTCTGAATCATTGACATTATCAAGATGCTTGATTTCTCGATTGACAACATATTTGTTACGTTCGGAGGACGTGTTTTTCAACAGACTGTCGGCATTCCTATGGGAAACAATTGTCCCCCTCTGATTGCCGACTTACTTCTTTATTATTATGAGGCTGACTTTATACAGGAACTTCTGCAGAAGAAAAATAAGAAGTTAGCAATATCCTTTAACTTTACTTTCCGCTATATAGATGATGTTCTCTCACTAAATAATTCAAACTTTGACGACTATGTCTAATGCATCTATCCAATCGAACTAGAGATAAAGAATACAACAGACACAGTTAAGTCGGCTCAATATCTTGACTTACATCTAGAAATTGACAATGAGTGTCGGTTGAAAACAAAACTTTACGACAAAAGGGATGAGTTCAGCTTTCCAATTGTGAACTTTCCATTCTTATAAGTAGCAATATAGCCTTTGATTCAAAACACTTTTTACTATTGCGACCGTTTGAAAATACTAGTGCATAGTAGCAAATACGTGCTTCAATCTGACCAATATCTTATAATTCCATTGGTAAAAAGAAAAATCATAAATACTGAACTCCGAGGAAAATTCAAAACGGAAAGTCCCTTATTAAATTTTCAATATGATTAATATATATGCATTTTCATGATCCAACTTATCTGTATCTACAAAACTTTGACTTTGATAGTACTAATATCCAATGATGCATGATTTCTTTTAGCTCAATGATATTCATTGTGTATAAATCAGAAGATACAAGAAAATATTGTACAGCTTCTTGTAATGTTTAATGGCCATAGAAACAGGTGTAAACAATCCCAAAATGCCAACACTAGTTAGTAGTCTTTTACATTGTATAATCAAGATCGAGTTTTTATCTTAGTGGCTTTTAAAATCAAAGTAAAGATTTCTTTCTTGTGTTGATATTTGATGTGTATATAACTTCAAAATGCCAGACAGCGTCGGTTTCTTTTCTCACAATTCAATTTCTTTGATAGAGATTTTCAGACATATTCAAAAAAAAAACGTATGAGACATATGGATAATGGTAAGCTTATGTATTAAAGGTTCTAGGCTTATAATAATGTTCGTAATAGAATTGCCCGACTCGGGGGAAATCTATTTAATTATCAAGTGTGCACCTGATGATTTAGCGTCATATTCCTCACTGTATGCAGTACTTACAAATGAGATTGGTTGAATCTGGGTTAACATGAAATGCACTGTATTAATTTAACATTACTTATTAGATTTAATGTGACGTTTAACAAACCTTATATTGTTAATAGCCTGGAATATTGCCACAGGTATATAAAATTTCCCTTCGCCGACGAGCGTGACTGTAGTTTTAATTTCAGTTTGTGCAGAGCTAACCTGTTTAATTGGATGTGATAGCATTTCAAATTGAGAACTGACCAATCAAACTGGCATTGGCTTTCGTATTTATTGATGCATATCAATATGGGATATATATTTCCCAACTTATTCGATATTCAAGAGCTTGCAGCTCCTACTCAGACTTTGTAATACGTCATCAGTGTCTGAGTAGAAAGTTGATGAAACAGGGGTATGTCAAAGAACGTCTCGTTCTTTTTCTAAAAAAGTTCATCGGAAGGTACCAAGACCTTGTTGATAAATATTCCGTATCAACTTCTCAAATAATACACGATGGTCTTGATGTATAGATTCTTCGTACTGATGTTGTTTATCATCTTAACAACGTGTTTTATAGTTCTTTCATTTGTCTTTGTTCTATTATTAATATTACTTTTACTGTTAAATGGTTTCATGTGATATCCGTTTCACGTGGCTCGGTACTTATACATCTCGTCAATGTGTTTGTATTGGCTTTCATTTTTTTGTGGTTTGTTTTGTATTTGCGACTTTTTGTATTTCTTTTGTTCTTATAACGTGACTCTGTACTTTAAAAGATCCCGTCAATATGATATTGTTCTATTATATGTCATTATGATATATTTCTATTATGAATTACAATATACGTTGAACCACTAACGTCAAAATCATTCAATCGCGTAGTGGTATTAACTATTTTTGGATTCTTATAAATTCTATATATAACTTTTGGACTAGTTTAAATCTCGGTCTATTTCTTAAATTTATTCTTACATACTTTTGATTTTTTAACCCTGTATGCTAACATTCCCATGAAAATTATTATTGTTTGTACGCACATTGAACGACAAATTTATGTGACGTATAAAATTTTCTAGCGTCAGACACTCAATAAATGTGTTCGTAGATAGTAGATGTTTTTGTGTTCTGTTAAATTGTTCCTTTTAAAATTGTTAAACGATGATGACTGATGTACCCATATTTTGACTATTATATTTATTGTGTCTGTTTATTTAACGCATCAATGTAAAAATATCGGAAATTGATGAGACTGTCATTACAAAAGTGAGAGGGTTAGCGCTATAGAACCAGGTTTAATCCACCATTTTCTACATTTGAAAATGCCTGTACCAAGTCAGGAATATGACAGTTCTTGTCCATTCGTTTTTGATGCGTTTTGTTATTTGATTTTGCCATGTGATTATGGACTTTCCCAATTGATCTTCCTCTAAGTTCAGTATTTTTGTGATTTTACTTTTCACATAGGCATATGTGTGATGCATAATTAAGAAATTCGTCAAATCCAAGACAATGAACAGAAAAAAAGATACAAAAGGTCCAACAACAACAATATTTCAAATAAAGAGCGACATGACCTAATCCAAAAGATTTAAAGGACGACCAGACAAACAACACAAACTAAAACACTTTACAATATCAGGCTTTATAATGGGTCGGGGGATCCACTTCCTGTGTCACTAATGGCACAGATTAAATGAATCTTTTATATACATTTTTATTATAATTTATACTTTGTTCACTTTCATTTGAAGATAGGTAAAACTTTCACAAAAATAATAATCGTGTTCCACTCAATAACAAATTATACATTGTGTACTTCATTCCAAAAAAAAACCGACTAAGAATAGTTCTTTCGTTGGAATCCTTTAAGAACGGAAACGATATTGTTTTTCATAAAAGTCAATATCAAAGGATGTGGGTGAAAAGTTGCTGCAGTGACATCAAAGCTCCATATGTTGCGCAAACATACATAGTTATATTCTACAATCAATCATGTTGATTTTATATTCTAAAAATATTAAACTTAGAATAGGGACCCTTATGTACTACAATTTCCGTTACATTTTTTGTTGGACATTTTACACAACAATGAACATTTATATTGCATCTTTTGCCAACATCTAGCACATAGTACCGCTAAAACATGTACCTACCTTTGGACGTCTAAAATTTTGAAAGAGAAGTGAGCAATTGCCTCATTGATAAAAAGCGGTGCATTCGAAAAGAAATGTTCTGTTTTAAACAAGTATCTTAAAGGTTACGTGTCTTTAATTTAATCAACGCATAACATTAATAAAGTGTTTCTAACACATGTTTCTGTTTGAAAATTATTGATGTAAAAATACGCAGCATCGTCTGGTCTCTGTCTCGAATGGGAAGAAAACGTTAAGAAACCAATATAACATTTCTCTGTTGGGATCTGGTGTTAGACTAACTTGTTTGACCATATCCAACATACCGTCTTGTTGTTCGATTTTAATGTACATTCCGTCATTAAAATATACAGAACCTGTTCTTGGTATTTATTTTTAGTTTTTCATATTGTATTTGTCTATGTGTATAGTTATACCCAAATTGTTCACAGTTGTAGTGTATCATTGGTAGTCAAGCAAACATGCGATAAACTAACTCGATCACATATCACGTTCACAACTTATAACTTAAAATTGTAGATATTACATTTAAGTCATGAATAGTATGTTTTAATCCAGCATTTTGTACATAAAAAAATGCCTGTACCAAGTCAGGAATATAACAGTAATGTTGTTTTTCATTCGTTTGGTGTGCTTTAAACTTGTGATTTAGCCACTTGATAAGATAATTTCCATTTTGAAAATTCAATTTAGTCGTTATTTTGTTATTTTACTTTTGACGTCAAGAAAAATAATTGTTTATCATTATTGACGTTATCCCTACCTGTATCGTTTACCCGTTATTAAACAAAAATTAAAAATTAATGTGAAATACTTTCTTATTAGTATTATATCATCACTTATTAGTGAGAGATACTGTAAGAGACTGAAACCCAAATGTTTAATCAAAAGACGATTACATTGGAATTATAGCAGGTGGTTAGGAAATGAAATATAATTACAAAAGTAGCGAGCACCAATGTAAATTCAAAATGGGTAGGTAAGTCTATGGACTGAAGGTAAAAAGATAAATTAATTAAGCAGGAAGAAGATTTCAAGCAGATATTCAAAACTTATATGCCAAAAAATAAAACATCTTATCGGTTTTTGTTATCGACATGTGTTGACATTTTTCTTTCATCTATACATTTTTGTATCTTTCGTCTATACATTTTTATTAATATGAAGTCATCAAACAACTTCATGGAACTCTCTTTGACACATAATAGTGGTTTGAGTAAAATAAAGGCTTTCAATCTCAAATAAACAAACAACGCCATGGCTAAAAAAGTAAAAGACAAACAGACAACAAAAATACACAAAACACAACGTAGAAAACAATACACATAACGACACGAACCCAACCAAAAATTGGGGGGGATGCATCATTAGTCTAACTTGTAGTACAGTTCCAGTTTTTCATGATGTTTATATATGCAAATGAGAAAAATACAACATCTATTATAATTATATGGTTCGGAAATGTATAACAAACACATAGATTACCCTAGTTGTATTTGGCAAAACTTTTAGTCCTCAGTGCTCTTGAACTTCCTACTTTATTTAGGCTTTTTTACTTTTTTGATTTCGAACGTCACTGATTAGCCTTTTGAGGACGAAACGCGCGTCTTGAGATAATACAAAATTTTAAACCTGGTATATATGATGAGTTTATTTACAACCACTGGGTCGATGCACCTGCTGGTGGAATTTTTATTCATACCAGAGGGTACCACCAGCCAGGTAGTCAGCACTTCTCTGTTGACATGAGTTATCATTGATATGGTCAAATTTATAAATTAATTGTTTACAAAACTTTAAATTATTGAAATAATCAGGCGTTTCTACTTCAAGAATACATTACCTTAACTGTGTTTGGCAACAATTTTTGGAATTTTTGGTTCTCAATGCTCTTCAAGTTCGTACTTCATATGGCCTTTTTAACTTTTTTTTGTATCTAAGATAAGTTTTTTTAATTTATTGTTTCAACTCATCCGTTTAATAATACACTTGCGCACGGATATGTATGTCAAATAATAGCATTAAATTACTCCGATTAGAAACAATGTCACGAAAAATATGAATAAACTTAGTTTTAACTTCCTTTAAACACTTCTTAAAATAAAATAAGACATATTGAAGTATATAATCATAATGAAACTATTTAAAAAGGATATTTACACCGCAAAAAAAACCCAGGAAGTTATATTAACTTGTCAATGAGCTGGCGATATTTATGTAATGGGAAATTCCACCATGTTTCGATATCGCCCATTTGTTTTATAATATAGATTACTGTCTCACTACAAATGAATATGAATTCTGGCTTTAATGAAACAGAAGAAATAATACATAGTCCAAAACAATATCGTCCACATTGCCATTATAGAATTGGAATAATAATTAACTGTGTCGTATTTTGCTGTATAGTGATCGCTGTATGTGCCACTATCTCAACCATTCAACGTCACAAAGTACAAAACATAAAAGTAGAAAAAACACAGGATGCATACCATATATGTATATCGTCCCATACTATTAATGACACCGACGCTGTACAGAACGGACAGAGGAAAGTTCCATACAGTATGGTTTCTACAACAGAAGCTGTTGTTATTTTCATTATGATGGTAAGTGCTTCATAGTATCATAAGTGTCTGTCCTTCATTAATGTGATTACATATTTTTAGTGTAATTACACCTTAAATGGACAAATAAAGGTGATTTAAGTCGGATTTGTAGAACATATAAAAAACCAAAGTTCTCTCTCGAGAAAGAAAAATATACACATCAATAATAAAACGATTCGTGAAAAGTAATAATAATAAATAAGTATGCTAGATATTAATTGGTTGGTAGCTGGTGTGTTATATTTGTGTTTTTCCTTCATCTAAAGAAAATCTATATGTTTCAACTCCGCCATATACTTGCACGAGTATGTTATCCATGGCATCTGATAACCGAGCACGGAGACGCTAAGCTATTTGTGTTTTGTTTTAACTGCAATTGTTTGTCACGTTTTTAAAGTGATCACATGTAATTGAATGGGAAATCTCAATTTACCATTCCTTTTGACATTCGTTTTTTTTTTTTTTTTTTTTTTTTTTATTCCTGGGAATCAAATTCCTTCGCTTGTTGGCTCAAGAATTTTTTTTTTTTTTCTCGTCAGTTATTTTTCGTTAGTATCCCCTCTTAGTAGGATATATTGATCTGTTTAAAATCCTTTATTTCGGAATTCGTTATCTTTGACGCACGTCGTTTCTGTACTTTATTTCAATCACGTTTTGTTAATAATAGATGTACAAAATCAATAAGTGTTTATCAAATAAATAAAATACATCTATTTGATATTATCATATTTTCGTATATTATAAAAAAAAATAATGTTATCTATTACAATAATCTTTAATGTGTAAATTATTATCACAGTAAAATGATTTACACCAAGAAAAAGATTGAACCTCTAAAATTTATACCAGAATGAGCTTATTTTTAGACTGACATTCAGGTGTTTGGTTACATTTTACATATACGGTTTCTTTTTAAATAATTAAAGAATCTGATAAAATAACTTGCAAACAGATTTCAGGTCAACATGTCCTCTTTACAAAAAACAAAACAACCAACCATACCAATTTGTATACTGGTAAAGAAAGACCAAAGAACCAAACAGTTTCCTTGCTGATTAAAGGGGAATACTTAGCACCTAACACAGGTTTGTAAATGATAGTTGGCTGCCTGATGCTCTCATATATGAAAAATACGATCAGACAGTCAGAAATAGAAACGAAAACAGATTTCACAATAGTCAAATAGTTATCAAAGGTACCAGGATTATAATTTCGTACGCCAGACGCGCGTTTCGTCTACATAAGACTCATCAGTGACGCTCATATCAAAATATTTATAAAGCCAAACAAGTACAAAGTTGAAGAACATTGAGGATCAGAAATTCAAAAAAGGTGTGCCAAATACGGCTAAGGTAATCTATGCCTGGGAATAGAAAATCCTTAGTTTTTCGAAAAATTCAAAGTTTTGTTAACAGGAATTTTATAAAAATGACCACATTATTGATATTCATGTCAACACCGAAGTGTTGACTACTGGGCGGATGACACCCTCGGGGACGAAACGTCCACCAGCAGTGGCATCGACTCAGTGGTGTAAATAGTTAAGGTCTTTCCCCTACCTGGGAAAGACCTTATTGTTTTTCTAATGTTTTTTTTTCTTCCAACATTTTTTTGACATGCCCTCCCCCCGTTTCTATTGAAGTCATCAAGACCAAATATTGACCATCGATAGATCTCATTATGACGTATTACCAGATGAGGCTGTGTAGGATTTCATCATCCCCTTTGAGAGTTATATCCCCTTGAAGCACTTATTTTATTTGCATTTTTCTTAAAAAGTATTAGAGATAGAATAGAATTGAAAATGGCAGCATGAACAGGAACAGATGGCAATGTTAATAAACATAAAAAAAATGTAGTTTTTTTGCCCTAATTAGAAGTTATTTCCCTTGAAAAATTATACATTTTTGGAAAAATTATATTTCGAGAACCGGAAGTCGTAGAGACTTGGGACCTTCACCAATATTCTTTAATTCATGTGACCTTTAATTTGCACCAAGGTCAAAGGTCACCGAGTGCAAAAAGAAATTTCGCTGCAATTTCAAGCTTCCATATTAAGAAAACTATAAGAGTTTGCTGCACTTATACTGTGTATAAAATGTTCCTCTCGACGAGCTCTACATTTTATACATTAAGCTAAAAAATGTCCAACTGTCTGTTCAAAAGTTACAACAACATAATTCTTAAAACTATAGTAACAAGTGTATATCTTTTAAAAGGTAACAGATATCAACCTACTATAAACTGCAAAGATGATCAGTAGTTCAAGACCTTCAATTTGAGGTCAATGTCAGGTCATGATGAAATTTCACCTTGACCTTCACATTATACTATGACCTTGACCTTGTGATATTTGAAAGGTCAAGTGGTCGTGAGTTGAATGGTGATAGTCCCATGTCTCAACGACTTCCGGTTCTCAAGTTTTGTATTGCATCATATATTTGATGATTAATTGTGACCTTGGTGAACTTTGAAATTGTCCCAATTCTTTTTCTATAATGTTGTCCTTCAACTGTAGATCATTTATCATTTAACAGATTTGAGATATCTATTGTCGTTTTAGAGGTAATGCAGTTTGAAGTTTTTCGAGCGGAGGCATGTATTTCTGAATCATCAAGAGCTTACCACTTAAAATGTTTTAAAAATTGAAGAGGTTGACATAGTTATATGTTTGACCAAATACCAAAAATATTCCACGGAAAAAAACGCCAAAAAATCATTTTGAAATTTTCATGTTTTGCATTGACTTTGTAAGTTTCATAACTTCTATTTATATCGTTGATATTGCATCATTTTTGGCACTTTGTCAAATTGGGTCATCTGATATATCAAATTGAAGGTCTCAATAAACTCTACTTAAAAATGAAAAATTTAAACCTCTTTTTCATCCCAGGTGGAAGGGTGGGGTCATTTAGTGCAAAAATTCAAATTTCTCAGATGGTAAGGTTGTCGCATATCAAATGAAAGAACATAAAGCGTACATTTCAAATTTCAAATTGACGTCCCCCACAAATTGGTTGGATGGGGTCATTGAGTGCAAAAAATGAATTTTCTTTTACGACAGGGTTGTTGTATATCAAATGAAAGGTCATGATGTGTACATTTGAAATATCAATTTCCCGACCTCCAAAAATTAGGTGGATGGGGTTATTAAGTGCAAAATCTTACTTTCTAGAAAACGAAGTTGTCGCATATCAAATGAAAGGTCATCTACCCTGTGTTACATATATCATACTTCCGATCTCAAAAATGTAGGCGAATGAGGTCATTAAGTGATAAAAGCGAAAAGTTTCAGAAGGTATGCTTGTCGTATATCAAACGAAAGGTCATACAAAGAACATTATGTAAACATCACTTTTACAGGAAAGACCTTTCAATTGTTTTACAAACAATTGAGATACTAGTTATCAAAGGTACCAGGATTATAATTTAGTACGCCAGACGCTTGTTTCGTCTACATAAGACTCATCAGTGACGCTCACATCCAAATATTTATAATGCCAAACAAGTACAAAGTTGATGAGCATTGAGGATCAGAAATTCAAAAAAGGTGTGCCAAATACGGCTAAGGTTATCTAAGCCTGGGAATAGAAAATCCTTAGTTTTTCGAAAAATTCAAAGTTTTGTTAACAGGAATTTTATAAAAATGACCACATTATTGATATTCATGTTAACACCGAAGTGTTGACTACTGGGCTGGTGATACCCTCGGGGACGAAACGTCCACCAGCAGAGGCATCGACCAAGTGGTGTAAACAGTTATCATAGGTACCAGGATTATAATTTAGTACGCCAGACGCGCGTTTCGTCTACATAAGACTCATCAGTGACGCTCATATCAAAATATTTATAAAGCAAAACCAGTACAAAGTTGAAGAGTATTGAGGATCCAAAATTCAAAAATAGACAAGTATAAGATTATATCATTCAAGGTTTCTTAGTTTATAAATAAAGAAAATCAACATAGCGTATATGTAACTTTAAAAGTATTTACGGCAATAAAATAATGCAATTTAAGGAACAACTTAATTTGCAGTCTGAAATATGTTTATTTGAACGAGCTAAAGAATATAGACGGCGGTGCCATGTATGCGTATACGGTTGTACTTCTAATGATATACATTGTACTAACGCTAAAGTCAATGTCAGTGTTTTTCAAAGCAACAATTAACACAACAAGATATAAATCTTTTGCGTCCAAATCGCTTTTCTAGATTTTCATTTACCAGGAACTGTTATGTTTTATTATTTTTCACCATGCTCATCTTTTCGCATATATGTTATACATAAGAATGTAAATGATTGAAGCCATACATTGTATTTAAAGATATTTACATTTTCGGCTTAATAATGTTGAATATAATTTTCCTATTTCAGATCCTAATACTCAAAAGACAACAAACACGTTATTACGAGCACAAGGCAATAACGTTACAACCGGAGTACTTATTCCAAAAGAAGGCATTTACTACTTATACGCGTGTCTACAGTTAACATGGTATAAAATGTCGACAATGAATTCAGAGGTCACTCATTATGTACAGCTAAAGTCTGAAAACTTAACTATTGTCATCTCAGAAAGAAAAATTCATATTCCCCAAAGAAGAGGAATGTATAGTACTAGTAGAATCTTCCTTCCAATTAAATTGAAAAAGAACGATTTAATAAGTATGCATGCATCAGACAGTTCTTACGTATACGTTTATAACTCAAAAACGTCAAATATAATTGGAGTTTTTAGAGCTTCTGTTGATCATTAAGTATCAGATTAGAAGTAAGATATTTAACTTTGTTGTTTTATAGTGAGATAGTTTCATCTTTATCAATTCATTTGTTTACAATAAACAAAATCTATCCTGCTTTTGATATTTAACAACACTCTTATTTTGGTGTTCATATATCACACTTTTTAATGAATCTTTTTGCTTAATTCATACTTTAGAAGCATCATTCTCGGCCATTGTTTTGTTGTTCTAACATGAGGGAACTGTATAGTTTAGATTATATAAGGAATATTTGATTTTCTTCGAGACTTCCTCCAAATTCTAAAGCTTTTTCCAAGAAAGGGAATTAAAAACCTCATTCAAGGTATTTTACCCGAAAAACAATCGAGAAAAGTTTTTATTATAGTACAAACAGGAAGATCTTTCTATAGATACTTTACAAATACATGAGTGTATATTAACTTAAACATAATTCACTTGCAATAAGGTGTAAAAATAAACATTTTCTTTAGAAATCGATCAAGGTTATCAAGGTGACTTTATAATTGAATCATACATGACCAACTTATACTTTGTCAGACAAAATATTCTAGCTGGTCTTAGTAAACAGTCCTTGTCTGTGTTAATGAGGCAGAAAATGACCTGCATTGTAATAGAAAAACAGATGGAAAATAGAAATATGAATTATACAATTTCAGGAAATACAAGACAATGATGAGTATAACAAATGAACATAGCTTTCAATAATTATGAAAAAAGAAAATAAGGTATGATTGCCAATAAGACTACTCTCCACAAGAGACCAAAATGACACGAAAATTAACAACTGTATGTCACCATACGGTCTTCAACAATGAGCAAACCCCTTACCGCATAGTTCTTCATCTGAAAAAAAATTGGAGGATTGTCCAGGGTGTAAATAAAGAGCTAATATCGTACAATTGGAACAAATTAGTCAAACGTGTTTAATACACGGATAGTCCAGATATTTTTCTTTAACAGAGAGAAGGAACATTTAATTTCAAAAGTCGAAGTGAAACAGATCATCATGATCAATACCAAGATGAAAAGCAAAAAGTAAAATCACAACAATACTGAACTCCGAGGAAAATTCATAACAGAAAGTCTCTAATTAATGACGAAATCAAAAGCTCAAACACATCAAAGGCATGGATAACAACTGTCATATTCCTGACTTGGTACAGTCATTATTTTCTGCAGAAAATGGTAAATTAAATCTTGTATTGAAGCTAGATAAACCTCTCACTTGTATGACAGTCTCATCAAATTACATTATATTGACAACGAAGTGAAACAAAGCAAACAGACGCAATAGGTAAAAATGTCAAAAATAGGGGTAGAGCAGTCAACATTGTGTTATAATGTTATTCACTATAAAAAAAATAAAAAAAATGAAATATTTAACAAAAAAAGCACAAAAGGCATATAGACAAAGCACATTAGTAAACCTAAAAACAAGAATACAAAAATGTATAATAGCACAATCACACAATGACGGGATGTGTAAGTGCCACGTCATATGTATCAAAGAAACACAAAAAGGCATAAAGACAAAGCACATTAGCAAAGATGAAAGACAAGAATTATCAAAATTATCATAGATCAATAACACAATGATGGGATTGTAGTATGGTGAAGGTAACGAGAATATTGTGTATTCTGCGTCTTATTCTTTTTTATATTGTTATAAATAGCCGTAATAGGGTAAGTCTTGCAAGGCTTGACATTTTTGCACCCCGATTTTGTTTTGTTTTTATCTATTTGGCGTTTTGGCGATCCTGAAGTGGGTGGATAAAGAGATGTTATTCGGGAGCATTAGTTTTAAAATGTTTTCAATTTGTATACCCTTGTATTTATGTTTTACTTATTTCTTTATCAAAACTGAAACATTAAAAATACCAATGATCGAAACAACACTCCACCAAAACACAAGTGATGTAGAAATTAGCAATCATAAGACTATAACAATAAGCAAAAACCCATGATACTGTAATGGAATCTATATAAAATACTCAGAAATGACGTAAAGAAATCAAACGAGAAAAAGTATGGCCAGATTAATATGTACAGAACAATAAACGAAAACAAATAAGACAAACAGCATGTATATCATATAAACATAAAGGGGTAAATTCAGTAAATAAATATACGTCATCAGGGACCGCCTATTTGGGGGAGAGTTTTCTGTCTAAAAGTGAAGTCCTGTGCTCTTCTGATTGGTAGATAATGTTTGTAATAAATATTTTTTGATAGATGGATCAAAACTAGAGTTGAAAAAAAAATTAAAAAAAATAAATGCTGAATGTACCAATTTGTTTCCCTACAGGGTTGAAAAAGAATGGGGGTCAGTATAGGAATTCAGTGCAAATCTACATTGTTTGTAAACAAGGCCATGTGAATGCCCAAAAATGCCGCATGACCCTATGTTTTTAATGTTGCAAAAGATAGGGCTACCTTTGTACTTTCATGAATGATATATGAAAGTTTTTAATTTCTAAAGGTAAATCAGGTATAAATTTATTTCCACACATAGATTAGCATTAAAGTCAACGGGAGGTTTTTTACTGAATTTACCCCTAATCACATTTGACGAAATGAGGTCAAGGTCGGAGAAACCAAGCTGGAATCACACGTACACAAGGTTACAATCATTCCACACACAGAATAAAGATGACCTATTGATTATAGTTTACTTAAAACAGACCAAACCTTAAAACTTTATATTGACCAATAAACGATGATTATGAGGCTAATGTCAGAAAAACCCTGCCAGAGAGACAGGTAAACTTTAAAATTATGCCATGCATCAAATATACTTGACATATCGCTTATAGTATTTAATAAACCAACTTTAGTGGATGCCGTTTGTTGATGTGTACGATATTTGCTTTTCGATCATTTTTTGTACATAAATTAGGCCGTGAGTTTCTCATTTGAATTGTTTTACATTTGTCATTTCGGGGCCTTCTATAGTTGACTATGTGATATTGGGGTTTGTTCATTGTTGAAGGTCGTATGGTGACCTATAGTTGTTAATTTCTGTGTCATTTGGTCCCCTGTGAAAAGTTGTCTCATTGGCAATCATACCTCATTTTCTTTTTCAATGTCAGCAGTAACACTTAACATTGACCAATAGACCATCGAAATGAGGTTAATGGGAGACAGATAATATCTACAAGATAGACAAATACACGTACAGTTGATGCGATATCACTAGGCTTGTTTTTCCTATCATGTTGTTCCTGTTTCAAAAATGTATGCCCACTACTATGTTTTTTCAGAACTCTAATAATCTCACGGATGTTTCTCTCTTATGTTAGCTTCTACGTCCTTAATTAATTTTAATCATTGCAGCAATCCCTTGTATAAAAAAAACTTCAAAAGAAGTAAGTCAAAACTTCCTCATGGAACATTTTATTCCAATTATTTATACCAAATATGATAGATGAAACGGTGTGATAAGCTATCATAATTAACGATGATATTACTCTAAATATAAATATATATCATATATTTTCTAACACGTCGTAAGGAAAACATTCTGATTTAGGGTGAATCTTTCACCCAAATAATGGAAATAATGGTTATAACTAGAATAAGATGTATGTCAATTAAAAAGTACAAAACCAGATTAGTTACAGCCAGTTTTCTATTTCACAATGAGGGCGAGTTTATGTCTTCCCAACATAGTAACACTTTATTTCTAAAATAGCGTCCCTATTTTTTAACATGTTTGAACGAGATTATAGATATTGTAAGAGAGTAACCCTAAAACTGTGATTTTGTTAGATTTTTCAATGATGAATAAAAAGGACACAAAAACCGAGATAAGTATACGGGAAGGGATCGAACTAGAATTAAAAATATTGAGGGGAAAAAATGTAAAAGGGATAATAACAAGAGCTAAGGCAAGATGGCAAGTAGAGGGGGAGAAGGGAAGTAACTATTTTTGTAATTTGGAAAAAAAACATTACACAGAAAAAATTATTCCTAAACTTATTTTGGAGGACGAGACTGAGATAACAGATCTGAGTACTATTAGAAATGAACAAAAACAGTTTTATAAAAAATTATATACTAGTTGTAAACCATTGTTACTGAAAACTCACAGGGACACATTTCTTCAACATGATAATCCTTTTATTACAAAACCGAATGAGGAAGAGGTGGGTTCCTGTGGGGGACCTTTAACAATGCAGGAATGTTTGTCTTCTCTTAAACTTATGAAGAACTCCAAATCACCTGGTATAGATGGATTTACTGTTGAGTTTTATAAATTCTTTTGGAATGATATTAAAATACCACTGGTAAGATGTTTAAATGAGGCTTTAGAATATGGAAAGTTCTCAATCACACAAAGGCAGGGACTCATTACTTGTATACCAAAGGAGGGTAAGTCAAAATTTTATTTAAAGAACTGGCGACCTATCACACTTTTGTGTGTAGACTATAAGATTGCTACAGCAAGTTTAGCAAATAGACTAAAAAAGGTGCTGATAAATATAATTAGTCAAACACAAAAAGGATTTCTTAAAGGTAGGTATATAGGCGAATGTACTAGATTTATTTATGATCTGATGGAAAAGATGGAGGAAGACGACATTCCTGGACTTTTACTTTTAGTCGATTTTGAAAAAGCTTTCGACACGGTCGAATGGTCTTTTATACTAGAGGCTTTGTAGTTTTATGGCTTTGACAATACATTTATAAGTTGGATTAAGGCATGCTACTGTGATGCCTCTAGTGCAGTGTTAAACAACGGATATATTTCAGAATTCTTTTCATTGAAAAGAGGGGTTCGTCAAGGGGATCCTCTGTCTCCTTATTTATTTATATTAGTTTTGGAACTACTTAGTGCAGCTATTAAAAATGACCCTGATGTTGCTGGGGTATCAATTAATGACTCTGAATTTTTATTGAGTCAATATGCTGATGATTCTTCCCTAGTCCTGGATGGTGACCAAAAGTCTCTAAATGAATGTCTCAATTTGTTTGATAAATTTTCAGAATGTGCTGGACTTAGGTGTAATGTTGACAAAACTGAGGCCATATGGATTGGGTCAAAAAAGGGTAGTATGGAAAAACTTTTGCCAGAAAAAAATCTTGTTTGGAACCTTTCTGGGAGGTTCAAACTATTAGGTATATGGTTTGAGTTTGCTAAAAGGGATAAGACTCTATGTAATTTTACAGCCAAGATAAACAGTATCAAGTCACTTCTTAATACTTGGGCTTATAGAGAACTAACATATATTGGGAGGGTGGTTGTTATTAAAACTTTAGCACTTCCCATTTTGGTTCAAGTTCTGACTGTCCTTCCTAACCCCCCAGATGGGGTTTTGAAGGAGATTCAAAATATATTTTTCAATTATTTATGGAAAGGAAAACCAGATAAAGTGAAAAGAACAGTGGTTATGTCCGAACACTGTGATGGCGGTCTTAAGATGCCTAATATTTACTATTTTTGTTATAGTGTAAAAATGTCTTGGCTGTATAAATTACTAGACCCCCAAAATTATTCTCCTTGGAAAGTTTTGCTGCTTAGTTATATACAAAAATTTGGGGGGACAAAATTTTACATTTAAGTAAGGAAGGATTGCTTTACTTACCAAAAAAATTCAATCCCTTTTGGCATGATATCCTGGTTAATTTTTCAAAATTGAAAAATAAGTTGAAAGTTGAAAACAATACCGATATTCTGGCCCAGTCCATATGGCTAAATCCAATCATCAAAATGGATGGCAAGATGATTTTGAAGGGTAAATATATTGAAAATTGTATATTTTTTATCAATGATCTGGTGTCGGATAATAATACATTATTCTCATATGAAGAATTTGAGAAAAAGTATAATATCAAGACTAATTTTGTAGAGTTTTATGGTATTTTAAGTGCTATTCCAAATAGATGGAAAAGTAGGATAGAAGGTAGTTCTAAACTTGATAATATTGAAAATAAATTAGTAGATAAAGTTAAAAAAGAACCAAAATCTTGTAAATTTTTCTATAATTTATATCTGGAGGATAATAAAGTATTATCACTATCGTCCCGTAACAAATGGGAAATAGACTTAAATATACAGATTGAAGATTGGAATGCTATTTATTCCATGCCCTTCATTATAACAAGAAATTCGTTTTTACAAAATTTTCAATTTAAGATTGTTCATAGAATTTTACCATGTAATTCCTTTTTATATAAATGTAAATTAAAAGAAACTGAACTTTGTACATTTTGTTCAGAAGTTAGAGAAAATATTTTTCACATTTTTTTGGGAATGTAATGTAACAAAAAACTTCTGGTTTTCCATTATAGATTGGATTAGAAATTATGACATCTTCTTGCCTTTTAGTGCAAAAGAGGTCATTTTAGGTGTGTCTGAGGATTTTGTCAACAGTAAAACAGTTAATAATATTTTGTTGTTACTTAAATACTATATTTACAAATGTAGATGTAAGAGCGTATTGCCCGCAAAATATGGTGGGATAGAATATTTAAAGTATTGGATCAAAATAGAAAAATACTCTGTATGATTCTTAACCCCTACACAAAAAATAAAATTGGATCAAAAGTGGCAATTGTTAGAAGCAGCATTAAATTAACAAAATCAATTGTAATATTTATATCTTATTATACCATTATGATTTAATTGACCTTACAAGTGTTATTTAACTTTTTATACTTGTGTCTAATACTGTATTATGTAATTTCACATGTTTCATCTTCAAAAATAAAATAATTACAAAAAAAAAGTATACGGGAAGTTAAAGTTATATGTCCAGTCTTTAAAATGTAAATTGATTCATTTTTGTTACATAAGAAATATGACACATTTATAAATCATTAAGTTTTCTTTAGATTTAATGTTTAACCTGGAAAGCAGTTTCATTTAAGGGTGTATTCTTCTGCAGTTTCAGTCTCGTTGAAATCTCGTTCTGAAATCAATTCCAAAATATTAGATATATGTGGAAAATATAATGAATTTTAAAAATATTATAATTAAACTTAACTCTGTGAAAACCAAAAATTTTAAGAAATGTTTGGCTCCTCAGGAGTGTACATCCTAAATGGAAATTCTTGAATTGAAAACATTCAACAATAAGTGGTAGATTTTTAGGTATTTTTTTAACAAGATCTCAAGATCAAAATATGGTCATTTTTATAAATTTCCCACATACAACAACCTTGAAATTTTCGAAAAACTAAGGATTTTCTTATCCAAGGCATAGATTACCTTAGCTGTATTTGGCACAACTTTTTGAAATTTTGGATCCTCAATGCTCTTCAACTTTGTACTTGTTTGGCATTATAAATATTTTGATATGAGCGTCACTGATGAGTCTAGCGTATTAAATTATAATCCTGGTACCTGTGATAATTATTTGTTCATTGTTTAAGGTCTTACGGTGACCCGTAGATATTAATTTCTGTCACATTGTCTCTTGTGGAGAGTTGACAATCATTTTACCACATATTATTAATTTTATTATTATCAATGATCACTTCAGTTACATTCAGTCTTATTATAGATCATGAACTACTCATCAAAACCAGAATAAACTATCTTGTCTTTTGTTTTGTAAGCTGACCTTTCATTGTCAACGAACATGAACATCATGATCAGTTGTAGGTTAAACAGAATGATATAATACTATTCTTTCTAGTAAACACTAAAATCGAACACATTGCATGCAGAAATTTAATAAGATTAAACATACACCTTATATGTCTAAGAATTAAAAAAAAATTAAACCGGGTTTACAAAAAGTAAAATAGATTGATTAGTGTTCTCTATAATTTGCCTAGGAACATTATTCGGGTTTTTTAGAGAAATTCTCTCTTTTACTAGTTACCAATTTAACACTGTTTTTATGGGTATAACAATTGATTTTGTTATCAATAGATTAAACTAAACCCTTTGCTATACGTATATGTTCATTCACGGTCCTATCAATACCTATATTTTGGCATTGCACTAGGTTATAGTTTTCTCAGGGTGTTGATGACGACTTTTCCATTGGACGTGGACAGTTACTGCTTGATATTTTAGTATTTGATACATGATTTTTGTATTTGTTTTTATTGGCTATGACAAGCCTTCAGTAAATGAGAGTACTCTGTGTCTTGATATCACTAAAATACTGCACTCCGAGGAAAATTTAAAACGGAAAGTCTCGTATCAAATGGAAAAATCAAAAGCTCAAGGTGTCAAACTTTTTTTGTTTGTCTTCTATGCACTCTTCAAACTACGTCAGAGCTATAAACCTGTCTCTCTGAGCTCCTTCCATCTTGCTGACAAATCCAATTGCTTTATTTCTATGTAGATATTTTACATGTATGATTTTACTCGGACCTTCTACTGAATATAACTTAATAAACCTTATGTTTTATAAAGAGTGACAACCAACTAGATATCTTATGGCGGATAAAATAATGAGAAAACTACATTGATTGGTTTTGGTTTAGTTAACATTGCGAAGAATCATCTTGATCGGTTATGGTTTAATAATGAGTAAGAAGACTGTATGATGCGAACTCCTTTAAATCAAGAAGAATTTACGTCTTCAGTCAATACGATATAAATGTTCCTTCTGCTGTTGTCTGTTCTATTGTCGGGTTGTTGTCTCTTTGACACATTCCCCTTTTGCATTCGCAATTTTATGATGCATGGTGTTTGGTCAGGTGGCAGCTATTATCTTGTTTGTTGCATTACATTAAGCTTAAATTAAATTCGTGTTTTGGTCACGTGCTTAGAAGCCAAATTAACAATTGAGTCATGAAATGAGACCAAGACCATCATATCTATTTCAGAGGGTAACTACAGACCACGAGACAATTAACGTATCTATGCTATGAACTAACCAGTTTTTTTTATTCTTGGAATAAGACGCATTATAAAAAGACGAGGGTCACATAGGTTTTAAGGCATTCCCATGTAATGATAACGGAATCTTCATTAATAATGTTTGTATTGGTAGTAAGACAACTGCCAACTTTACGCTAATAATCATTTTGTATGTTGTTTTCTATTATTTCTTATATAAGAACATTACATTTAGGCTTATGAATATAAATTTCTGGACAATTGCCAAATTGTCATTGTTGCTCCCAATCTTACATCATCATTAGTATTATTATCAATAATAAATGAAATCAATTTAAAATATTGTAACCAATGTTAAGAGATAGTCATTTGATACAATAGAAGAACTAAATAAAGAAATTAAAACTGTATTAGTAAATATAACCAAATTTACTGACTGATTCCATTTATCTTTTCGATTATACAAATAGACATAAGTCTAGTGGTAAACACAAGTGGTTTAGCAAGGTTGAAATATATACATAATATGTCAAACATAGGGTTATTAAATAGTCAACTTTCGAGTTCGATGCTTTTTCGTCAAAAACTTAGTAAACATCATTTTTGCGTCTAGGGGCATCGTCATACCCGTTCCTATGTTGAGCAATTGGTGTTAAAACTATAATATGCTGCTATATTACACGAATTCTTCAGCAAATTGAATTCTCATAAATGACTATCAGCACTGCTGTCACCAGGGAATTGTGATTAGGTATCTACTGAACAAACATTACTTCTAGTTAATCAATGTACAATGACGGCGCTTGATGAACGCAACTAGTGCAGGTATACAGGCGATCCATCAATTTAGTAAATTACGTCATAAAGTCAAGCATAGCTGACGAGTTTTTTTCCGATGTATGACAAACTCGAAAGTGGTCTTTTCAATAGAAACTATCGGCTTTATCAAGTCAAAGTTTCTTATATTTGAAAAATATAAAAAGAAAACTAAGATCTAAACGACATGTTTCCCCTCCTAATTTTGATATCAATTAGCGACGAATACAAGTTAAAAGTATGTAAAACACAAAAGTATTCTTTAACGGGTACTGTGACTCGCCTTCGATGTCCAGATGTCTATTCTTGATCTTTAAGATTAGCTGTTGTCGCAAAAGTTTGTTTTAACAGCAACATACATTATGGGATAGTATATAACAAAGTTACTAAGGGAACTTCTGTAAGTGGAACAAATATACGGTGACACCCCTTCTCTTAATATTTACTAAATGATGGACATGTGACTATACTTATTTGAATTGGATATCTTTTTTATTATTAAAAATCGATTTGTATTTAAGTACAAGTGTGTTACAGTACTTTGATGAGTTATTGAATTAAATATCTTCAATCAATCTAATGGCAATTAATTGAGGAAATGATTGCAAGCACAGATCTTAAAATAGTTTTCAATTCGGCTTTTTTGGTATTTTTGAAATATTTCGTATCTACTTTAGTTTTATGATTTATAATTTAATGTTGATACAAAATGTAAATGGTGTGCTGGTGAAAACATTTTATGAATATTTTCACAGACAATTGTTAGTTACTAATAATAAACTTCAATCATTTGACAAAATACTCATAGAGATACACTATTGATATTGCACGCTAAATAGTTTTTACATCCACGAGAAATCAACCAAACGACACGAATAACCACAAGACATTTATGCGGAAACTGACGTCTACTCTGTGTTGTATTTCTGATTGTATCCATCTGATCATGATGAGTTCAGTCTTTTTCAACTGATTTTTATAGTTCGATTTGATGTTTTACTGTTACGCCACTGTCCCCGATTAGGGAAGGGTTGGGATCCCAATAACATGTTTACCGGTCACATTATAAATGCATGTACCTGTCCAAAGTCAGGAGCCTGTAATTTAATGGTTGTCGTCTGTTGGTGTGTTACATATTTGTTTCACGGTCCTTTTTTGTGCATAAATTAGGCCGTTAGTTTTCTCGTTTGAATTGTTTTACTTTAAAAATTTGTATTTCGGGTCATTTTATAGCTGACTGTGTGGTATGGGCTTTGCTCATTGTTGAAGACCGTACGGTGACCTTTTGTTTTTAGTTTCGGTGTCATTGGTTTCTTGTGGAGAGTTGTCTCAGTGGCAATCATACCACACCTTTTTTTATAATTTAGCAATAAATAAGCATACTAGCCAAGTAATCGACTGGAGTCTTACAACTCTTTTTCTAATTAAAAAAATTACCATGACAAGCTTCTCCTGTATTTTCCACCCGCCAAGTGAATCGTCAATTTTAATTACAGACATACAAATATATCTCAAATTAAACACTGCGAAAGCATGGCGCTATTGAGTTGCAACACCGACACATTGGTCAATTAATCATATCCTGCTTGTTACACAGTAAGTTCAATTTGTAAGTTAATGTCAAGCATACATCGGGTTTGTTTACCGAAAAAATGCTATTTTGGACTCCTACAACGGTAACTTTTGACATAAGCGTGAATAATGTATGATCCAGGTAACATTTACATTGAAATTAAGGAACAAAAATATAATAAAAAGACAGTGTTAATGTTTATAATGCACGTTAATGGATAATTAATGGGTAAATACGTCACCTTCAAGTCTATATACATAATTGGATTGTACAATGGTTTTGATTACACTTTAATTCACTAAGACTTATTGAAGACACTCAATTTGATAGGAATCTAAACGTATTTAAGACACAGTTGCATGAAAAGTTTCTTTCGATTTTATTCAAATATAATAGATATTCGAACGAAGTTTTTCTCATGAAAAATAAATTGTACATCTTGATTATCAATATCAATAAATACAAGAAATATACAAAACATTAAATGAATAATACGAAACACAAAGTATTAGAAATCTGAAATCTTTATGATGTAAATGGCTGTTTTTTTTAAAAAACGTTGAATATTTTATTTAACATGATGAAATAGACGAAGTTCTTCAAACAGTCGGAAAGTTGACATTCACCCAATCTTATGAAATCTGAAAGACTGATACGAAACAAACGGAAAGCAAGCATAAAGTAAAACTGAAAGACATGACATAGTCCTTAACAAGAAATATACAAGAAACACCGGGGTGATATCAGGCTTTGAAAAGGTAAGTTACATCTTTTTATCGTTTTTTCATGTATTATAGAGAGCAAATGGAAACGGGGATTATGTCAATGAGACAACAACAGAGTAAAGTGCAGAAAACAGCGTTTTACCCACAATGAATATACAATGCAGTGAGAACATGCCGCTCCCGATGAAGGGGTTCAGCTGGCCTATAAACAATAACGTATACTAGTTCAGTAAAATAAGCACCACACTAAAGACACGCACAACAATGCGACTGTATTATTTGAGATGTTTACCCACCCCTTATACATCTATTAAATGTGGAATAAAAAAATACACAGTAATGCACAAAGTAAAACTTAGTTTAAAAGAATTCCTAGTATGATGTTAAATAAGCCTATACAAGGTAACATAATAAGTTACGTAGCTACTATTATCTAGTATAGTTCATGTACAAACTTTGATATGTATCTTGCAATTAGATTTATGAGATTGTAACATCAGTTTAATTATGTTGCCTCTAGTATGACTATAGAATAGACGCGAGTGATTTAAAAAGACATTTTAGCGGTTATGAGGCAGCATGCTGTTAACACTCTGTGTCCTTTTTGTTTTAAGTATAAATAAGGAAGATCCAGTTCTATATATTTTATTGACATTCGATGGAAGTAGCAATGAACACAATGGAGAAGGTCCGGTAATAGCCGATTTTGGCCTCAAAGTTCAGGTTCATCTAACGAAAGATTTTGGACTCTTTTTAAACCCTTAAGTGTCTATTTCAATTGATTCAGTTAGTTTATGTGACAGATTTTAACTTATTAAGTCATTAAAAACCCTCCGATTCAAGCTTAAATATGAAAAATCTATCAAATATGCAAAAAAAACTCACTTTTCAGATGTTTTTTGTCAAAAATGAAAGTGGCCGCATTCGTGTTCATCTTCAACCTTTATATATGTCATGTATTATCATCAAATGCAACTTGCATTTCAATATTATGAATGAACACGAATGCGGCCACTATCATTTAAGACGGAAACCGTCTAAAATTTAACTAATATGCTAAATTGTGAAGATTTCAGTAATCAAGCATGACTTAATGATGTTAGTACCCGATATATGTGCATTGTATTGTCAAAAACAGCCCATATTTGTGTAGCAGAAACATTTTACTTTCCAATAAATATCTAAAAGATTACATTTTCACAATTTTGCAAAACTGCTATACTTTGGGGCCAAAATAGGGTCTTACTGAACCTACTCCTTTAACTTTGTACTACATTTCCTGATAAATTGAGTAACCCCATTTACGACACATCACAGGACATGTTTAATTTCAACCACACTTATCTCTGCTCTTCTTTTATACTTTGGAATTATGTAAGATTCATGAACTATGAACTTGATAGATAAGAAGTGATTACCTGACCAATAGGTACTTGCCTCTACTCCAGCAATATTGTGCTATTTTGTGGCTTTCACTTTTATTTGTGGAGAAAGCCGGAGTGACCCCCTGACCTTAGGTATGTAAAATGATAATTATTGTCATTCAGGATTGGAGTCGAGCGCACCAGACATGCAAACCTTAACATTGACCAGTTAATATACAGTTTGAAAAATTCGCCACACGGCCACCGAGTCTCTTGTGATGTGTGATATATAAGGAGAATAACATATGTCATGAAGGTTTTTTGTTGTAATTCATAACATTTAACCAATAGCGTGCAACTTTTTTCTGTCTAAGACAATAAAATTGTATATGGAGTTTAAATCAAACGGGTGTTCATTGCCAGCCTAAATTTTAGGATTAATTTAAGAATATGTAACTACATGTACAACATGCTACTAAGGCGACCATCCCTTATTCGAAGATATACCATGAGATAAACATGAGAGATACTTTTACAACTTACCTAAATAATTCTACAATAATATCTCACTATAATGTTGGTATACAATTGGATTAAGAGGAGAAATAGTATAAATCTTCGAAGACTTATATCTATTCAGCTTATAAAATACCATTAGTTTAAACTATACATTGTATTTCTGCTAAATCTAATACGAAGTCGGCTTTACAGATGCAATGCACGAACAAAAATAAAGCTTTTAAAATTCAAAAGTCATATAATAGCTATTAACTGATTTCGTGTACTGGTACTATTGCAAAATGTTTTATTATATATTATTTTAAGATGGTGTTAATAATACTAACCACCATTCCAGTTCATTTGCAATGAATATTTAGTTGGTTCGCGGTGTTTTATTTAATGTCAGGAGCCTGTAATTCAGTGGTTGTCGTTTGTTTATATGTTACATATTTGTTTTTCGTTCATTTATTTACATAAATAAGGCCGTTAGTTTTATCGTTTTAATTGTTTTACATTGTCTTATCGGGGCCTATTATAGCTGACTATGTGGTATGGGCTTAGCTCATTGTTGGAGGCCGTACGGTGACCTATAGTTGTTAATGTTTGTGTCATTTTGGTCTTTTGTGGATAGTTGTCTCATTGGCAATCATACCACATCTTTTTTTTTTATATTTACACATTTTTGGACTGGTCTTCGTCTAGTCATCAATATTTTCAGGGTTTATAATTATTGTTTCTTTTACTTTTGATATATATCATTTTATTAAACTAAATGATAACTTTGTGTTCATAATACCATGAGCTTGGAAAATAAAAATATTTCAATATTGAAATCTTATTTTATAGTGTGACTTCAGCAGCAATAGTAGTTTCATATGTATGACTATAACTTACAATTGGCACCTTCAATTATACGAAATCTGAGGCAATAGAATTATATCGATAATTCACAGTCTTACATCAACTTCAGCTAAATAAAACCTGTAAATGGAACGATAATGAGTGCATCGACAAGGGAAAACGTTTACTATTATACCTTCATCACTCGACATGCAAATATTTACTCAAACTGACACACCCCAATATGGAACAAGCAAAGGTGTTCTTTTAACGCAGATCTCCGCAAGAATAGTAATGAGACAAAACAACACTAAGGAAGTTGTTCTTTCCTCATTATGCACAAGTTGACGTTTCCACAGTCTATGTCTCATGGCACTTAAACAAGATTAGTTGTCTTCGATCTTGAAACTGCCGAACACTTGTCTAGTGAGTAAATTGTTCGATTTTACACATTTATGAAATACACCATATACTCGCAGGTAGATCAAGTGATGGAAGTAATCTTCATAGCATAGAGTAAAGTGTATGTTTCTGTACAGAACTTGAAAGTTGACAAGCAGACTGTAATTGTCACGTTTGTAACAGATCCTATAGTCTGTTCTGTTCTTTGGTCAGATTGTTGCCTCTTTAACAAATTCTCAAGTTTTTTCATTCTCAGTTTTATTGGCTATCCTCTGTTCTTAAATCGTGTTTAAATTCAAAACTTTGGTTGAGTTTAATGATTAAAATATCAACATGACCGAATATTCACGAACGTGGAAATGTCTTATGGTTAGTAAATTTCCTGTCCGCTATTGCGTGATGTTTTTAAAAGCATTAGAAATAACTTATCAGCATATTTTGTAGAAGGCAAACTATTGATGCCACTAGGTTTTGATATTACAATCTAAGATCTCTAACGACGGGTACACGTTTTGTCATGGCGGTGTCACTTTCTCTTGAACTGACGTATTTTGATTGACCTTTATTATGTTTTAACTTGCCGTTATCCATCTTTTTCAAGATAAGAAATCTATTTTTCTGTTTCCATCCCATCCTCAATGTCTGTTATTTGTGATATGTCATATGCAACGAAGGACAGAACATCCTCGATTCAGCTGAATGTAAAACTAAAGAACTAACATAATGCTTTCTTATCTGTCATTCGGAATGTTTTATGTACACGTGTACTCTCTTCAATTAGTCTTCAGTAAGGTACATTCCAAGACAAGTAGCAGCGTGCACAACATGATCCAATTGGAATACCGACTTCTAGTTGAAATAGCCATCCATCAAGTGTTGTTATGATATAGTCTCAAGTTTATGTGTAGCTTTGATCAATGTGATTTGACGTTTTGTTGCTTTAAAAGATATCATTTATATGCGAATAATGTTTTGGTAGACATTATGTAGCTAGTCATATTAAAGGAAGGATAGAGTTTTAAAAATGAAACATTTGATATTGCTGATGACATTTGTTGTTGAAGATTTTTATAAAGATTTTGAAATTTAAAAAAAATCAATGACATCTGATTTACATAGCTAGATATTACGACGTAATCTTTAATGTAGAATGAATTGTAGCAAGATGTTAAGAAACTGATAGAAGTCATCCCAAACTCGGATGAACTATGAAATTCTGAAAATAACGCCAGATGATATAAATACTTTAATATAATTAGAATAGCATTATTTATATATTGATGTAATATTTATAATATTTTGTAAACGACTAACAATATGCAGTTTATCTACCTGAAGAATCCCTGAACTTCTAGTACTAATGAAACAGGGACCTTCACTGAGATAGCTGTGTCAGTGGAGTAATTGTTAACAGCGAGCAATACTGTTGTTGAATAAAAAAAAATAAAAAAATTTAGTAACACATCACGACCAGCCTGCATAATAACGTTTCTGTGAGATTTGGGTGATGTTCTGGTATCCAATACACGGAAGACAGATTTGGACCATATAAGTTGAAGATGTGTCGAATGTTTCGTGCTAATTTTTTTAAGAATATCTGTTTGTTGTGACTAATATATATGGTTTTTGTGGGAGTTGTTTTCGTTTCAAATCGATAAAAAAAAGACAAATTGTTGTAAACAAAAAAAAACGAGGGATCATGTTTAATCACAAAAATCCTTTATCACGACTGTCTCCTTTCAACAACAAATGTCAGTCTTTGTTTTCCTAAACGGGATTTTTTATAGATAAATCAACTTTCGAAATTCAACTTATTTACATATAACAAAGTTCATAAATGATCAGTTAGGTCAAAATATAAATGATTTCCATAATATGGACCTTAGTGTATTAGAAATAAAAAGGTCGAGAAAAGTATACATTTGTGAGGTAATCTGATTAATCTTTCAAATAGCCTTTGACCATCTAATTGCATGCATCCATTGTTTAAGCATGAGGCATTCTGTTTATTATAAATTATGGATTTAAAACACACTCTCTGATCTCATTCATATATGTAATATGTAGTCCAGACTATTGACCCAGTGTAATTCTACAAAATTTAAATTACATAATCTACGTTTAATACAGCATTAGTTGTAACATTCGGCATATAGATTTTTCAAGGCATTGTCGGCTTGATAAATCAAGGCCAATATAGGACAATTTTATAGCAATGATGGATGTTATAAATCTTTTTATTCAACACTTGAAAAAATAGAATGACAAATGATGCATATAAACATTACCACGTTCGAAGCTACTGGTAGCTAATGCATATATATGAGATGACAAAACTTAGCTAGATAATATTTTAGAACCACTGAAAACTACACTGAAGGATTATAAATTGATACGCCATACGCGCGTTTCGTCTACATTAGACTCATCAATGACGCTCAAATCAAAAGAGTTATTAAGCCAAACAAGTCCAAAGTTGAAGAGCATTGAGGAAAAAACATTCCAAAATGTTGTTCCAAATACGACTAAGGTAAAAGAGGGACGAAAGATACCAAAGGGACAGTCAAACTCATAAATCTAAAACAAACTGACAACGCCATGGCTAAAAATAAAAAAGACAAACAGAAAAACAATAGTACACACGACACAACATAGAAAACTAAAGAATAAACAACACGAACCCCACCAAAAACTAGGGGTAATTTATGCATGGGATATGAAAATCCGTAGTATTTCGAAAAATTCATACTTTTGAAAACAGGAAATTTATAAAAATGACCACATAATTGATATGCATGTCAGCACCGAAGTGTTGACAACTGGGCTGGTGATACCCTCAGGAATGAAACGATCACCAGAAGTGTCATCTACCCATTAGTGTAAATAGTTATCAAAGGTACCTGCTAAAAATGGTGACCGCGCTTAATGCAATTACATGAAAGATTTATTGTTTTCGAATCATCGGACACTGTTATAAACAAGATACCCAAATGATTAGTGCGGCGTAGTTTGTTAAAATTTGCACAGTAATTTAAGAGGGGAATATTGCTGAAAAGTTATATAGATGACGACGAATGACGTCAATTCAAATGAGATAATACTCCATTTAGCTTTTCAGTACAAGTGGGCTAAAAATGAAAAAAAAAACACAATGCCATTGCGATAAATCTCATTAGAAAATGTTAACAACGACGACGTGAACTGTGCCCGCAGAATCGTGTCATTTAACATTTCGCATTCGAAATCAACGTCTTCATTTCATTCTATGCTATATATATATATATATATATATATATATGTTGTGTACAAGTTATCATTTTGTACAAATTTTAATTTGTACAAAAATATTGTACAAATTATAATTTGTATTTTGACTTTGTACAAATTATAATTTGTACAAAACGTGCCTGTACAAATTACAATTTGTACAAAATTTGACCAAAATTCACTTATAACTTGTACAACAGTTTTAAATATGAATTTTGGTGAAAAATGCATTGATTCACACGATAGAATTGTAATTAACTGACCACACACTAAACTTAATTAACAAAATACACCGTTTTTTCACAACTACAAAAGGCAGATTGATCTTCGAAATTTTTGAGAGAAAAAAGTAAACAAATAGGATTTTTATACAAATTTTTAATACATAAACTACTTTTTCTTTAAAAAAAAAAAGAAGAGATCATTCAATAGTACTGCTTGATGAGTTCTTATCGTTATTTAGAGGATTTTTGTTTTATTTAGAAAGTTTGCAAAAACGATTATAGTTGTAAAATTTGATATTTTGTATCGTGAAAGATCGTGCATAGCATTTTGATGATCGTGAAAAGGATCTCAAAAGATATGTTGCCACTTATTCGTTATTTCAAAAATTCCATGAAAACAATCAAATCTTTCTTTAAACAAGTTTATTGTAATTGGTACCTCAAAAGATTGGATTTATATGACTTGTTCAGCTTCACTTTTGTTTGTGAAAAGATTGATGGTTCAATGCCATTGGGTCTGATGATTTTATAATACTACACCAACTATAAAATAAAAGTCTGTCTGTCTGTTCTGCATATGTTTAACGTTGTTTTTTCAAGCTTAGATTGTCTCAACTGATTTCCGTTAAGTTTGATATTTATAAAACAAAGATCCTTGTTGAAAAAAACATTGATAAAAAAACGGCAGAAAAACAACTGACATATTCCTGACTTTAGTATAGTCATATTCCTTAACCAAATGGGGTGTTTAATCTCGCTTTCTTTCTTGGATATTTATTTGTCTAAAAGTCCCACTGAAGCATTGAAATACACATGTTTATTCACAGCAACGGTTCTTGAGCTTCAACGTTCGCTATGTGAAGCAGTTAAAATGCCAGTAAAACAGGTCGTCATCGATTTGGGAGTCAAAAGATGGTTTGTAATACCTGATTCCATAAATCACTAGATCAACTGCTCAAACGAATGATAAAGAAATAATGTTTGATTTTGTAACTTAGGTGTACTGTGTGGTCATTTAATAGCATTTCAATAATGTGTATCGATGCTTTTTTCACCAAAATCCATATGATAAACAATTGTACAAGTTATAAGTGAATTTTTGTCCATTTTTGTACAAATTGTAATTTGTACAAGCACTTTTTGTACAAATTACAATTTGTACAAAGTCAAAATACAAATTATAATTTGTACAATATTTTTGTACAAATTATAATTTGTACAAAATGATAACTTGTACACAACATATATATATATCAAGCAAATGACCCAAATCTGTTTTCAATACATTTAAAACTACATAGTCTGTGTATGATCTATTATATATCTTTTTGTTATGTCATTCGGAATATTAAATTTCGGGGCATTGTCGGCTAAATAAATCAGAAAGAATACAAAACAACTGTATAGCACTGTTGAGCGTTAATAAATATGTTGACTGAACACTTGAAACTACAAATGATACATGTAAACTCCATCACCTACGGTGCTATTATCCTTTGACTTTGTTAAAGATACAGATATATTAAGTCTCGTTCTTTACAGGGAGTGCCTTTATTGTGTAACAAATAATTTTGCCAAGGTACTGGTAGTAAAATCCTATAAAAGAAAGATACCAAAGGGACAGTCAAACTCATAAATTGAAAATAAACTGACAACGCCATGGCTAAAAATGAAAAAAAAATAAGAGTAAAGAAAGATTATGCTATAAAATCCATTACACAACCGTACACCTACATTGAGTGTCTACTCAATAAATGCGATGCCAAAGTCCATGATATTATATTAGATAATATGGTAAATCTCAATATGACTGGCTGGTCTCTGATGAGAGTATCACAAAAAGCCTACGTTACATGGTGCATTACTCTCTGTATCAGTTAAAAGTCCATGTTCTGATATTTTAAAGCCCAACATTGATATCGTTACTAAATAAAGTGACGTACTCAGTAAATGGATACATCAGACTCTTCAAACGTTTTCAATTATTGGTAAAAACTAATAGTCGACGAATATTGTTTGTATAGTCGATGTATGTCCTTAGAAATAAAAAAAAAAACGAGTCTGCAAAGGTGTTATATTAAACAATGGATTTTCTCAAACATTGTTACCTAGAATGAATAATTGATGACAACAATTAATTTCTTTTTTCATGTACTGCTGACGATTTTTTTCTCTTCTTCAGTATTTGACAATTTCACAAAAATCGTTATATAAAGGCAGTCATTCCTGTAAAAAGTAAAATACCGAAATGTATGGAAATTTCTTAACAGAAAGTCCTTTATCAACTCGAAAATTCAAAACCTCGAACACAACAAACGAATAGACAAAAATAGTCATATTCCTGACTTAAAAATAAACTCATCATAGAGACAGACATCTTTTATGTAGAAAATAGCTAGTCGTCTCACTTGTATGTCAGTGGCATTAAATTCCATTATTCTCACGATAAAGATGTGTGAGCTAAACAAACAGACAAAAACAGGTAAAAATGGAAAAAAAAGGGTACAAATGGAAAAAAAAAGGGTACAACAGTCAGTGGTATTAAATTCCATTATTTTCACGACAAAGATGTGTGAACTTATTAAACAGACAAAAAACAGGTAAAAATGGAAAAAAAGGGTACAACAGTCAACATTGTTTATTCATCTTAATTACTATGATAACGAACACAAATGTAACAAAGAAAAGCAACAATGCATATAGACTAAGCACATTTAGCAAAACAGAAAAACCTGATTACAAACATTTATCATGGCATAATAATATGAGATGTAGAAGTAGCGAGCAACAACAAATGAATATAACTATATTGGCAGCAATCATGAGTGAGTAAAACAATAAAATGGTGAAATTGTCAAAAAATCGGATATAGCAGTCAACATTTCTGTCAAAGCAAATACATATTACAACAAAGAAAAACAAAAAGGCATATATTATAATAGACTAGTAAAAAAGAATTAAACACCAAAGTTTTAAAATATACAAACGAACAATACAACAGGTAATTAGAATGATAAACAACGCTAGTATTATGAAATATTCTCCCGCATGTAAGTTGATAACAATCAACAATTCCGAAAGGTTTGCCAAATATATCTAGATTAATCTATTCGTGTTGTAAGAAATCCTTCAAACAAGCGTTAGCATACAACGATGGAAAAGAAACGACGACGCCAAGTAATAAGAAAAGCTAACACGCATTTTTGTGTCAGGTGAGCTTCGAATAAGAAGTAAATAAACAATACATTAAGAGCTAAGGATCATTATAGATTTGAAATAAAATCACTGGTTTAAAGGATATGCACATATAAATTCAAGATAATCTAATATAATGAACGTTTAACTTAGTAGTGGTTTTTCAAACAAATAAAATGCTCCGAAAACAACTACTGATAGTCATGGCTTATACGGACTTAATAAGTGAGATTATTTAACATAACAACTAATAAATTTGACCAGTTTAACAGATTACAAAACAGATACACACTACATTTTTTTATTACCTAGTAAAGAGTTTTTTACTGTTTTATTAATATTCCTATATTATTTGCTATTTTTCTGCCATTTTTTGCTCCATGGTCTATTGCACTGGAAATAATCGTTCTACTGCACCTGTGTGCAGACTATTGCACTGACCTGTTATGACATCTTATTCTGAAAGATGATTAGTTGAAAGGTATTCATGAGTCCAATCAAACTGGGTCTTTTGAACGTTCTTGGTATAGCCGTTAACTTTTGAAGAATATTTATGTTGACTTTAATGATTTCTTGTCATTAAAATTACTGTGATTTCATGTCTGTTTTATTGAATTTCTAAAGTATTGGTTGTACCTGTATGCTCCTTACACATTATAATTAATACAGTTGTTACTTTCATGCGTTTTATTATTGAGAATTTGTTAGAACTGATTCAGTATATATTAGGTAATAAAACAGTTATTGAATGTGTTACAGTGAAGTAGATCAAAATATATTTCCCTTGGTATGAAGATCAGCTCATTGTTGCTTTTGCCCTCATCCATTGGTTTCAGGCAATAGAACAATGAGCTGATCTTCATACCTCGGGAAAAATATTTTGATCTATTGCATAGTTACATATTAAATAAATGTATAATATAAAAATATATCAAATTATAAGTCAACGCGTGATTGTGTAAAGTATTTTAATTAATTGAGATCTAAAGCATATTTTTTATTTGTTTTAATGTTGACTTGTATTTAGTAATGCGCTCTAAATTGTAATAGATGTCATAAAGCAATGTATGAGGACCAGGATTATTTACAATTTTTAACGACATGTTTGGAAAAAATGCAATTGGAAAAAACGTAATAAATCAGTATATTTTCTAATTGAAAGTTATGTTTGAATTATCGAATATATGTGTTGCATTTTATCATTAAAAGACAACAGGTCGAAGCAATTCTTTTTTAAAATACTGTATAAAGAATAAAATCAACATCACAACATTAAATAAAAAGGACACTTACATGTCCTTCTTTGTGTCTCAGCTCGTACCATTTTCTTGTTGTCTGGTCTTTAAATGTTCAAAATGGAACTTATTGCCAAACTGTATATCTATTTTCTTACTCTAACTGAAACATTAAGTGAAAACATTAAATAAGTGGAAAAACGATCAATGTCTGCGATAAAATTGATAACTGAGCTGTTCTTTTTGCCACTTTGATACAAATTATTCATCCAGACTGTTGACATAAAAACTATTAAAAATACAATTCTTTGTCTCGTTTTCCTTTTTAATGTTTTATACATGAATACAAATGTACAGAATGCATAAAAAACACTATGACATACATGATGATTACTCATTATCTACTATTAACAGCAACATCTAATTGTCACCCGCATATGGAGTGTTTTACAGCAGGTTTAATATACGAGAACATTAGATTTACTCTTCTAGCTAATTGACATTTTACTAACTTATAAAGCTATCCTTCAGACGGCTGTTATAAAGAATCGACTGTTTTATTTACTGGACATATCATTCATCTTACATAATTTCTGCTGACCTTTGAAAGGCTCATAGACATACACAATTGTTAATAGAACATACAATGATTTACTGAAGTATGTTATTTTCTTTTGCATCTGACGTATTTCGAAAGTGAACAAACCAGTGAGCTGTTATGTTTAGATGTTCTTATATAAGGGATATTTTCCATTTGTTACCGATCTCTCTTGTGTCTTCTTTTTATCTATTGGTGACATGTGCAACTGATGTGTCATATAAACTTGTTCCGTACCTATTATGTCTTAATATCAAGAAAATGGATAAATAAAGTGTCTTGAGCATGTTGAGTGTAAAAAGTATAAGTTATAATTAACTGGAATGAGGTCGTAAATTCTTTGAATCCTTTGTGTAGGTTACACAATTTCCATTCGCAAGGGAAAGGTAAAGTTCAGTAATTAATTACCTTGGAAGAACATGAATTGTTAAATATATCGTAAACAGATATTCTTCGTAAAACTGAGATCTGAATGAATGATTGTTCGGACGTCACTCTGTATATCTAGATGTCATCTAGGACATAGTCTTGTATGTAATAACAGATATGGCGCTTTGTCTACCATTAATTGTACAAACAGCCCGGGATAATCAGTAATCTCGCACTATTCATCTAATTCAATCAGAAAAAAGGTCAAATTAAAATTTTCGAATTACAAGGAAATAACAAACAGAAAATCCCTTAACAAATAGTGTACTAATTAAACTAATACAAAACAACTTGGTACAGGTATTGTATTCCTTATGAAGAACATAGTGGGCAAAACCTGGTTTTATAGGTAGGTTAACCGCTCACTTGTGCAAAAGTCGCATAAACTCCATTATATTGACACATATATGTGAGCAAACCAAACAGACATAGGTTTCTAATTCAAAATATGGATACATGTAGTTTCATGCTTATTAATTGGGTCTTTAATTCAGTTTGTCAGCATCGGACAGACTAATTTGTGAACATTTCAAACTTGACCAAATCTATTCACCTAAAAATCACCTAAAAATTCATACATATTTTACATGAAATTTCATCCCTTTACTTACTGTATTTCACATAAAGAATATAAATGAGAAATACGAAATAAATTTCGAAAGTATATGAAAATGATTTCTATAATATGCACTGTCCACACAACACCTTTTGAAGGACGATAACTTGGTCCTTGGACCTCGCATAACAAAATCAAATATATGTTATCAAAGAAAACAAATGGCATGAAGATACTCTATAGACAATGAGTCATTATGATCTGAACAGCTCTATTAAAAACGACTGAATACTAACATTTTAAGTCCATGTTGAAACTGTTCAATATCTGTTTCCTTAAAAAATCAACATCATACTGAAATGTGCGAAAAGTACTGTTTTGGCTGCAATCGAATTGCCTGCATTGTACTGTATTGATTGCAAGCAGAATATTCTGAATATTGTTATTTCGATGGAGAGTTGTCTCATTGGCACTCATACCACTTCCTATATCTATCTAAATACCGAATTGACAACACTAGAAAATTTACTTAGATACTAAAATCAATATTAATATCAATATATGCTTTATTTTGAAACATTCTATCACATTGACATGTGAAACAAGAGGTCAATTCATACAAAATACAATCACATACAATCCAATAAATAAATAAATCAACTTAGAAATGAAATATATAAAAATATACTTTACTTTACATTATAATAATTTCGTAAAAGTTTAAGATGATGTTAAGGTCACATGGACCAATTTAAGACTAAATTCATTCACTTTCAATGTTATTTTCCTTTTAAAAAAAACTCTTCACACCCACAATTCATGATCTAACTAAGTGGTAAAATTGAAGTTTGAATAAGGATTCAATGAGGTCAATCTATTCACTCGCAAGTGAATAGTTTATCATCAATGTTTCTTAGCTTATTTTGAAAATATTGAACATTACTGGATGCAATAAGCGAATAATTATTTCACTATTTCACTTTTATTAATCAATGAACAAAAAAATATATCATATATTTTTTTATATATCTCGTAACTACTGGTCCTTTAAGTCTTATATATATTCCTAAGTTTGGCAAAGACTATTCTTTAAAAGACGTTGTAGTCCAGTCAATATAGCATACATTTGAACCTAACCTTGAAGTAATTGCAACAGAGGATTTTAAAGTTTTAATCTTTAGAAGTATACCCAAAATATACATATAAAAAGTCCCATAAAATTTTAGTTGAGGAAGACTAAAAAAATCACAATTTAAAATTTCTATGGAGATTTGCATTAAAAAGGGAGATAACTCTGTAAAAAAGACCGAAATATCAATAAAAATTATAACTTAACCACTTCAATTCAAGTATGTATTGACTGGGACAATTTACGTGAACGTTTGTCTGTAACGACCACTGTTAACGACGTACCTACGATAGACATTTAAACTGTGGGGTCACCAAAGATTTCTTGTCGCCTTTAATCATAAAATCAAATATAGTCAAATACGAAGTTATAAGACCTTCAAAGTATCATACTTTACCTAAATTTTAAGAAGATCAACCAACAACTGACAAAAATACGCGTAGTTATCTCCCCTTCCAATGTTAATTTCCATAGGCAAATTAAAATGCTGATTTTGAGTTTTCCTCAAGTTAGATTTAATTGGATCTTTTTCTGTTTGTATTTAGGGTTAATGCTATAGATTAGAACTAGAACATTTTCTGTTGCAAGTAGTTTAAGGTTAAAACTTAGTTTGACTGGACAATTAATCGTCGAACTGTGTATTTGATACTATAAAACCAGTATCGTTAAAGATATTTAACTGATTTAATGAGGCTCCAGGGTATTTTTTTTCATTATATATTTTATTTATTACACTATCAATTGTTACTTCATGATATGGTACAAAAAACAACCAAGAAAGTCGATTCGTTTTGACCCCAGGTGACTTTTAAATTGTTTATATTATTGATAAAGCTCCAAATTATCTCCATTTTGGTGCAAATATGCCATTTGTTTGGATTAAAATTGAAACTTTTGTTTAACTCATCGGTGACCTATATTTTTATTATTTTTTTCTAATAAGCTGTACTTAAACTAAACAAGAGTAAAATTTAGGCGAATTCACTCTGATTCAATGAGAACATGGTTAATGCAGAGTGTGGCCAGAAATAAGGGAGATAATTGACAACTTCCTGTCTAGAAAATGTCCCTTCTGGTCTTATATGATACCTGTAGCTGTAGAGATAATAAAATAAGGAAGTCAAAATTTACTTAGAATATGACCTTAACCTTTAATCTTGACCTCAATTTAATTTAAGTGAACCAAGGACTTCAAAACAAAATACCTTAGGTTTCTAACACTTACCATTCATGATATGCATTGATATATCACTGTTGACAAATACAGATAGAGAAATTACTATCATATGGAGTCTTCATGTCGCTTCGGTCGAAATTGGACAAAGCCTCATAAGGATTTAACGATTCTTTTAAAGAAATTTTCGATTTCTCTTACAGTTATGGTAGAGTGGACTCACAAAGAAAAGTATTCTGTTAAGCAGGGTAATTTTCAAAGGCACATTAAAAAGGGACGAAAGAAACAAGATGAACAGTCAAACTCATAGATTGAAAATGGCTAAAAATAAAAAGACAGACAAAATAGTACAGAAGACAACATAGAAAACGAAAGACTAAGCAAAACAAACCCAAACCAAAAACTTAGGGTGATCTCATGTGCTCCGGAAGGGTAAGCAGATCCTGCTCCTGCTCTGCATTAACTGTGTGATATCATATATTATACCAAATAACAAATATCTTACAAACAAAACTTACACGTAAGAAATAAAATTGGCAGAAGAAGAACAAAATAATAATCATCAGAATGAAGACGGTAGGTCTAAATAATATAAATGTGTCAATATTTTATAATGTGCAAATATCTACCTGATAATTGAATTAAAGAAATCAGACCTTTTTTGGACTCCGCCCATCTGGGTAATAAAAGATGTATATTTTCAATTATGTAACTATCTTTTCGTGGTAATACATGGTAAAGGATAAATTTAGTAGGTTGTTTTGTTAGGTTCAGAACTCTTTACACTCGTATGGTTGTTATTAGTCTGCACGCAAACAATAAGCAGTCAAACTGTATTTGAGCACACATCTAGTTTGTTATAGTGAACTATAACTTATATTCTTTGAAACTTCTAATTTCAAAAATAAGTTGCATATGTGTTATTTACTTAAATGGCTAAGTTTTGCACTAACAGCATGGAACGTGAACTTTTTAAAAAAGAAAATCCTTTATATTATCAAATGTTTTTAAATTAACCGATGTTGAATTATTGTCTTCATGGAAAGTAATTTGCCGATATTTTCCATTACGCCGTGACCTTAACTTCGGCCACCATACAACGCAAGTGCTAGAGGAAACATGTGATGAAAGAATGTAAACGAATCGGCTCTTTACGGTAAACCGTTATAACTGGTTCTTATAGAAAAATCAAATACAACAAAACATTTAACAACTGTTACTGAACAGTTTAATTAAAATATTGGAACTCATGGAAAATATAAAAACAAATGTCGAAACTTTTTATATTCATTTATCACAACAACAACAAAAACAACAACACATAATTTATTAGAGTCTCGCCTCTTTAAAACATTTTATATACTGTAACAGCACAATATCATATTAAAAAATCAATTTATAAAAGAACTACTCTAAAAGGGGTTATGAAAGACTGTAAAACACACATTAAAATACTTTTATATTACATCTATAGCATAATAATATCAATATATCTTAGTATAAAACACCATAATATTAAAAAAAATTATACACAAAAATAAAAACTTATATACACGTGGTACGAGTATAAAATACACTTTCTCTTAAAAAGTACTTCATGGCAGATTATGGCTGTAAAATATCAACTTTCTATCATCATGAAACACAAATAAAAACTTGTCCTCATTTCTCAAATTACTAAAACTACTTTCTATATTACATTCACTGTTTAAAAATATAGTACGTAAATCTACATAAGCTGTGCATTCTAATAAAACATGTTTTTCATCTTCAATATAGAAAATATAACAACAAATGTCGAAAATTTTTATATTCATTTATCTGCCCCGTTTTCCACGTGATCTGTTTTTCTTGTTGATCATTGTCACAATACTTTAAAACTTTAAAGCTATTTAGCTTGCGATCAACAACTAATGAATGAAATATTATCTGTGTAAATGTATTTGTATGTAAAAGAGGGATGAAAGATACCAGAGGGATAGTCAAAGTCATAAATCGAAAATAAACTGACAACGCCTGGCTAAAAATGAAAAAGACAAACAGACAAACAATAGAACACATGACACAACATAAAAACTAAAGAATAAGTTACACGAACCCCACCAAAAACTAGGGGGGATCTCAGGTACTCCGGAAGGGTAAGCAGATCCTGCTCCACATGGGGCACCCGTATTACTAAGTGTATTTAAAAAAAACGTGCATGCAAGACTTAGTTTACTATATATAATGGCATTGGTTAAATAATTTCGATAACGTTAAAATTTCAAGAAACTTGTTTTATGTGTCTTCGAAAAAACATACATGGTTTTCAACCTTGTATTACTTACAAAGGAAACAAACTGATAACGAGGAAAACTTCACTATCAATTTTTGACATGGCAAAATTCGTTCTTCTTCAGTTTTGAGAAGTATACCTAGTTAATGTCCACCAATGTGGCGATAGTCGTACTAATGCTGCAACCATTCATATTAGAGAAAGAAAGTTGTAAGAAACCGTCAGAAATAAGTAATAACTCTGTAAACGTTGATGTTGTTACGTTTCTTAAATGATACCTGAATGAATGCCTTTTTTATGTATATTCCATCACATGTCATAGTTCTTTTTTAAATACGAATAAATTGAAATAAAAAAATCTTTTGAATAACGCATGTTCCTATTCACAACTAAAGTTTGTCAAATATGTGTACACATTGAATGTGGAATTAATTGACTAAAATTCGTGCCTTGTCATTTCAATTCAATTTGTTAATTTTCCTTAAAATATAACAAACGTATGAATGATTTTATTTGAGTTCGCACTTGTTTTGTTTATTTGATATGGATTTTTCAAAATCCAAAGATTTTTTGAACATTAGAGCTTATTATAAATTCTATGAACTTTCGATTTAATACTTTTGGCCGACTAATTCACAACAATTTAAAGTAGAACAGAATAATAGGACATATCTTTATAGGTTTTGTATAATACATCGCTTCCAGAAAGTAAAATGCAGTGTCCGTTTGCATAAAGATAAAACTGCAAACAGAAATAATACTTGTAGTACGTGGGGACAGTGATGACGCGGAAAGTGCATTTGCCAAAAGTGTTTCGCTAAATGGAAAATGATTGGTTGTTTAACATGATGAGCAATTAGGGGGCGAAATAGTCATCGAAGGCAAAACATTCCCATGCAATTGAGTCTCTTCTTTCGTGTTAATCATTTGACGTGGATAATTAGAACATTCATGCAGGTCATTCATTTATCTGATTACTTTAGCTCTAATCATTGGAACAATAAGCAACAAGTTATACTTTACCAATATGTCATGGATAAATCGGATAATATCCAGTTGCGAAAATATTTATGAAATAGCTTGAAATAGTGTCTTCTAAAAAGGTAGTGTCGACAAACAGCAACACTGTATTTTTCTTATTTGTATCCGTAAAGTAGAGCTTTCGTACCGTACCTTAAATTGTAAGAAAACTTTAGTATAACTAGGAAGTACGACATGTATCATAAGTCTAATATGGAGAAAATACAATTTTATTTATGATTTGAGTTCATTCATTCATCAGTGTACATTTCAAGGACTGACTTGCGTGTAAATATATGCTAAATATTTATTTTAGATTGAAATTCTTACGTGTGAGACAATCCCCTGCACAATGTGAGATTCGTCTTAATCTTAACTTCCTTGAATCACTTTTCGTACTTAACAACTATTTTTACTATAAAATAAAACCCAGGAAGTATAAATATACTATGAAGTGGTGATATTTTAATAATCAGCATGGGAAAATACACATTGCATCAAGTATCGATATTTCTTATCTCTTTTTATAAATGTCTACCGTCTACAACCTCGTCTACAACATTCTGACATGAATTCAGACTATAATGAATCTAACGAAATAACATATATTCCGAAACAATATCGTAATAATTCGAGTTATAAAGTTGGAGTAATAATTAATTGTGTCGTATTTTGCTGTATATTGACTGCTATATGCGTCAGTATCTCAACTTTTCATCGTAACAAAGTACAAAAAATAAAACTAAACAAAACACAAGAGAATTCATACCACATATTGATGCCGTCACATGTTATCAATAACACAAAATCAGTGCGGAATGGACAGAAGAGAGTTCCGTACCGCATGGTTTCTACTACAGAATCTGTTGTTATTTTCATTACACTGGTAAGTTCTTTATACTATTAATCTTGTGCCTTTTAAATACAAACGTAAACTGTGGTAAGCCTTTACTATTGGATATCCGTCTTTGTTATTTTTGAAGTACCTTTAATTTTAAGTTACTTGTTAATAAACAATATGCCAAGCACGCGTTGTAATTAATGATAGGAAGGTACAGTATAAAAAAGAGGGTATCATGTTTTTGTACAGAATATCCGAATTTTGTCTTTTTTTCGTACAAAATGTGCTCAAATTTGCATTCGCAAATCATTTGTAAAAGCATTATAACCAATGATATTAGGAAGTTATTGTATCTAGTTCTTTTTTTACGGTTGAATTCGATAAAGTTAGTAATCTCCACATTTGCTAATGTAATAGTAGTCTAACTCAAAACACACCTATGTGATGGAAAGATTAAATAATTCACAATCGAAAGCTTTTAGATTTCAGGTCAGCATATCTTTTCAAAAGAAAGCGAAACAACCAACAATACCAACTCTTACACTGGTAAAGAAAAACTTAAAGACCTAGCAGTGTTCAAACTGGTTAAAGAAGAATACTCAGCATCTAATACAGGTTTGTAAATTCCAAAAACTATGCATACATATATAAAGAGTAAGAACAAACACAAAAATATTTAAACGGAAATAGATTACACAATAGCCAAAAATAGACAAGTATAATTCTATGTCAGATATAGATATGTGCATGCAACAACATGAAAAATATAAATAAAAGAAACTAAATGTAAGCGTTGTTAGTCAATTTAAAAGATATTCTAATGCACTCCAACATCGTTTGTAACGTATGCCAGATTTTAAATGTATGTTATAACGTTGTTTTCTATTAGTTTCATTAGAATTGAGATAACAATATTGTATTGTAAACTCTTAAATGTATACTCATGAAATTCTATTTCATAAACAAATTAACGTTACTCTGAACGAATCGATAAACAAAGCCGTAATTTCAGTTTCACCTCATAAGCCATGCACTATCGGAATATCATTTTGTCATGTTCACATTTTACAGATACAGAAATTTATTTTATGTTCATCAATTTGTCTTTGCTATGAAGTTTATTAAAGAATCCTATGCTCACAACTATTATCATATTACCAATAATCCTATGATAACGTTATGTAGAAGAATTTAATCGTGAGAGACGTGAAACTCTAACTTGAAATGTATGTACTAACAATTTTTAAAGTACACACCTTTTTTCCAATTGCAGACCCCAACACTCAACAGGCTTTATTACGAGCACAAGGCAATAACGTTAAAACCGGAGTAATTATTCCACAGGAAGGTCACTACTACTTATATGCGTGTCTACAGTTAACATGGTATAAAATGTCGACAAGGGATTCAGAGGTCACGCATTATGTACAGCTACAGTCTGAAAATTCAACTGTTGTCATCTCAGAAAGAACAATTCAAATTCCTCATGGCATAGGAATGTATAGTACTAGTAGAATCTTCCTTCCAATTAAATTGAAGAAGAACGATTTAATAAGTATGCATGCGTCAGACAGTTCGTACGTTTATAACTCAAAAAAGTCAAATATAATTGGAGTTTTAAGAGCTTCTGTTGATCATTAAGTATCAGATTAGAAGTTAGATATTTCACGTTGTTGTTTATTAGGGTGATACATTCATCGTTATTTGTTTACAATGAAAATTAGTTCTTTTATTCATCGTTTGATATTTAACAACCCTGTCCTTTTGTGGTTCATGTATCATATTTCTTTTTGTATGAAACATTTTGCTTTCTTAGCAGGTCAAAATAATTATTGTCTGTCATTGTTTTGTTGGTCTGACATTAGAGAACTTTGAGTTTAAGATTTCTGAAGTTAAAGAAGTCCGAGATGTCTATAAAAATAAAGAATATTTCATTTCATTCGAGAATTTCTTCAAATTTTTAATCGTTTTCTAAGAAAGAAAACTAAAAGTTTCATTCAAGCTATTGTGCACGAAAGACAAACGAGTAAACATTTAACACAATAGTACGATCAAGAAGATCTTTTTATAGATACTTTAAAAATACATGAGTGTATAACTTAAAAAAGAGTCATATGCAATAAGAAATCGATCAAGGTTATCAAGGTTACTTTAATATTGAATCATACATGATCAACTTATACTTTAATTTTTAAGACCAAAGTTTCTAGTCGGTCTAAGCAAATCGACCCTTTTCGTGTTAATGAGACCGAACATGACGTGCATTGTAAAAGAAAAACAAATGGAAAAATATGAATGATACAGTTTGAGGAATACAAGACAATAATGAATATAACAAATGATCATTGCTTTCAATGATGTTCTTCATCTTAAGAAAAAATGGAGGATTGTTTAGGGTGTGTATAAGCTTAGGGCTACCATCTTACAACTAGGGCAAACTAGTCGAACGTTCCAATAAGCGTTATGATAGTCCAAATATTGTTTCTTTAACAAAGAGAAGACAAAGGTACATTCAAATTCAAAAGTCGATGAGAACCCAATTATTATGATCGTGGCCAAAAAAGCTAGCGAAAAGTCAAATCACAAAAATAATGAACTCCAAAAAAAATCATAACGGAAAGTCCCTTATCAAATGGAAAAATCAAAAGCTCTAAATCATCAAACGCCTGGATAACAACTGTCATATTCTTGACTTGGAACAGTCATTTTCTTATGCAGAAAATGGTGAATTAATCCTGGTTTTGGTATTTAGCTAAACCTCACACTTGTATGATAGTCGCATCAAATTCCATTGTATTGACAATGATGACTGAACAAAATAAACAGACATAATAGGTAAAAATGTCAAAAATAGAGGTACAGCAGTCAACATTGTATTATAATCTTATTCTCTGTAAAAACATACAAATATATAACAAAGAAGCACAAAAATCATATAGCAAAACTAAAAAACAAATCAGAATACAAAAAGGTATAATAGAACAATAACACAATGACGGGATGTTTAAGTACCGAGCCACGTCATATGTGCCAAAAAACACAAAAAGTCATAAAGACAAAGCACATTACCAAAATTGAAAGACAAGAATATCAAAATTATTATAGAACAATGACACAATGAATGGATTGTAGTATGATAGTGGTCGCAAGAACTTTGTGTATTCTGCGTCTTATTCTTCTCTATATTTTAATTAATAGCTGTAATAGGGTGTATGAGTCTTGCAAAGCTTGAAATTTTGGAGGAAAAGGAACTAAAGACACATTCTCCACCCCATTGATTCTTAACAAATTGTTCATCTTTTTCAGAAAAGTGTGTATCTTGAAGACAACACATGCTACAATCTTTTTCTCTTAGATAGTCTAAAACATCTCTTCGCTTTTCAATTGAATTAAGTCCTTGGCAGTTGTATGAGACAATCTGAATAAGATTATTTTTCATTTAGAGTATAAATGACACAAATAGTTTGAAACATAATTTATATATAAAATGACAGAAAAAGTCCCACAAAACTGGCAATAAGTAAAGAAAAGTTAACACAATGTGTGTTATGTAGTAATGGTCTGGTCTCTGATTCAAACATGATGTTAATAGTAATACTTCTGCTATGATTTCCATATCTTCATGTATATTTGCCAATAAAATAATAAACAAAATAAAAAAACATAGTAAAGAAAAGAAATAAAAATAATTGAGTAAAAAATAAAGGAAAATAATAAATAAGAGCAAGTTAAAAAATACAAGATATATACCTGCAAATGGTATAGTCACCCAGCTTACTGAAATTACAATTTATAGTCTTCTGTGGGGGGGGGGGGGGGGGGGTATTTGTTATACTTTGATCAAAGGTTAACATTATGAAATGATCATTCATTGAGTTGAAAATATAACTTGATTTATGAATAAATCAGCTGTACTCATCACATCATTCTTTTGCAGTTTTAATTAGTTAATATTTTTTTTTAAATATACTGAGTACAGCTCTTGTTTCAAACTAAAAAAAAAATCCAAATGCAATGAATATCTTTTGAGTTATTTCCCTTTGATTGTGAAAAGTAGATTTGTGTTAAATCTTGAAATTATTTTTGTCTTTACTTTTCCTAAATTGTCACCTAAGAATGTTTTAGCTAAAGTTGTTTTTTTTATTTTCAAGTTTCACTGTCAAGGTTTCATTGCATGTTAACTTTATGAACATCTTTGGTATAAATAGTATCCATTAAGAAGTCTTTACTATAGTTCCTGAACATTCGTCCTAAAAGTGGAATATGTAAATGCAAACAATATATGTAACAACAAATTAACACCTACTACCTGTGTTTAAGGAGCAATGTAATGAGATATTGCAATGTATACCCAAGCTTCCTATTCAAAATATGAAGTCATAGCTTATTGGACAATCATGACAATGTAAACTTTATGCTAATTCTGATCTCATCTACATTTATCCATGTGTACAGAAAAAGAAAGGCCTGCTTTAAATTTCAATATTTATTATGAGGAAATTAGTTATCACTGTTAATTAAGAAGCTACTTAAATTATTATGTCTAAGTTATATGATTATGATAACATTGTTTTGTAGTAACATTAAAAATTGTGATTAATGATAATATATAGTATTTCTGTTTTGACACATGTGTGTGTCTGAGTGTTTCCACATATTATGTACATGTGTCATATTTTATTATATGTAGCCGTCATTTTGAAGTCAAAAATAGAGGTACAGCAGTCAACATTTTATTATAATCTTATTCACTGTAAAAACATACAAATATATAACAAAAAAGCACAAAAATCATATAGCAAAACTGAAAGACAAATCAGAATACAAAAATGTATAATAGGACAATAACACAATGACGGGATGTTTAAGTACCGAGCCACGTCATATGTGCCAAAAAACACAAAAAGTCATAAACACAAAGCACATTAGCAAAATTGAAAGACAAGAATATCAAAATTATTATAGAACAATGACACAATGAATGGATTGTAGTATGATAGTGGTCGCAAGAACTTTGTGTATTCTGCGTCTTATTCTTCTCTATATTTTAATTAATAGCTGTAATAGGGTGTATGAGTCTTGCAAAGCTTGAAATTTTGGAGGAAAAGGAACTAAAGACACATTCTCCACCCCATTGATTCTTAACAAATTGTTCATCTTTTTCAGAAAAGTGTGTATCTTGAAGACAACACATGCTACAATCTTTTTCTCTTAGATAGTCTAAAACATCTCTTCGCTTTTCAATTGAATTAAGTCCTTGGCAGTTGTATGAGACAATCTGAATAAGATTATTTTTCATTTAGAGTATAAATGACACAAATAGTTTGAAACATAATTTGCATCATTTTCAGACCTGCATATATATTGGTAATCGCACTTTTAACTAGATTGTACCTGATGAATATTATGTCACAATCTCAAAGGTGTCACGAAATACAGCGATCAATGAAAAAAACATATATATTAGATAGATATTCTACGACTTGACAAATAATTGAAAATGACGACAGAAATATGTTAATCTTAATCGAGTATTACATTTTTTTTTGTAGAAAACAGAAGTGAGGAATAAAAGTGAACGAGCGAGAAGAGGAATCTGCTAGTGATTTTAGACAAGGTGTAAACTCAAACAATATGTCATTGAGTAAAGGTGATCTTAATTTTCCAGAGTCAATAAACTCATTCATTCAAATCACCTAATATTAGTTGAAGAAGTCGCTATGTTAGACCTTGGTTGTTTGTTTTTAGTTTGTTGTTAAGCCATGGCTTTGTCTTGTTTATCCATTCGTATACCCGGTACACTTATATTGAGAATTGTTCTCCATATGTTACTTAATAAAGTGAGTTTAATAGTATCTTCTCTAAGTAGATAAAGTTGTATTCTGTCTCCATAATACAAACGTAATGAAGATATTGCATCTTTTATAACCCTGTCAAATTGTTATATAAAAATATGGAGCTATCCACCAAAGTCCAAATGAAGTGGATGTAAAAATAATAGACAACCGTAAGTCCTTCAACAATGAAGAAAAACCCATAACTTATAGTCGGCTATAAAAAGCCCAACATCATAATAATAGGAAAAGATAGATTGAAAAAACAATTTCAGATGTATAATTTACTTCATAATTTTATGTAATCAATTTCACGATTTCATGGACCATTCATGGAATTAAAATGAAAAGAGTTACTTCCCATTCAAGAAATGATTTTGGTGAAAGTTATGCACAGTTGAAGTTGTCTATATATAATAATTCATATTATACACGTCTCAAAACATGAACTAATAAATATTCAAGCAATGCTGTTTATTATTATAAACATGTCTAATTATTTGCAAATGCCAGTTTTTCATATCCTTTTAGCGTTTTTGGAAAGTCAGTATTTCTTTAAAGTATATCATTTTTTTCATCGTTTCAACAAGACCATGTGTACAAGAAGTATCCTCAATAAGACTACGGTTGGTATTCCATATTCCATCGTATTTAATGCATGATCGGTAATGATGTAGTCATATAAAAATAAAGTAAAGCATATTTTTCAGAAAATAGAAATATGGCAGAAAAAAAATGCACTTGCATGAAAATCATACATATGCTTAAGGTCAAAGGTCAAACAAGAATATAAAAATGTATGCCTCATTAAATTTGTACTATGGGGTACAATCAAATAATATATACTTTATGTGTATTTATTGCTTATGAAAAATATCCCACAGAGTCCCTAGTAATAGGGTGTATGAGTCTTGCAAAGCTTGAAATTTTTTGCACCCGGCTTTTTTAAAATCTTTTTTTGGCGTTTCGGTGATCCTGATGTGGATAGATCAAGAGTTGTCATTCAGGAGCATGAGGTTTTATAGTGTTTTCTTTTGGTATACCCTTGTATTTATGTTTTACTTTGTTTTTCTTTATCTGAGTCATTAAATATATGTATATAACATTATGTTTGACACTATACTATCTTTTTTTGTGATAATTTTCATATCATGCTTCTCGCTTGAGATGGAAAAATTATCGCTAGAAACTAAGGAGGCCACGTGGCGTTGCTAACGAAATTGACATGAAATTGACAACGTCCTCATAGGTAAAATAGCGATAAACAGATTATCATTGGTCATCTCAACTCGATTGCTTTTCTCACTTTCGCTGTACCAGCTCAAGCGAGAAAATCAATCTCGTTGAGATGACCAACGATAATCTATAATTATAAATTTGTTTTAAGGAAATCAATGCTAGCACTGCATGCAATAATCCTATATCTATCAGTCATCAAATTGCCAAATATGAGAGTACAAGGATAAAGGCTGTGGATTTTCTATAAAAATCTTGATTTATTTGCCACAAAGTCCTCTTTTTCTATCAAATGCAATGGAACAGTAAAAAAAGATGCTTTGCATCAAGTTTCCCCTTGGAATATGTACAAAATGGCCTATCTCTATTATTCATTATATCTGTAGTTTTGATACAATCGAAGTTTGAAAAGTTCGTACAAAAATGGCTACAGAAGGGTACATAAACCTTAAAAAAAATTCAAACAATTGTATTTCACTGTGGGTAAGCATTCATTAGCTGTCACTATTCTATAGATTTACAACTATTGGTCATAATGATAATTTAGAATCGTAATTGAAGGTGGCGCACGAATTCATGTTTAATAATTCTTTTGATGTATCATTTGTATGCAAGAGTTGCATTTCTTTGTACTATGTTCAGTTTCAAAAAAATGTTGATTGTCTACCTTGAACTGGTCATAATTCAATCTTTACGTCTAGTTATTTTATTGAACTTTAAATTGCTCCAAAATTTATAAATCTACTAGATCTTAGTATTCTTTATTGGTTTATTAAAAAGATTTATAAATATATATAATTTCATTTATTTGTTTTGTAATGTTTAAAATTATTCTATACCAACATAAAGAATTTTTTTTTAAACGACTATAAATGGACAAATTGGCCGTGCGACGGATGCATATATGGTCAAGGTCGTCAAACACTTTCATCATCGAAATATATTATCCCCCCCTAATGAAAGAATGATTGGGAAAAATGACAAGAGTCATCTTACATTAATCACAGAGAGGGTTAAGCAAATAGTTTTTAATTATAGTTTAATTGACGTTAAAACAATTTTCCACTAAAAAAGAATGTTACTTTTTTGAAATATAAGGACTTCGTTAGCTAAATCTACTAATTTTATAAGATATTAACGAGAGAGGCTTCATCAACTATGAAATAAGAAGACCAATGAGGCAACACTCCCACAAAACACAAATGATGTAGAAATTAGAAATTATTTGCCTATAACAATGAGCAACACCCATGATACTGTTACGGAATCTATATGAAAGGCTTAAAAATGGCGTGAAAAGAAATCAAACGCGATAAATAATGGCCTGATTTATATATATCTAAAAATAGTCAAACGAACAAAATAATGCCATGGTTTATATGTACAGAAACAATAAACGAAAACAAATAAGACATGCAGGATGTGTATCACATAAACACGATTGAAGAAATGAGGTCAGGGTCAGACAAACCAAATACACCTTACAACCATTCCACACACTGAATATAGTTTACATATTGATTATAGTTTACTAAATAAAGGCAACAGTAGAATACCGCTGTTCGAAATTCATAAAAACAGACCAAAACTTAAAACTTTATATTGACCAATGAACGATGATTATGAGGTCAAGGTCAGAAAAACCCTGCCAGAGAGACATATACCCTTTAATATTATTCCACGCATCAAATATACTTGACAAATCGCTTATAGTATCTAAGAAACAGATGCAGTCGTTGTTGTTTATTGTTGTGTTACATATTTGTTTTTCGTTCATTTTGTGTACATAAATTAGGCCGTTAGTTTTCTCGTTTGAATGTGTCTCCCATACGGCAGCTTCTACGCCCTTAATTAATTTTAACCATTGCAATCTCTTGTAAAAAAAACATCAAAAGAAGTAATTTAAAACTTCCTCCAATTATTTATACCAAATATATAAGAGAAAACATTATTAACGATGATATAACTCTAAATATAAATATATATTATATATATACTGACACAATTACATCATAAGGAAATCATTCTGATTTAGGTTGAATATTTCACCCCAAAAATGGAAATACTGGTTATTATAAGAACAAAATGTATGTCAATTAAATAGTACAAAACCATATTCGTTACGGCCAGTGTTCCATTTCACAATGAAGTCTATATATGTCTTCCCACACCACAGTTACACTTTATTTCTAAAACAGCGTATATTATTTTTGAATAAGTTTAAACGATTATAGATCGTTTAAGTGATTTACCCTAAAACAGTGATTTTGTTAGACTTTTCAACAATAAATAAAGAGGACAAAAAAAACAAGATGAAAGTTATACGGGTAGCTAAAGTTATATTTCCAGTCTTTAAAATGTAAATTGATTCATTTTTGTTACATAAGAAATATAACATATTTATAAATGATAGTGAATTTTCTTTAAATGTAATGTTTTACCTGGAAAGCAGTTTGATTTAAGGATGTTTTCTTCTGACGTTTCAGTATCGTTGAAATCTTGTTCATGTTGTTCTGGAATTATTTCCAAAACATGTGATACAAGTGGAAATTATCAATGAATTTTAAAAATATTATATCAAACTTAACTCTGTGAAATCCAACAAAAATCAAGAATGTTTTTTCTCCACAGAGGTGTACATCCTTTATGGATCATGTGAAATTCTTGAATTTGACCATTCAATAATAAGAAGTGGGTTATTAGGTATGTCCATAAAAACAGCAGCCCACCAACCTATTCTTTTAAAGAAGATCTAAAGATCAATATATGGATAAAAAACAAAACATTAGTGCTTACACACCGATCTTCACAGACTAAACCACCGTAAGTCTATAAATCAAGACGTAGAGAAATCAACAATAGCTCAATAACTACCTAGGATGTTTCTACAGCAGTAAAATGATAATGACCAATTAAACTGAAAAAAAACTTTATGATAGATCAAACATAGAAAAACAGTAAAAGCAATTAACCCTTTACTATAGATATAAAATATAGAGTTACCACTTATTTTCTATAACAATGCTGAGCAAAACTCATAACGCCTGCTAAAAGTAACAATAATGTCTAGTTCACTAAAAGAATGTTTAAATCATGATGTTGATGTTCAATTTCCTTATGGTTGAAAAAAAATATAGTTATTTCATTTATTATACTTCAAGTTAAAATGCCATATTTTGATTGGCTGATACGAGGGTGTTAATTTACTCTATCACATGGCTGTGAGGGTGACAATTATTTTGAATGTCACCCTCTCGTCAAGACCAATCAAAATCGATAATTTAAAGGACAATGAATTGAATTTACATCAAGTTATTAAAGACAACGTCTAAGTGCTACATTTTAGCTCATATTCTATTATTTGACAGTCAAAATAAAATAATAAAACATCTTGCTTCACTTCTGTTTATCGTTCTAATACCCGTAACGTTGTTATGTACGTGACATACCTAGAAAAAACTTTTAAATAAAATATCTGTAAGACAATAATGATAGGACATTCAGTATAATAAATCAAATAACACATAGCTGAGAGGGTGATCGAGTAGATTGGTGACCCTAGAAAACATTGTCAACCGCGGCTTTATTTATATATTATGAAATGAACTCCTTTCTTTTCAATGGTTTTCATGTTGGAAACAATATAAGACATATCACGTGATGTACCTGTATCTTTGCATTGCACAAGGTCATGTTTTTCTCTGACTGTTGAGGATTTCTTTTACACTTTTTTCAAGGGATGTTGGATGTGTACTGATTTAAATTTTAGTCTTTAATAGAAGTACGATTTTTCATAAATTGTTATTGGATATGAACTTAATGTCAGTAGCTGTGAGTACTCTCCGATTTGTACTTAGTGTATTTCGGTTTTGTGGACCGATGTATAATCGTGTCGTGAAATCACAAAAATACTGCACTCCGAGGAAAATTCAAAATCAAAAGCCCAATGTGTCAGACCACCAATTAAGAATCCCTATATTTTCAACCAGATTTTGCAATTTTCACAGCTTTCTAAATATTGTACCTTAAGTTTAACTGCAAACAAACCAGGTATATCCTGAATTGTACATATATCAGCTGTCTTCAAGCCAATTTTCAACATACCGTTAAAGCCTTCTCAAGAAAAAAAACTAACCTTTGAACAGAGGTTCTCCAAAAATAACCCCTGGAAATATTAAATTAGTATACATTGAGGCGCAATAATCCTCAATTTGTAATGCAAACTCATAAACCAGTAAATTTTGGCTAAAATGGTCTATTTCTCTTTAACCAAAAGTTTCTTTTCTGCATATTTATTGGCAATCAAAAAGTTCTATGTTGTGTCACACTTTTACACCACCAAGAAAGACTCGCAACAATAATGACTCTGCAGCATGTCTTAACCTAGGTAATATTTTACTCGAAAGAAAACGTATATGTACTTACGCTGGAACACTCATTAACTCAGATGGAAAAACTTTCCATACATCAGATAAATCCAGTAAAAAATTAAAACAGAAACTTCACTCACTATATACTGTTGGTGTTAATCTACCAGGGATGAGTGCCTTAACAAATAACTTGATATGGATAAGAGTTATCCTTACAACTGCACTTTATGTATGTGAAACTTGGGGTCAGCTACCCTACCGTGAAGTCCGAATAACTCTTGTATCAGTAATGTTGGTTTGTGGTCTGTCGAAGGATATACTGACAAAATGAAACTTTTGTTTTTGTGTCGTGCACAATCGACAGCAACACATACACGGATGTTTAATTTTCGTTTGAGATAAATATTAACCGGTGAGTCCAGTCAAATATCATTGACTTATGATTATATCAAAATTTTGATGACATATGAATTTGATGTTTTTGTTGAAAACTTTATGGCTGAAAACAAATTTCCAGAACAAACTACTGTGGAGCAAATTTGTAAAACAGACTTTAGACATATACGAAGAAAACAAATTGAAACACTCAGTTGAACGGCGACCAGAACTTAAGCGGTACTATAAAATACATACATGTTTGACGGAGCATTGTTTGTTACGACTAGCGGTAAATTATCGATCTCTAAATTCAAAATGTATGACGCTTGTGAAATTAGGAGCCATAGCTATTCAAACAGGCAAATGCTCCTTGTGTAACTTATATAATACGGATATACTTATGCATTATATACTTTGCTGTACATCTTTTTTACAAATTCGGACAGAAATGTTCAGGGACTGAATTTTTTGGATCTCACTTGTCACCTTTTTCGAGTATGGTCTTCAGGAAACGATGCTAGTCCGTCGGAAGGGGACGATAAATGACTGCCCCGTGTTAAGAGAGAGCCATATACATTTCATGTAACAGACATCCTTGTATAGATTTCGAAAATGAGCAGGCTAATGCCGTTATAAGGTAGCATTCGCACCCACATATTGGAAAGAGATTAATATAACTAAAGTTGCAATAACTTGTTTCCCAATCCACTCTATATGTTTAAAACTACAACGATGTGTGAACAAATTAAACAGTCATAATATGTAAAAATGTCAAAAAGAGGGGTACGGCAGTCAACGTTGGTTTATTATCATACTCACTATAAATAGAAGAAATATATAATCAAACATTTCCCATGACACGATATTTAATATAACGAGATGTTTAAGTTCAGAGCCACGTAACATGCAAGAAAAATGCACAAAAAAAGGCACACAGACGATCGAGGGCATTACCAAAAAAAGAAAGGCAAGAATACAGATATTATCATAGAACAATAACACAATGACGGATTGTGTAAGTACAGTGTAACAAGAAACACACAAAGGCATACAGAAAAAGCATACTAGTAATAGCAAAAACGAACGACAAGAATACAAAAATTATCATAGAACAATAACACAATGACGAGATGTATAAGTACATAGCCACGTCAAGTGGATAACAACAAAAGGATAGACTAAGCAGTAAAAATAAATTCATATAGAAAAATAAAACAATACTATAATACGTTATTAAGATGATATACAACGTCAGTACTAATAATTATACTTCAAGACCATCGTGTATTATTTGTGAAGTTGATACGCAATATTTATCAGCAAGGTCTTGATACCTTCTGATGAACTTTATTAGAATGTGGACGAGACGTTATTTGACACACCCATGGTTCATCAGCTCTCTGCTCCGACACTGGTAAAGATTTACAAAATTTGAGTAGTTGCTGCATGCCCTTAAATACCGAATAAGTTGGGAAATGTTTATCCCATTTGCAGGTGAAGTTGGTATATTGCTACTAAGGTGGGGGAAATTGATAATTTTAAAATTAGTTATATCCTTTTGTACGGAGGCTTGTTGGTCTCAAACAGATAAAGATTGCTAACTGTTACCTAGTGTACTTAAGAATCCGGTTAAATTTTTACACAAACAAAGCAGGTTTCATATTCTCGAACTAACATATTGACGTCCTGTGGGTTAAGTTGTCACTTGACGTAAAACAACCTTGAATCAAGGCATTGAAATCCCAATTACTCCTATAAGTAACTTCATACTTTCTCGATTGTCATGTCAAGATGAATAAAATCATATGTAGAAAGAATTCCCACGGATCAACCCACTCTTGTCATTTAAAAGTGTTCAAATATCTTTAGTTTAAATTATTTAATATCCCCCATCCTTACTCCGTTTGTTATCTTGTTTTGTATGTCAAGACGATCTGAATGATATATAGGGTGATTCCCCAGGGTCCATCTATTTAGAAGACTGCTTGGCAGCAGCATGTTACAATCATGACGTGTTGCGGTTTTTTTCTACTTGTTTTGTGCTCGTTAAATTTTTTTAACGATTATTGCGGTAAAACTATCCCAAATTTAAAATAAAAAATAGCCACAAGAAATAAAAGTACAGATCCAAACAAAAACACATTATAGTTTATCCAAATTTGCAGAATCTCAGTTAATTTTCAGTCTGAAATCATTCCGAAACAACAAAACATTACTGCAGACAAAGCTAATTATCTGTTTCCTGTGCAACGGGAAAAGACAAAGACATTTAATTGTGTTTATTAAGTCCGGCGTATAATATACTTAATTCATATGAAAAAATAATCTTCGATGTTCCATTTGATAAGTACATTTTATAAATGGTAAATAAAAGAAACTATAGAAGTTTTGGATCAAGTAAGAACGCGAGTTTGGGTGAATTGGTTCCAGTAACAATAGGTTATAGGTTTAATTCATCATTCACTTGGCATTTTTGCATCAAATTAGTACAATGTAATAATATTTGAATGTGTTGATTTATTTGAAAACTCCTTTGGCAAACATGCTGTCTTTTTTTCTGAACCGAGTTTATGCCTTTCCATTAAATTATGATTAAGGTTCAAAGTGTCGGTCTATCTTTTTCATATTTAAGCGTACAAAAATGCAAGGTAAAAATACTAAAATTGGTTAATCATCTCCTATATATGGAAACTGATGAAGTTTATTTGCAAAACGATATAATTCATTTTTCTTTATAATGGCCTTGGCATTTTATAATTCACTTAACATGATGGAGATTTTCTTATAAGAATTGAACGTTTAACAATTGCGTGCGACTGAAGGGCTTCCTTATTTATCTTGACTTCATCGGAAACACTTCAAATTTCGAGAGAAGACAATACATGCGATGCTGGGAACCACACGAGAGAAGACAATCCATGCGAAGTTGGGAACCACGAACTACATTGTTTGAATAAAATAAACTTATCAAGGATTTGTCGTCGGTAGCACATTCTAAAAGTAATTAAAAAAGGATATATCATGACATTGAGACAATAAACGACAAGGTTCCTGACTACAGAAAGTCACAATAATATGTGGCATGAGTGAAAAAAGTTCTTAAGAGATGTCTCTATTCCTACTGAAGTGTTCAATCAATTGATATATGTGTGCTTGATCTGACAAGGTATTTTGTAGTCGCATAAAATGAGTATTTCTTTTTTTTTTGCACTCCGTATATCTACCATCATACATAAATTCGGTTAATTCTTTCATATATCACGTATAGTTTTTAAATGGAAATTATTCCAATAAAAAATTGTATTTGTTTGGCTCAATGTACTAATAAAGATGTAATGCCCAAAAATGCACGTCTAAAACAACAAATGTGTTGTTTATTCTTTAGTTTTCTATGTTGTGTCATGTGTACTATTGTTTTTCTGTTTGTCTGTTTCATTTTTAGCCATGGCGTTGTCAGTTTGTTTTAGATTTATGAGTTTGACTGTCCCTTTGGTATCTTTCGTCCCTCTTTTCTTTGACTAAATGATAACAATTGGGAATCATTCTCTTGTGTTATGCCGTTTAATCCATTAACATGTCTGAACCATATATATATTTTCACATTAATTAAAATATTCGCTCTTAGGCATACCATTATCGTTTGGATCTCTGATTTAAATCGTCCAGAATGCCTACAAAGTAAACATTTTGAACTTCAAAGATATATAAAGAAAATAAACAGTCTGTGTATGCTTATTTTATTTATGCTTGTAAAAGCTGGAAAAGATATCCACAGGCAAACTAATTAAGAAATAATATATCGTTCAGACAGCAAAAACGGTTGTAGCTATTGAGCTATTTGCTGTTAATTATTTCTGCTACTGTTTGGTATGATTCTTTAAGGATGGAAACTGCACATGTGTATCGTCAAAACAAAGAAAATAACTGCAAGCTCTTAATTTTTTTACATTTTAGTAAAGACAGCAACAGGTACAGTTCCATTGCTATGAATGATCTGAAACCAAATAGTCGAACAAGTTGAAATACTAGTAGTCGAAAAAATCTTCCACTGCCGACGAAATAAAGTCAAATGACAAACAAACAAAAACACAGAAGTAATGTGAACTCCACCAAACGTTGGAATAAGATCGGGTGTCTGTTCCTACTCCAACAATGGAATCAGTCGTTTTCTTCCAGACAAGTAAAATGTTGATTCCGAATCGAATTCAGTCATGTCGATATCTATCTAATTGAGGGTGGAACTGTGGGTACGACATATAGAACATATATGTAGTCATCATCTTTATCCAGATTGTTCTTAACGGTCAACAAATTAAGTTTAGAAAAGTGCTTATTACGCAAGAAGCATGTAGTGTTTTTTGGGGGGTACTCTTTACTCATCTTAAACTGGAATGCAGCATGGTCGTTTAAATTGGTTAATTAAAACAACTCTTTACGTATAGGAGAAATATTTAATATCAGGTTGGTATTTGGTTATTATTTTAGGTTTTCCTTGAATTTCAAGTGTTGAGTAGGGTACGAATGGATTCTCTGCAGATAGGCCCTATTAGGTTGCTGATTATTGTTCCGAGATCTAGGAAAATAGTAGCTCATGGTGCCTTGCATTCATAGGTAAGGCAGCATGTGCTTGTGGCGGCTTGTTCGGGTCAAGAATGCAACTTAGAAATATTTTAGCCATGCACGGGCATCACTGACGAGACAAGTTATGTTAGTGCTTCTTTTAACTCTTTTTTCTAAATGAAGTGAACATAAAGAATTTCTTTTCTTTTATATCCCATCAAGTTAAATATAGCTGTTCATATGTGTACTTTTGTTGTAGTATATTATGGAATATGAGACTTTGCAGTGGTATTAAATTTGTAGAAAACTAGAAATTAGTACACCTAATGATGTATTGCGCATTCCTTTGATGTGTTTTTCGGTATTGGATGTTGTAATTTTAGACTTCTTAATAGGAAAATCTTTAAACGTTATTGTTATTTGTAAAATTTGCCTAACAATGAGACAGACTAATTACTATATGTCTCAGAAAAATCGATAAATGAGTTAATCTAATATACTATAATGCACTAAACAAAACGACGGTCAGTAGAAACTTGCAGAAATGTTATATGCAATTGGAGACACTGTTCTTTATCCTATCCTTGTTATTTGATATGAACATTCCGAAAAAATTATCAAGTAAAGTTTAACCTCATTTATCTATAAAGCATTTTTTTTTTATTGCAAAAAACGGAAATTGAACCAACATAAACCAACTATTATTATTTATTCGAGATGGTTGTTTGCTTGGGTTTTTTATGCTTAGGCAAGAACACCAATTAATGCACTACATAGGAGTTATTGTCAACGATGAAACAGAAGAAAACCAAATACAACAAATCAAATATTATATATATACATAGATTATACTGATACATTTTGTAGCTGAGAAAACATAAAACTGTTGTTTCTCCAAACGTTTAGCATACTGAATTTTCGTACGTAATTCAGAAAAGAAAAAAAAAACAACGAAAATAACACGCTATACAATTTATGCATGTGAAGCGCTTTTCAGGATTTACCTTCATCGGGAAATCGAACGCTCAAAAGCAAAGGATGTATAAGTGTCAAAACACATTAAGAGCGATATGACCAAAAAGGACCTAAAATGATAGTAAATTTCTTCTAAGATCATCTTTGCCTGATGAATTGGAACCTACACAATTTTTTGTTATCTCATGTCAAAGGCAAACCAGATGATCTGTATATCAAAGATATCAACAATCACATTTTAGCAAGACATTTTCAATTCATTTCATGGAGGCAAGACTACAAAATTGACATGCTAAGAGGAAAATCAAGAAGTTCCTACACTGTGAAAGGTCAAATATACTGACCGGCTTTAGAAACGCAACACTAGATTATTTTTGTGTTATTTTTGAATGAATGTGTCCCCGTCAAAAGCGATGACTGCATGTTACAAACGCTAAAATAATTGTCACAAAGGTCAACAAAGTCTGTCTGATATGTTTTGGGTTCTTTTTTGCACCTTCTGGTTTTGCATTTGTTAAACCCATTAATTGGTTTTGGCAATTATGCGGTCGGAACTTGAGGGCTTTTAAGGTTTTCCTTCAGTCGATTCTTTGGCAATTCAGTTGATGGGAAACATTTATGGCATGAATCTCTACTCAATGGCACTCGGCAATTTGATTAGAAGTTGACGTTGCGGCCGTAAAACTGTCTGGCAAATGACGTTGCGTAATCAAATTCTGTTGACGTTTCATTGTCTCTAAACGTTTATCTGTTCATTGATGGCCAGCAACAAATCTTGTCTACTTGTATCGTTGTCGGAAGGACAGTAAGAAGAGTTTCTGAAGTCATACAGTATGGTTGCAGCACATTTATGTTTTAATGTTTGCATTATTCTTAAGGGGTAATACAGTTTTTTGTTTCTCAGTCTTGGTCAAATGGAGATGCAACATTTTTAAACTGGTTTAAGTGAGGCAAAGGATTGAAAGAACTGTTTCACAAAGCAAAACAACCGAAACAATCTTTCATGGGTCCAAAATTTCGCTTTAAGAAATTCGTGCGACTTAAAAAAATTGGTATGTTCAATAACCACAGGTTAGTCAGATTTTGATTTTTTGTACGGAGAAAGAAGTATGATAAGCATGCAAAGTAGTTGTAAGAAAATCAAACAAGATTTAGTTAAAAAAATCAACAAAATGAGTGTTGCGTTTCTAAAGCCGTTCAGTATAGTTCCCTTAATTAGCCAATCTTCAACATTCCTTTTGACAATACTGGAACCCAAAAAGAAACATGATGCATTAGTATAATAATGCCTTTTTGAAATGATAACATTCTTATGTTTCATTTTTTAGATATTGAAAAAAGTAAAATCACAATAATACTGAACTCCGAGGAAAATTCAAAACGGAAAGTCCCTAATCAAATGGCAAAATCAAAGGATAAAACACATCAAACGAATGGACAACAGCTGTCATATTCCTAACTTGGTACAGGCATTTTCAAATGTAGAAAATGGTGGATTGAACCTTGTTTTAACGCGCTAAACCTCTCACTTGTATGACAGTCGCATCAAATTCCGTTATATTTACAACGATGCGTGAACAAAACAGACATAATAGGTAAAATAGTCAAAATATGGTTACAACAGTCATCACTGTGTCACAATCTGAACACAAAGAAGAGTGTGTGTTTATATGTTTTTGAGTTTAGTGTGACGTCCTTTTGCACTAAACTAGTACATTTTATTAAGGGGTCAGCTGAAGACCAACTCCGGATGCGGGCTTTCCTCGCCGTATTGAAGACCCATTTGTTGGCATGAAATATACTTTCCGCTGTCTGAATAGGATATTTGTTATAATTATATTGCTTCTTATTCCCACTTATTAAGCACAGTGAAAAAATATGGATTCCAAATCTAAATTGTGATATTTTTGTACAGCATATATACATCAATCAATTATGAGTTCTAATATCCGATTTGACTAGAATGTATCAGAATAAGCGGACTGTATTTTTATCCAAGTAAACGGCAGCGTTCTGGATTTCAATTAGCACTGTAACACTGGCAATAACGGGTCATACATTTCATTTCAGTAACCAGAAAAGAGAGACAACCTTTGATGATCTTATTTTATTTTGCATCATAACATATGTTTTATATGACTATCACAAATATATCTGTAGTGAAGTCTATCTTGTATCATGTAGGCATATGCTTGCATTGGATGAATATAAATATATCAATCTTTCAAAATACGAATCTCCTTACAATATACATCCTCCAAATGTCCTGACTGTAAATCGTGCACAAAGTTAACAACAAACTGTTTGTTTTTAATCTACTGTTTCCTAAATTTGGGAACAATCTGGGGTAGTCTTTTTTTTTTTTTTTTACTCTGATAGCAAATAAAGAGTGCACTTCTTTCTTACTAAAATTGGGTGAACGTTGTGTGGCGTTTGTTAAACGGTACAAAAGTAGAAACAAATACGTTGAATCAGTGTTTTCTGACCCTGTTTTGAACTTTCAATAATGCAAACACATGGTGTTGGTAAACAGATTTATTCCGCGGAAAATGGCTAATATCGCCCGTTTATCTCTCCTATGCAAAGATAACTATATTGACAGTTATCATCTTCATCTGATGAAACATCTGGAGACAGTGATGATGAAGCTCTTTTATTAAAAACAGCTACTTCAATGATAGAGAGGAGGACAATACCTAAATCTGGATCATTTGTTGACTTGTTTTAAGGGCATACGATACAGTTTTGATCATGTATTTACAGTTTGATGAAAATTTCCATAAAGGCTATTTTTTGCCTGATTAAATCAAATATGAAATAAAAAATATACCTTCATGTGCTACTTTTTGAGTAAATTGAGGTCGAAATTTTGTATATTTGGTCAAAATTCGGATTTGTGGCCGTATTTTCTCTTTCGAAAGAAAGCCATAACTTTTTTGTTTTAAAAGATAAACACAAATTGTTTTTTGCTAAATGATTTGTAATTTCTGTATTTTATAAGTATCTTAAAAATTTATGCATTTTTTATTCAGAAATAACTCATATTAATGAAATGGTCATGAATTGAGAAAAAAAACGTCATTTTTGCTGTATATTTATCAAAATTAAAAAAATTGCACTATTTACAGTTTTATAAAATTTGGTCCACATAATCTCCCTGCAAAATGAAACAAAATGTCGTTTTAAAAAATAGGGGTCCATGTACTCGTTTTCAAATTAAATCAGTTTGAATGATAAAAATCAGTCGAAAAATGCATCTTTTCCCGATATGTCACAGTTTGACGTCGCGAAAATAACATTTGACGTTAGCAACGTCATTACCTCCCCTGTAACTGTATCGTATGCCCTTAAGTTATGACTATCAGGAATTTCGAAGAAATTTCAGGCTATCAAGGGGTACGTATTTATTTCAAAATATTCAAAAGAATTATTATTTCATAACATTTGATATTTTTGGAAATTTTTGTTCAAATTGTCCAGTTTTTACCGTGATAGCAGTGAGTAGATTTTTTTTGGCATCTCAGGCTAACTTTTAACCGTATCTACTTTTGACTATTGTGAAAAATATCCATATTTTTTATTCAACTCTACAGGATATATTGCTTTGTAGGCACTTTCCACAGAATTGTAGACCACCTTGCTGGAAAGGTAGACCGACGAGAATATAAATAAGGTAGACCACAACTAACATTAGAGAAACAAATATTAATTGCATTGTGGTATTATGCCAATACAGAGTGTCATATGTCAACTGTGGGTCGTTTTGTTGTGAGTGACATTAACAGAAAAAAAGGATTACATAGTATTGTTGCCCAGGTAGTATGCGACCATGAGATGAACTGTATTTCTGTTAATACTGGATGGCCTGGATCTGTTCATGATGCTCGTGTTTTCCGAAATTCTAAAATGTGGAAGAGGATTATAAATAGAACCATCTTGCCTGAGCCTGAGTGGTTTCATTTTGGTTGGGGATGCAGCATACCGGCCAAACCCTCTTTTTCAAAATCTGATGACACCATTTGAAGACTTTGGTACCTTAACCAGGGAACAGCAGCGGTACAATTTTGTTCAAAGTTCCACCCGACCGGTAGTAGAAAGATCCATAGGTCAGTTAAAGGGAAGATTTAGGAAATTGAAAATGTTGGATTGTACACTACCAAAATCGACAGATTCTGTTACTTTCTGTTGCATTTTACATAACATTTACATCACAGAGCAAGACTTGTTAAATAATGAAGAAATAGAAGTGAACGATCATGTGAACAATGGACCTGGACTACAAGGAATTGTAGAAAGTGGAAACCAGAAAAGAAATAATCTTGTTCCAAATTGATGAATACAATGAATAAATATTGATATTTTTTAATTCAATGTATGTTGATTTTTAGTAGCATACTAAAATTGATTTTTGTTTTGTAAAGCATCTACAATTGCTCTTAACATGTCGGCCGTTTCTTTATGTCTTTTATCTTTGATTTCTTCTTTTTTATGTTCTCTTTCTTCCCGTGCTTTTATTTTTGCTTCTTCTGTTGATTGTTTGATTTTCTCCAATATTCGTCAAACAGACTTGCCTATTTATCAGAAGTTGTTGTGTATGGTTTTTTTCCTCTCAGGCTCCTTGTCTGGTTCTTCTCCATCATCTTCTAGTTTAAGTGTGTCATCTGCAGCCGAATTTTCTTCTTCTTCATCATGGACTGGAACATGAAAGGTGAATTATAGTATTGATAAATGTGGTTTATATAAGATCTATAAAAAAAATATTTCAAAGTAAACAGCAGATATGTTAAAATGAGCATAGAGCATGGCATGATAGAATTATTTCGATTCTAATAGGAATATTTTGAGCTTTTGTACTACGATGCGGACCTATTTACATACTCGAAATGTAGCCATATGATTTGAAGAACATGGAAATTCTACAGGCTAACATTACAAAAGAACAGACACATTTAAACTAACTTTTATAATGTTCTTTAATACAAGTTGTATAACAATTAAGGTTTATAACCCCTTCTGTGGACATGTGAAATACGAAATTTTCAAACTGCAATAGTATCAAAACAGCCAAAACAATTAAAATAAAAACGGGTCATTTTGTACATATATCGAAGGGAAACATCGTGCAAAGCATGATTATTTATTGCATTTAATATAAATTAGGATTTTTTTTTTTAATTTCACAATAATCTTTACAATACCAAAAACTTCGTGCGGAGTCATTAAAGTCGAGCGCACCCTAAAAGGTGTACTTGAGTTGCTCCATATTTATAATTGTTATAACCAATATCTTAATTTATAAACGTGTTTTACGGAAATCATTGGTAGTACTGCATGGAAAAATCTCTATCTATCAAGCACCTAATCGTCAATATTTGAGAAAAAGGGGAAAGGCTGTGGATTTTCTATGAATTCTATTTGTTAAGCAATGAATTAACAGAAGGGTACACAATCCTTAAAACTTACGATAAAGACATAAGTACATTTGCAATTTCATTTCCTTCTTGACTTTTTAAAGACTTATGCTCTGTAAATATATAATTCTATAGTGTTATGTTGCCAAAAATGGCACTCATCTTCTTTAAAAATCACTTTTGTGTGTTGTTTATATGTTCACAGAAACCACATGTTAATGAAAAATCAATAATAATATACATACCTCCTGTTCTGTTGACAGAATCTATCTTTGTAATTACCGCGGGAAAAAACACTTACAGATCAAAGTTGAAGTAAAAAACAAATACAGCGTTTGTACTAACAAACGATCAACGACAAACTGTAGACGCATCTTTAGCGAGTGCATAGTTTGTCAAAGTTTGTGTTAACTTTGCAAACGTATGTTAGAAACAACTAATCAAAACATGTACGCGCTTAGCCGTTTGTGTCCAATGGGAACTAATTGCGCCCCTCTTCTTGCCGACTTGTTTCTTTATTATTATGAGGCTCACTCCATACAGGAACTTCTTAGGAAGAAAGGTTAGAAGTTAGCAATATCCTTTAACTGTACTTTCCGCTATATAGATGACGTTCTTTCACTATATGATTCAAAATTTGGTGACCATCTTGAACGAATCTATCCCATCGAACTAGAGATAAAGGATACAACATATACAGTTAAGTCGGCCTCATATCTCGACTTACATCTAGAAATTGACAATGAAAACAAGTTGAAAACAAAACTTTACGACAAAAGGGATGATTTCAGCTTTCCAATTGTGAACTTTCCATTTCTAAGTAGTAACATTCCAGCAGCACCTGCATACTTGGTATATATATCCAAATCGATACGATATTCCCGTGCTTGCATTTCCTATCATGATTTGTTTATAGAGGGTTGCTGCTCACAAGGAAGCTATTAAACCAAGAGTTCCAAATAGTGAAGTTGAAATCATCCCTCCATAAATTTCACGAGTTGGTTGACCGTTATGGAATAACCGTTTCACAAATGACATCGGATATGCTCCTTACGCCGTAACTACAATCCCCTTCCCTTTCATGAATGTGACCTACCGAATTAGACTATTTACGGGATTTGTTATAACATAAGCAGCACGACGGGTGCCACTTGTGGAGCAGGATCTGCTTATTCGTTCGTGTTGCTTGTTCTTTAGTTTTCTATGTTGTGTCATGTGAACTATTGTTTGTCTGTTTTTCTTTTTCATTTTTAGCCATGGCGTTGTCAGTTTATTTTCGATTAATGAGTTTGACTGTCCCTCCGGTATCTTTCGTCTCTCCTTTGTTATTTCTCTGTCCTATATGTTCTCCCATGTATTTGTATTGTAGTTCTGGTTCTGTCATGGTATGTTGTCATTTATTGTTATATTTAACATTGCCATAAAGGCGAGAGGTTTAGAATGCCACAAAACCAAATTCAACCCACCTTTTTTTTCTTAAAATGTCCAGTACCAAGTCAGGAAAATGGCCATTGTTATATTATTATAGTTCGTTTCTGTGTGTGTTACATTTTAATGTTGTGGTTCTGTTAACGTTGTGTCGTTGTTCTCTTATATTTGTCGCGTTTGCCCAAGTTTTAGTTTGTAACCAGGATTTGTTTTTTTTTCTCAATCGATTTATGAGTTTTGAACAGCGGTATACTACTGTTGCCATTATCTATGTATCTTTCGTTTAATAGGACAAACATCGTAATACTATCTTAAGAGGAAAGTAAATGACCATTCTGAATAAGTATAATAAAGAATGATAAAAGTTCTGATTGTCAATCAAGCAACTCTTAACTACAGACAAAAGGATATTGAAGAAAGCGACCATATGTCACCGTACCGCACTGCAGGCTAATAAAGTGAAACTAAAATGCAAACTTCAACAATTCAAACTAACAAACTAACGACCTGAATAATGCTCAAAACGATAAATGAAATACAAAAATGATACACAGCAACAAGCGACAACCACTGAATTAAAGGGTCCTGACTTTGAAAAGGCACATACATAACATGGTGGGATTAGACATGTGTGCATTATTTATACCTCTACTATACCTGGACCAGCATTAAACTTAACTATGAAATTTTTTTTTTAAAAAGATAAAATCATCAGATCAATACAAATCACAATTATAACAAATGCCACAGAGAAAAGATCTAAGAATACTTGGATTTACTGAAAGCTAGCGAAAAGCCGAGAAACATATAATTATCGTACAGATTGAGAGTGCTGACGGATAAAGATTGCATTCATTTTGAAGTAGAAACTTAACATGAATACTGCAATGTATTAAGAATTGAATGGAATTACTATTAATTGGAGAATGGTTTCAACAACATTTATGTAAAAAGGAAGATAACTCAACTTCAACTTCAAAATAGTTTTAAAACAGATACTACTAGGTTCATGCACCATGCACCATTACGTAATTTTATTGACAAAAATGGTTAGGTAGGATGTATAGAATGTTGTGCTCAATGTGTTTTGTATATTAAAATCAGGAAACATGATAACTACATTGTATCAAGCAAACCAAATATTTGATTGCAAGACTGCAAACTTTACACTCAAAACATCATGAATGTAGACTAAACTATCAATTAGTACATATCAAACATCCAATAGTTTAAGAGTAAAGACGCCATAGACATTCATAGAAAAACATAACATTGTGAAAAACCCGCAATAATAAATACTTCAATAATTTGTGAATTTACAGCTTAGTATAAACCTTTACGTTGATCGGTAGTTCTTTACATCTTTGTCATTTGGTCGTTGGTAGATAACAGTTGTCTCATTGGCAATCATTTCAAATTCATGTTGTATGAGTTGATACGATAGCAGCTTTTTAAATTATTTAACCAAAACAGAAGAAAAAAAATTAATAATTGAGAACTAAAATAAAAACTATCCTTTATTAGATTAGGACATAACGGGATTCTATCTAATATGACTTTTTGTAAAGAATTTATTGTTAATTTATCAATTTAAGTATTATAATTAGATTTATTACTTGTGCACAGCCAGGTGAAGGCGATAATTGAATGGATCATTCATGTTTTATGAAATGAGTCAAAGGCCTTATAAACGTGAAAATGTCTCAAATGACCTTCGATTGATATTGATGTTGAAATTGCAATAATTATTATATAATTATTATTATGAACTTCCATAATATTTGCATTTTGCCATTTTGTATATAAAGAAAATAAAAAAGGGAAAACATGAATGCCAAAAAGTATCAGTTGATGGGCTATTGATATGCTAAATTTCTGTCCCTTTCTAATGCTGTTCATTTTCGTACAAATGTGCTTTATCTTGCCTTTTTGTCTGTTTTTTTATCGAGTGTATTTTGTAGACGAAATGCGAGACTGGCGAAATACAAAATTTCAATCCTGGTTTCTATGATGAGTTACAACTACTGGGTCGATGCCACTGTTGGTGAAGTTTTTATTCCCCAATGGTTTCATCAGCCCAGTAGTCAGCACATACGTGCTGACATGAACTATCATTCATATGGTCATAATTATAAAGTCCTATAAATTTGCTGCTTACAAAACTATAAAATTTTGAAATACTAAAGAGTTTCTACCTCAGGAATAGATTAGTTACCTGAGCTGTATATGACAAAACTTTAAGGAATTTTTCATTCCCAATGCCCTTCAACTTCGTACGTTATTTGTCTTTCGTAGACGAAACGCGTGTCTGGCAAAATTGCAATCCTGGTATCTATGATGAGTTTATTTACAACCACTGGGTAAATGCCACTGCAGGTGGAGTTTTTATTCCCAAAGGTATCACCAGCCTAGTAGTCAGCATGTCTGTGCTGGAATGAATTATCATTGATAAGGTCATAAATGTAAATTAACTGCTAACAAAACTTTGAAGTCTTTAAATACTGAGGCTTTGTCATCTCAGGAATAGATAACCTCAGCTGTATATGGAAAAATTTAAAGAATTTTTGGTTCCCAATGATCTTCAACTTCGTACTTTATTTGACTTCTTCATCTTTTTTTGATCGAACATCACTGATAAGTCTTTTATAGACGAAATGCGCCTCTGGCGAAGTACCAAATTTCAATCCTATGATGAGTTTAATTATATACCCTTAATTTTCTAATGACATTTCATTATTCCCGTCCTGTATCATATTATTGTATTACACAAATGTAATCGTTAATTTGTTTTCTGCATGAACATGCATGAAGTAGTTTCCACTGGACGTTAATCAAACAACAACAAATCAATCAATCAATCATCAATTATGAGAAATGACACCTCAAACATAATCGACATCAATCAGTGTTAGCCAGTGCACACACTAACCACTGCAATATCTAGTGTTTCATTCGGACATCAATACGGGCGGAATATTATTAATCTGCCGAGGGAAATTTGCTATTTAAATCATTACAGTATTGATGCGATTGTTTGATGATTTATGGCAATAACGTGTAACATCTTGTCAATTAAAGGTTCAGAAGTCGAACATCCAACGGTTAAAGTACAAAAATATATTACATTTATATATTAAAAAGGAAAAACAGTAAATAAAATGACAGGTACAGTAATGTTTATATATATTTACAATATTTGTTTTTCATAGAACAATGTTAAATACTTCTGTTGATCAAGTAACATCCTATTGTCTCGGAAGCAGTTTTCCCCGGCACCTTTCTTTCGACGTAAAATGTAATAAAAATCAGAGAGGATTTCTCTTCTAAATATTATAATATGTTATAGAGCACATTTTTGTAAACTTATATACAAATACATATTAAACTCAAAATGGGTTTTTAGGGGCGTAGCTAGGTATTCATTAAACTGTAGGCACAAATCGGCGGCGGGTCTGGGGGGCGCTCAAGGCCCACAGCAATAGGGGTTTCAGGGCCTCGAAAAACTGATTTCAGCGTTTTGGCTGCAAAATGTTATGCACAAAAATATTAAATTGATAATTATAATATACATGATGAAAAGTTCGAAGAATTATGACATCTGAATGGTGAATTAAATAACGCAGTACAATTGGAAAATCAAATATTAAAAAAAGAAAATTTACAATATGTACTGCCCAAATAAAAAAGAAGATGTGGTGTGATTGCCAATGAGACAACTATCCACAAAAGACCAAAATGACACAGACATTAACAACTATAGGTCACCGTACAGCCTTCAACAATGAGCAAAGCCCATACCGCATAGTCAGCTATAATAGGCCCCGATAAGACAATGTAAAACAATTCAAACGAGAAAACTAACGGCCTTATTTATGTAAAAAATATGAACGAAAAACAAATATGTAACACATAAACAAACGGCAACCACTGAATTACAGGCTCCTGACTTGGGACAGGCACATACATAAATAATGTGGCGGGGTTAAACATGTTAGCGGGATCCCAACCCTCCCCCTAACCTGGGACAGTGGTATAACAGTACAACATAAGAACGAACTATAAAAATCAGTTGAAAAAGGCTTAACTCATCAGATGGACAAAAATATAAGTGGACGTGTCCGGGTACTGCCCAGCATAGATCCGCGTATCCCTTTAATTAAGCAGTACACCCTGTTTGGTATTTTCATATCTATTCCGTTATGATTAACCCGAATAATTCAGTCCCTCCCCGTAATCGATCTCTCCTACTTGCGAGGGCCTGAAGTCCTAACACGATAAAAACTCTTCACGAATCCTGGATTTTGATTGGTGCCCTGTAGAAGAGGTGACCAATCAGCAATTAGCTCAATTTTATCGAGATAGGTAAATCCCGAGCTAATTCCGAATGGTTGATTGAAGATTTTTCATTGTCTATGCATTCAGGCGTTAATGTAGTAAGCGGAATATAACGACTGAATTATTCGGGTTACGTTATGATCGATATATACGTTTAACTTAATTGATAGTACATATTGACGATTGTACTTCCGGTTAACTTAGGAAGTGAATACAACTGTGCAATCCCATTGGTCACATTTTTCTGGTTACTGGTAACTAGTATAAATAAACTGGTAACTAGTATGAATTAAACCAATGAGATTGCACAGTTATATTCACTTCCTAAGTTAACCGGAAGTTAAGTCCTTACAAATTCAATGGTCTGGAAAAAGGTCAATAATTGTCATCTCAAGTGTGTTATGGGTCATTTTCAAAAAATGTGGATATTTCAGTTGTGAAATAACAATACAAAAAAATATTCAATTTTCAACTTTAATATATGAAATTGAATAGTTTAACAACAATACAACCTGAAATAAAAATATGCAATCTTAAATGCTACTACAAAAATATTTTTAAAAATAACATAGAAACAAGTATGGGACAAATGTCAACTACAATACGGATTTAGTTTCGGTCCCTAATTTTTTTTAATAATATTTACATTTTGCTTGATATATATTTCCATAAAAATCACCACACTTTTTTCAAAACAGTTAAAATAACACTTTTTAGAAACATATTTTAACATGTTTAAAGTGAATTTAATTCAGCATTGTCAACTACATAACGCTTTTTGTCAACTACATAACGATTCACTGCGTGATGTAGTTGACCGTTATGTAGTTGACCTATTTGTGGTTTTTGGATGTTTTTCTTGACCCTAATACTACCAGATAAATGGTTTTTATTGAATTAGAGTCAGTATTATAACCTTTGAATGATTTATGTAAAAAAAAATATTTATGCCAAAATTTATCAATGTTTTTGCCGTTACAAAGTTGACATAGAATAAAATTACGGAGTAATTTGTACTCACCAAAACTAATCTATAATGAAATGAATCCATGATGTCATCCTGTAACTTTAAGCACGTCATCAGAGGATGAAGAGTAAGTAGAGAGCACTTCCTTAGTTACAAGGGATATAATCAGTTGTTTATTGGCAACAATATTTCATTTGTGTTATGTAGTTGACATTTTTTAAGTACGAAATGAAAAGTTAAAAAAAATGCTAATAAAATCTAATAATTCCCTGTATTTGTGTATACATACCTGCAGTGATACCTATATATTTATAATAACAAAAGAAAAATAATAAGTTCCGCTGGGTATTAAAACCAGCATTTAAAAAAGACTAGTTTTTCAATTTCGTACAAGCAATTTTGGGGTTTTTGGACCCTTTGAAACCCACTGGAAGCAATTTCTGTAGCAAAATTTCATATTGAATTTGCTGGAACTTGTTACACACACCCAAAACTAAATTGTGTATCTAAAAATTGGACAAAAATATTTACACTTTTTTAGAAATATTGATTGTACAAGAAAATCCACATTTTTTGAAAAAGGCCCTTATACTGTTTGAGGGGTATTCTCAAGGTACGTGAAAGTTGTTTCATTGTCAAGATATTTTTAATCAATTACCGACAGACTGGTGTACTTTTATTCGTGAAAGGGGCAAGGGAAATTAAAAAAAATATTGGTTAAAGCGAACACATTGAAAATTCCCGTTAGCTACCTTGTAAAATTGAGAAAGGAAATGGTGAATATGTCAAAGCGACAACCACCCGACCATAGAGCAAACAACAGCCGAAGGCAACCAATGGGTCTTCAATGTGTTTTTTTGTACTGGTATGGATAGTAAACCCCATATTGACAGAAACAAGTGCCTGTGTATCATTTGTTTCTTTTGCTTCAGTACAGGACTCTTCTAATTTTATTCCTTCTCTAAAACACTAAAACATCGATATTGAAAATTATTGATGATTCGTGATAATTTGTATAACTTTCAAGATTACTATTACATTGTGATAACAACCATATGACATCTTACTGATGAAGGATATTAGTTACAGTACCAACCCATTGATATCTTACTGATGAAGGATATTAGTTACAGAAATATATAATATTTAGATGTTGATAATTCTAAGAACAAAGTAGGAAATTCCAAGATTAATGTTGATAATTCCATGGTTAATGTTGCTAATTCCGAAGCGTTACGTTTGCGCGGATTGATCCTACATTTGCGCGAAAAACAATCCACGTTTGCGCCACATAACGTATTACGTTTGAGCAAAATTTACCGGTTGAAAAGTTACAACATTTGCGTGTATTTATACAAATACATGAAATTAATATTGTTATAATAAACTGAAAACTGAATAATTTAAACAAATTAACTAAAGATAAAAAAAAAAATAATATATTTGAACTATTTCATCGGTCAACTTACATAGTTACACATGTTCATGATTAAGCTGAACTCATCTATAATTGTCAACCCGTATACGGGCGTTTTTCAATAAAAGCGTGACTTTCAGACCTAAAAAGAATGGAAAATCAACTTTTCTAAAATTTTATTTCAAGAGTTATTTTGAATACCTCTATTATAGACCTGTTTGTAAATAAAAGTGCAATCTTAAATATTCTTTAAAAGGATATTATTTTCATAATGTATGTACTGTTTCGTAAAAAGTCCCCTACGAAACTGCTTGTAAACACACATATTATTGCAATTTTAAATGTTTCCTATAGACATTCCAGTTTGTTACTTTATATACTAGAAAAATCTCAATTCTGTTTTTAATTGGAGAACCATTTTTTATCGATAAAGATTAGACAGTACTTCCTATATGAAGGTACAACTCATGTTACGTAGTGGACATTTTGATGCGTTTCGTAGTGGACAAAAAGTTTCGTAGTTGACATCACCCCTATTCTATGTTAATAAAAACATAATAAACATTACATGAAACTAACCCTTGTTGAACAGGCGGTCTAGGGACATGCCATTCTGGTTGTTTTGAATCATTCAGGAATCAATATCTTATCAATCCCTCTAAAAAATAAACTGTTTCTTTGCTTTAAAATGTTAAATCTAATTCAATGTACTGACTGCACAAAAAATTACTTGCAAAGATCAAACACATTTTTTTTTAAAGTTGCTTGGACGAGAAACAACGTTTTTATTGAAAAACGCCCATACAAGTTAGAATGTTCACCATTTTAAACAAGATGGACTTTATTATCTCGTGAGTCAAATAAAGGAATAAAAAGTCTTACAAGTACCAGGCAAAGACTGATCTATAGATGATTCTCGTATAGATATCATTCGCATGTATTCTGCGTTTTATTCATGACTTGTATATATACCCCCCCCCAAAAAAAAAAAAAAACAACCTATTTTAATTAAGTTTTTTACCCTTGATTTTTTTATGTCGTCCCTAAAAGTTTGCTATGGCTTTTTATGTTTGCATACAAAATTTATTGAAAATCTGAAATTAAATAGATTTATAGGTATAATTAGGCCGCATTGTCAACGACTCCTTGTGACACCATCTGTCAAACTAGCTGTAAAACTTTAAATGGTTGAAAGTCTTGTAATGATTTCTATTTCTACCTGGTATGGTTTATTTTATTATATGGGTAGCATTGACCTACAATGAATGTTATTGAGGTCTATCATTATACAAATAATGACGACAAAAGAATCATTATTACTATTAATACAATCTAATTATGGATATAAACTCTAAATTCAGTCAAAGATACATTAAACTTTATAACCGTTTGGTGACGTCTCCATTCATTGGTTCCATAAATCACACGGATGATATTGAAATACATGTACATGAGGTAATGAAAGAAAATGCTAATTGGGTATCAATTTAAAAGTAAATATATATTATATATATCCAAGGATTTGTATAATACAAATCCTTGATATATCAAATCCCACAAATGATACGCAATTAATTCATTATAATACCAAGGATTTGTTTTCTTACTATACAAATCCTTGATAATACATACATTTTATTTATTTATTTACAAGATTGATCGTTTATATAAATATACAGTGTTAATTTCCATTGTTTAACCCAAGCATACATTTTAGATAAATAAATTGAATGAAAACTACGGTTCCTAATTTGTGCATTGGGATTAAAAATTCTATATGTATCATTACTTTCTTTAGTTGAAAACTCTGTCTTGTATTGTCCTGGTCGTACAATTTCAAATATTCAATTTCATGACTGTATCATGTGTTTCCATAAGTTTACCATAGTACTATCATATGGTTGGGTTAAAAATTAATGGTAAACCCTTAGGCTAGTTTTTACTGTTTTAATGTCTAATCTTACCGTTTTAATTTCTTGACATAACTGCACGACTCGATTCTCAATTATATGTGTTAAGATAATCGTTGCAAAGAATCCTGCTCAATCTTTAGTGAAAGACGGGGTTAACTTTGCCTTGTTGCGAGAGTTTATATTCTTTGTTGAAGGCAATTGTAGTGACCTGCAATACAAGTACCATTCAATTGAGTTTAGTTATATGTCTTGTGTTTTTGTCTCTGCCCTAGGTTTTCTATATTTTGCATGTGTAGTGCATCATGACATAAGACATTGTTTCGTGTACCTTGATGAGCTTTCGTGCAAGACTGCTGTGTGTATTTTTTACATGGAACATTTGATCAGACTTTGACTTTTTGACTCCTGACCTTCATGTATGCAAGATGGGTATGTCATCATGTTGCAGTGTGTTCCTCGGTATATTACCTTGACCTCAAAATATAATTTTCAATTGATCTTGCTTCTGAATATGTTGCATGTAGATGCATTGTCATAAGATGACGAGTCTATTGGCATGAGAAACTTCATGTGAGCTTGACCTTTGCTCTCAATGTAAAACTTGTATATTTTGTTTGAATTAAATGGAGAATTAACTGTATGATTGGCACTCGTACCACATCTTCTAAAGATATATTAGATACATAAGATATATTGTTAGTTTTGTGTACCACGATGACCCTTTTCCCTTTTGCATATTGGATTGAAAATTCACACAGAAGGTATACGCATATCAATAAACTGAACTCAATGCTAAGAACCTATAAAGTACACTCAGACAGAGAGCTCAATCTAGTGAAACACTTTGTTTAGTTGGTAACATTTAACTTGAAATATCACTGTCTGTTACCAAACTGCACCGAGATCCTGAAAAAAATGTGCAAGTTAAGTCTATTTAAAAAAGAATTCAATGGAAGTAAATAAGCTGATTACTGAAATAAATGTAGAATATGTCTATTAACCACAGATGCCCCTGTTGTGAAAAAAATTAGTAAACTTCCACATATAGATGCAGGATTCGCGTAATTTTGACCGTTTTTGTGACCATAAGCATTGTGAATAAGTTTCAAAACATTTGGCTGAGGCAAATTAAAGTTATAGAACGGAAACAATAGATTTAGCAGTTTTCCTAACTCAAGGCCCCGGGTTGACATTTGTATCATTGGTACTCGTACCACAACTTTTTACATCTAAAAAATCATGAACAGCTAGTGACGCCATCGGGACCCAATATTGAGCTTCATAGATCTGTGTTATGGGGTAATGTGAATCACGTATAAGGTTCCTAACATTTGATTGAGTCAGACTTATTTAAGAGAAAGGAAACGAAAGAGTCAGCACTTCTTATATTTTTTAAAGGGACATTGATAACTCTTGAACGGTAAAAGTGACACTTAAAAATTTCAAATTTAATTTTGTGTTGAGGTGGGGATCCCGCTAACATGTTCAACCCCGCCTTATTCGGTGTGTATGTGCTTGTGGTAAGTCAAGAGCCTGTAATTCAATAAATGTCGTTTTTTATGTGTTACATACTTGTTTTTCGTTAATTTTTTGTACATAAATTTGTTCGTTTATTTTCTCGTTTGAATATTGTTTTACAATGTCATTTCAGTGCCTTTTATTGCTGACTATATGCGGTATTGACTTTGCTCATTGTTGAAAACTGTATATGACCTATAGTTGTTAGTGTTTTTGTCATCTGGTCTTTTGTGGAGAGTTCTCATTGGCACTCATGCACATAAGGGGGAGGATTGGGATCCCGCTAACATTTTTACACCGCCTTATTTTATATGCACGTGCCTATCTTGTTTTTCGTTTATTTTTTGTGCAAAATTAGACCGTTTGTTTTCTCGTTTGAATTGTTTTACATTGTCATGTCGGTGCCTTTAATAGCTGACTTTGCGGTATGAACCTTGCTCATTGTTGAAGACCGTGTGGTGACCTAGGCTACATTGTATAATTGTTAATTTCTGTGTCATTTAGTCTCTTGTGGAGAGTTCTCATTGGCACTCATGCACCAGCTTCTTTTATATATTGTGTATATGTTTTGTAGTATTTGGTTGAGGCAAACTAAAGTAAGAAGAGCGGACTTTCGGGACAGGCGGACTAGTGTAACTCTTAATGTTCCTAAATCATGGCGCCAACACAGAAGATCTTACTATTGTGCTGGTGATACACATTCCACTAGCACTGTCATTAACACATGTACACATAATTTTATTATAAAAATATTCAATCTTAATCTTGATTTCTTTTTTTTTGGCCGAATGATTATATGCATGCCCTTCACCATGTTCACAACGACTGAATGAGTATCAAATTTGACAAATTTATTGTACATAATTATACATTTTATTATATTTTATAACTTTTTTCCAACTAATTAAAGCTTACCAACTTATTGATCATAACTTTCCTTTATATGTCTTTTAACATTCTGTTTTGAACAAAAAGATTTCTTACATATACTTCACATGTATTTCTTTCAAATCTGACATTATCAAAAAGCCATTAAAAAAAATTCAGTCGAACTTGATAATAAATGTGCAATCAAATATATATGCAAGTCGTCAACTGGTCAAGTGGCTCGATGCACATATCGTTAGCCATATAACCATGTCCTAATTGGGTAGTTTTAAAACTTCTAGCATAGGCGGATCCAGGGTGGCGCCCCCCCCCCCCCTTTTGTGAGAAAAATTTGGTTGATTATATAGGGAATCATTGAAGCATGAATGGAGCGGTCCCCCTGAGGAAAAGTTCTGGATCCGCCACTGTCTAGACATATTTACGTAAAGAAGGGATGAGTAAAGGGAAACAAGAAGAAAACAAAATGACTGAATTAAATAAAAGGATGTTCGATGTACTGTATACTTCGGTTTGTTTTAAAAATCTATAACGATGTTTTATTTTTATCTAGTTTTCTTATCAAAATAATTAAAATGAGAAGATAAATACCTTATAGCTTCCTTTACCGTCGATGCTTAATGTTATAAAATAATTTTAGCGTCTTTGACCTACATTACCTTTTTATTCGGAGACTTGCGGTTATCTTCTGTTATGTTCAACGGGAACATTAGATTAATGATCTAGAATAGAACCCAGATGGAACCAAGAGGCGGATCCAGGGGGGAGGCCTAGCTTCGTGGGGAAAATTTGGTTGATTATATAGGGAATCATTGAAGCCTGACTGGAGCGGGCCCCCTTTAGGAAAAGTTCTGGATCCGCCACTGTCTAGACATATTTACGTAAATAAGGGATGAGTAAAGGAAATTTAAAAAAAAATTAAAAAAAATGACTGATTTAAATAAAAGGATGTTTGATGTACTGTATACTTCGGTTTGTTTTAAAAATCTATACGATGCTTTATTTTTATCTAGTTTTCTTATCAAAATAATCAAAATGAGAAGATAAATACCTTACAGCTTCCTTTACTGTCGATGCTAACATATTTAACATACACTATAACAATATATCATTTTACCAGACCACGGTTTGCGGAAGTAGTCAAGAAGACAATATTATGTTTTTCAGGGGTTGACAGGATACACGTGATCGTTGTTAGTTTCAACTTCAATATTATTATGCAAGCAGATGTAATAAACAATGATTTCATACATTATTTTTTTTTGGTTTACACTCTATATAGGGCTTTATTTATGATCTTATTCCAGAGTGCACAATTCTTATTCTACATATTTCACCTTCATCAAAATTAGGAAATCTGTTTGGTCGTCCCATTTTGTTGTAGGGATGTTTAGATTAAGTGTCGAGTTAATATGTATATTATTTTGTGTTGTCTGCGAGAAACAAATCATTTTTCTGATCTAGTAACTAAATTCAAAACCAATATAGATAATGTTAACATATATATTTTATTGAACTGTGTAAATTAATCGGAATGCGAATGACAACATGCACCTGCAATTCTTTTGTGTGTTTTCCGTTTCGGTAACACATGACATTTGCGCGGGAACTTCTTACATAAACATCGTGAAATGTACTGTAACAGTTATTGATTTTTGGAGGTAATGTGATATTATTTATTATTCAATAGTATATAATTTTACGTCAGGTTTGTACACATTAAGTCTCTGGTCAGTGGCGGATCTAGGGGAGGGGGGATTCCGGAGGTTGAACCTCCCTTTTTTGTTGACGATCAATTCATTTGGATAGCGATATCAGTTGGAACTGACCCTTTATCCTGGGTTAGGATCCCCTTTTTAAAATGGCTGGATCTGTCTCAGCTAGTCAGGTCAGAACCGAAACACATCAGTGGCAGATCTAGCCATTTTGAAAGGGGGGTCCAACCACAGGCACTTGTTAATGTTATAAAATAATTTTAGCGTCTTTGACCTACTTTACCTTTTTTATCGGAGACTTGCGGTTATCTTCTGTTATGGTCAACAGGAACATTAGAATGATCTAGAATAGAACCCAGATGGAACCAAGAAGTTGGGTTGCCTTAACCAAACAACCCGGATGTTGAACCAGTTACCATGATTTCGAACCATAGAACCAAGGTTAACAACCAGAAAACCCAGATGGAACCAAGGTTTAGAACCAGAGTGCCCGGATATAACCCAATTGCATCCGGAATTCTCAAGACTTTTTATACCTTCAATGTATTTTCCAAATCATTTATTTATTTAGTATATTTATACATAATAGATTATACCGTTGGTGTTCCCGTTTGAATGGTTTTACACTATTAATTTTTGGAGCCCTTTATAGCTTGCTGTTCTGTGTGAGCCAAAGCTCCGTGTTGAAGGCCGTACCTTGACCTATACTGGTTTACTTTCATTGTAACTTCGATGGAGAGTTATTTCATTGGCACTCATACACCATCTTCCTATATCTATGTATAAGAAGACTAAACTTAATATAAAAAAAACAGGCGCCTTATCAAATACAACACGTTTATAATATATTGTACGTCTTAATAGAATTTCGTATACAGAAGACTCGTCAGTTACGCTCAAATCAAAACAGCTGAAACGACTAGGAAATATGGACGTTGAAAAATGTGCAAAATCTTGATTTGGCCATCTATACTTGCATAGGAAAACGTGAATGTAAAAAGTCAATGATACATGTATGTCGTGTCAACTCAAGAGAACCATTAAGCTACTGGGCTGAAGAAATCATCGAAGACAAAACGTCAAACAGGCATCAATGATTTTATATTTTCAAAAAATATATATAATAAACATGGAACCTGTATGTCCAGTTGAGCAAGCGCAGACTTAAGTGAGCTCACTTGTAAACATTTGAGGCAAATAGTTTACATTACTTGTCTAAATTGTAATGCTGTCTTCAAAACGGTTCTTTTGATGCTGACCGTTTGTTTACAAGCAAACATCAGCTTTTAATTAATTATTTAAGATAACTACGCATTAATCACTAAGAAAAATTATGATCTGTACACTTACAAGAGGTGTTTATAGAATACCATTGAAGTAGATAGAGAGTAAAGCATTCTAAGTGCTGATTTTGATACGATATATTAGATAATACAGTGTAACAAATGTAGAGTATGGCCAATATAAACACACTTTAGCTCATGGATAATTTGCAGCAAAAACTGAACAAGGGAAACACTCGTTTATACATTGTTATGCTTTAGATCGTGGCAGGTAGGGATTATTTTTATATCTTACCTGAATGTTACATTTTTTCGCACAATTTCCCAACTTATTTTGGGGTAAGCGGCATAAAGCGTATAAGAATATTTATTTGTATGTAAATTGTAGTCTAAAGTGATTGCTGATGATTGCTGCTTGCCTTACGGTCTTTCGTTTAATGATACTCACTTTAATCATGCTGCTGTTTTTCTTCTTTTTAAATTGTTTGAAATTCTGTCATCCCGGAGTCTTTTTCTGGCTTACTATACCGTACAGGTTTATTATATTTGTTTAGTTGTTGAAGGCCGTACGGTGACCTGAAGTTGTCCTTTGATCTTTGTTGGATAAGCTGTTAAAAAGCTAAGGTAATAAGCAACTGTCTTCCGGATATTTTTAAGAATCGTGTATTATACAAAATGTCCGATTAGTAGGCGATTTTTAGGGTTTCCTTAATAAAGAAATAGATCAAAATTTGAAATTATATTTATTTTGTTGAATCTAAGGATTATTATTTTGCTGAAACTAAAGAAATGTGCCCTAATTATTTCTAAAATATTAATTAAGATTCACGAAAACAAAAGTATTTAACATAAATGATTAACCTTAATAGTTATCAAAAGGTACCAGACTTAAAATTCAATATGCCAGACGCGCTTTTCGTGTTCATAAGACTCATCAGTGACGCTCAGATCAAAATAATTATAAGCCAAACAAGTAAAAAGTTTCAGAGCAACTAAGGACCTAAATCTGTCGTTTTTAATAGAAAAAAGGATTTTCTTTTTCGTTTTGGTGTAAGTGTAGACGAAATATAGTACTTTATTAATTAACACATCGCCCACACATTAAAATTAATGAAAACTCTCGCTGTTTCCTGTTGACGCTTATAATTCAAAAGTTTTCTTTCTTCTTTTTGATAACAGGTCATCCTCGTTAATTTAAAGCAATAACTCAATAAATCCATAAAGTCTTACGATGGATCATGGAAGTATTAACTGGGTAGTAAGGTTTGATGTTTTCGGTTAAAGTAATTTCAAAGGCCTTAAGGTCTTAATATCTAACTTATGTTTTAATTCCTTCATCAATTATTCATTTGATAGGCGTGACATTGTCCAATATCATATAATGATTAACTTCCAGAAATAATTGTATAATATTCTCGAATATAGTGCTACCATACTATATACAATACAGTTAGAGTTGACGTACAATTGTATGCACATTCAACGTCGCAGAGGTCACAAAACGAGCCTGGACAAGTGTTACTCAAAATATACATGTAAGATACAAATGCTGATGTTGAGTTTGGATACATGGTAGTGAGTGACCGTTAGTGAGTGTGTCTATGTATGATAGATGAAAATGGGGTGAACGTCTTTGAGAGAGCATCTAACGGACATCTACACTGCAGGGATCGTGTATTAGTTTGATTTGAGATATCAAAACATTCGATATATACATTCGAACGTACACTTTACGTGTACGCTTCATATTGGTGTAAACTTTCTTTTAATTGATAATTGTGTATTGTCTATCAGTTTTTGTTTTAGTATGCCTTTATTGTATGTCAATTAAATCAAGTTGAAGTAGATTGTTTCCTGTGTAAATATGTAATGAATATTTCTAATTATTTTCTAGATTGGGAAATTCGAGAGTCCGTCTGCAGTTAACAACTTAATAGTGTTACAACCATAACAAGTGGTCTCATGGTGACCTGAATTGTAAACTGGAAATCGGATACAACAGTGTGATCGAATAATGTCAGAATAGCTTCTAATGGCATTGACGGATCTACTGTTTTCAATAAAGATACAATTTTTATAAACAGTAAAACAAAACAAAAATAATTGTGCTCCTTTCGGAATAGTTAATATATTCGGAAGACTCAGCGATAAACCATTCATATACTTCCAATGAGTATGCCTAGATGTAACACCAGTAGAGAACTCATCATACAGGCATAGAACTTTCTGTGAAACGAGACATTTACAATTGTTACAGTTTACAATAGACAATGAAACCTTGAACAAAACAATCGTTGGCAATCTTACCATATCTCTTTGAAAATATTATATGTGGTAAAAAGAAAATGGCTGAAAATTCTACATTGTCTATGAAAGATTATACAAATTATCTTGCATCTGTCAATATCTGGAAATATTTGTCACCATGTCTGATTATTGTTGGAACATTTGCAAATATTCTGTCTATCATTGTTCTACTACGAAAGTCCATGCGGAACTCTACAACTATGTTTTATTTAACTATACTTGCGTTCGGAGACCTTTCTGTATTATACACTGGACTTTTACGACAATGGCTCCGACACGCTTTTGACATTGATTTGAGATCGTTTTCGAATTTCGGATGTAAATTGCATGTATTTCTTGTATATTTTACTTTAGATTTCAGCACGTGGATATTGGTAGCCGTGACAATTGATCGATGTATATCGGTTTGTTTGCCGTTCAAAAGCAGAGACTATTGTACCATGAAGCATGCTAAAATAGCAGTTATATCAATTTGCTTTCTGTTATGTGCTTTAAATGGCCATTTATTTGGAACAGTTGCTTTAGACGGAAACCAGGGATGCTATGGGATATCAAGTTTTATTCTCTCAGTTTGGCCATGGATTGATTTGTGCGCTTTTTGTATTGGCCCATTTGCAGTTATGATGGTATGTAATATTTTTATTATTCGCCAAATTGTGATGTCAAACAAACGTATTGAAAGCCATAAAGATCCTGGAGGCCGGAATCTAAAAATAGACCTGCCAATCCCTTCTACTTCTACTGCATACCGCAATGGGCATATTCCCAAAACAAATGGACGTCACAGTAAAAATAAACGGCGTTTGAGGAAAATTTCCCACGTGACAATAATGCTTTTAACTGTAAATATTGTGTATTTTACATGTACTTTGCCAATAGCTATTTATTTGATTGGATACAAATTTTGGGTTCCAGGTGCATCCGCTGAAAGACGTGCAGCTTTAGACCTTGTTTGGGCGATTTCGAATTTCTTACAATACACAAACAATACCATTCATTTCTTTATGTATTGTTTGACAAGTCCAAAGTTCAGGAAAGAACTATTTAGCTTATTTGATATGAAGCACGCGCATGTGGAGTTCGAACATTCAGCAGCTTATCAACAAGACAAAGCAAACGTTACAAAATTCTGATGATGGAGTAGGAAAAATTTGAGTAGTATTACAATTCATGTGATGTAAAATGTTCTGACATGAACAAACATAATACCTCATTCATTGTTGTTTCTTTAGTGATATTAATAAATCTTTTAAAAAATAAATAATAACAAAGCAGTATATTCTTTGTTAATTACTGAATTCATCGGTATGCATTTTAACAGTTTTACAAATATTTGTTTTTAATGTGCTCTTCTATATCATTTACCATTCTCACAGACACTGAACGCATTCATTATTATCATTGCATGTTATATGAAATAAGAAGATGTGCTATCATTGCATATGAGACAACTTAGGTACCACCAGAGTAGTGAACTATCGGATACCTCACAGCCTTCAACAATGAAGAAAGCCCGTACCTCATAGTAATTTATTAAAGGCCCGACATGACAATTAAATGTTTAAAGCAATTCAAACAGGAAAACTTAAAACCTGATACATTGTATGTATAAAAACAACAAAAACAAGTATGATGTACAGCTAAAGACGGCTAATGAATTACAGGCTCCTGACACTATACAGAATGTAGCGGGTTAAACATGGTTACTGATTCCAAGCGCCGTATTCCTAACCTGGGACAGGGGTGTATCAGTTCCCGTGAACTTTTAAAAAAAAAACCACTATTAAATCCACTTCATTCGAAGTTTAGTGGATAGTTGTCTCATTGGCAATCATGTCACATTTAATTTTTTTTAGAATTAATTCACAAAATCTTACGTCATCAGATCAATACAAAGCACACAAACAACTTACATTTGTTTATGAGTTTGTCTACTTCTAGGACATATCAGTGATTGCAATTTATATTCGGGTTATATAAAGTGTGTTCTCCTCGGCAGTATATTTTTTATTTTTTTTACTTAGTCAACGTTAAATTATTTTCAAATTGACGGTAAGTGTTGATGAATATATCAAGTAAAGGTATTTAAAACGGGTATGTATTGAGTTTGGTCATACACAGTGATTCATAACAGTACAAGAACATATTTACTGAGCATATTTACACTATTAAAGATAAAAAAATATTTCTGAAATGTACATACAATCATGACAATGTACATAGTGTATATGTTGCCAAGGGGATTATGAACAGCTTTAATCGTCTCATTACACCTCCAGTAAGTATACAATCAAGCATATTTACTTTTCTCCTTAAAAAAGAAGGCTTTAGATAGCGTTAGTTTTATGATTTTTTTATTAGTAATTTTGGTTTTGAGTTGTCTCATTGGCACTCGTACCCCATTTATTATATCTATAATTAATCCCGCCACATTCTTTGTGTGCATGTCCAAAGTCAGGAGCCTGTAATTTATTGGTTGTTGTTAGTTCTTGGTTGTAATATTTGTTTTTAATATTTGTTTTTTGTAAAAAAAAAATGTCTTTACTATTTTCATTTTAAATTGTTTCATATTTTTCATGTCGGCACCTTTTATAGCCGACCATTCATTTGGGTATTGGTTTTTCCATCTATGGTTTTTTCTAATTGTCGAAGGCCGAACTGTTGTTTAAAATTGCTTAATTACATCCAATTTACTTCATATCACATCTCCTTTTTATATTTAATTTATGAGTTGCAACATTGTTATAAACCAATCACACGACCATTTAATCAATTACAATTGAGAAAGGAAATGGGGAATGTGTCCAAGCGACAACAACCCTACCATAGAGCAGACAACAGCCGAAGGCCACCAATGGGTTTGTGGTTTAAACGATTATGTGGAAGTGCAGTGCAAATAGTTGAAAAGTAAAAACTTAACCGAATTAAAAGATCCATAAAAGCACGTGATTTATATAAAGCATTACAAGATTGTTCTTCACTTCAAAAAAGGTTAATTTCACTATTTTCATATGTGTTACCACAAAGTTGATGATAAGATCTTTGATAGGAATTGAGGAACAAAAGCAGAGAAAGATTATTTAAAAAAAAAACAGTTACCAGAGGCCGATATGAACCGAAAGAGTACTGGTTTTTGTGTAGTTTATGTAACCACCATAATATAGGGACATTCAAATGTACAGATGAGGCCTTAAACTGAGACGTGAAAATGTTCTATGCATTTTAAGAACTCTTTAAGGGGTCCGTATGTGGTCTGTTGAAAGCCAGCATTTCTGTTCCTATATCAAACCTATTACCCTCTATTCTATAGCAGCAGTTTATATTCTGTTCTTTTTGTCCTGTGTAATCCACGAGAGACCTTACCTGTGAGATCTATTATTAATTTGCTTATATATATAACATTAATATTAAAACATATATTAAATTTATATTAATCTAAGATCCATTTTGTTACATCTGGTGATCAATTTATTTGGAAATCGCAAATAGCAGGCATCAGGTATTTTAAAAAAGAACTTACATTGTTCGACCTGTTAGTGAAATGCGTTGTGTTAAAATATACTTTTTAACTCTTTTGGTCTTTTGGAAAATATTGTTACTGCTGTAATCAAACCCCGTTATCAAGAAATTTGTTTTACATGGAAATGTATTATAAAAGTTGCGGTTTTTATCCAACGGCAATTATAGGTTTGAGCGTACAAGTGTAAAATGAAAACAGCGTTCAAACCTATGACTGCCGTTGGATTAAAAAACGCATTTTTTATACATTTGCACGTAAAACAAATTCTTGGAAGAGGTGTTTAAATACAACAAACATTATTTTTCAAAAGGCCAAAAAACTGAAGTGAAAAAAAGTATATTTTAGTTCAAGTCAGCGTGTTGTGATTTTGTATCATGAATTGGTAAACCTGTCATGGAATATATGTTTCTTTATAATTAATTTGAATTGAAGAAAAATTCTGAAAACTCTTTCCTCTCGAGAAATGTTATTGACATGGTTCCTTGTGTAATAAATGGTATATAAAATTTGTAACAAAGTTTTCAGAGGAAAATATATAAATGATATTCATAAACACACACCTTTTCGATATAATATATATAATTGTTTATACTAATATCAAATAATTGGCAGCCACAATCTTCACTGAAAAATATGCGTGAAAAAGCGCCCGTTTATCTAGTTTTTTTTTAAATCAAAAGTACACAGTAGCTGAATTTCAGAAAGTGAATTCGTAAATATCCTATCCAATCGACACCGACAATGACTTTATCACCTTACTACTTTACCTTTGTAAACATCACACACGTGGATCATGGCTAATAATTTCATTGTGAGACTTGCAAAACCAAGCGATTGCGAACAGATCGCAGACCTAATAAAGGTAAGATGAAATAAACGCTAGAAATCACTTATCAGGTCTTCAGTATTAATAAACTTTCATATGCCAAGGTTTGCTTATTATCACCTCTTGTGTAATTTAATTACCTCCCTAGTATCTAAAGTTTTTTTGCCGCGGAATTTTGATTTTTGTTCATTGTATGAACTGTTAAAATAAGGAGCATATTAATACAAATGTAAGTATGCCGTTCTGATTTATGTAATAATTTAAACCTTTTAAGGCAGATTTACTTTTCATAGTACCGCCACCTTGGTTTGTGCTACAACAGTATACAATCGGTCAAGTTCTTTGTATTAATCTGCAAATTTTGAGACACACTTGCAATTTATCATAATATGTGTAAGATAGTTGGTTTTGTAAAAGAAAATAAGTGATTTATTGCACCTTCTGAAATGTTTCAATCAATACCAATATGTCTTTTTATATCCCCGCTTTAATTATACCCCCGCTTTAAAACAAAAAAAAAGGGGGGGGTATACTGTTTTACCTCTGTCTGTCTGTCCATCCATCCATCCTTCCGTCGTCATTCCGTCAGTTCATCAGTCTGTCAGTCCGGACGTCCCATGAATATTTTTCGTCGCATTTTTCTCAGGAACTACAATACAAGGATTTATGAAATTTGGTTTCGGGGTTTATATAAGTGTGCTTTACCGTGTGATGCGTTTTCAGATTCATCACTCGACAACTTCCTGTTTACCGATCACTTCAATCTTGTATGATTTTACACATGATAGCCAAGTTGAAAATTTTCGTCACATTTTTCTCAGGAACTACAATACAAGTGAAGGATTTCTGAAATTTGGTTACAGGGTTTATATAAGTCAGCCATACCGTGTGATGCGTTTTCAGATTCATCACTCGACAACTTTCTGTTTACCGATCACTTGTATGATTTTACACATCTAGCCAAGTTGAAAATGTTCGTCACATTTTTCTCAGGAACTACAATACATGCAATACAAGGATTTCTGAAATTTGGTTTCAGGGTTTATATAAGTCAGCTATATACCGTGTGCTGCGTTTTCAGATTCATCACTCGACAACTTTCTGTTTACCGAACACTTGCATATTTTTACACTATTAATATTATCCACTTGCGGCGGGGGTATCATCAGTGAGCAGTAGCTCGCAGTTTCACTTGTTATAATCATATTACAAGTTGACATTTTTTGGGAGATAACTCTTATAGTACAATTTTATACTGGAATGATGGTGAAATTTTAATATTTTACTTGTAACCAGAAAACAAGTTCGGTGGCACCATTCTTATTTTTTATTTTCTTAAAGCATATAATAAAACCTATCTTTCCATATTTTATTTTAAAATGTCATAGCTTTCTTTTCATTCACACAACAGTTTTTTTTAATTATGATATGTTATTAAAATAAAATCATCAATTCAATTGGTTTACAGGAACTTGCTGTATACGAAAAAATGGAGGAACAAGTTAAGATCACTGCAGATGGTGTGTAATTGTATTTTAATCATTTTATACCTGTTCGGGGGGGGGGGGGGATGCCCCAACATTTTGGCACTGAGGTGCACTAAGAAATTGTATATTTTCTCAATCCATTCGTGTTTGACAAAAGATTTAGTAATTTCTTATGGTAAATATCTAGTTAAGCGGTTTACAACCCTTGCTCCTGTTACTTTATTTTATATCATAATAAAAAGCATTTGGCATTGAGCGACAATTTATTTGATATTAAGCAACACTGATATTACAGCCTATGAATTTAAATGAGTCAAGTGTCCTGTGCTCACTGCTGATGTATAATTGATTCCGATATCACCATCTACGATGTTTATAATTCATTTTTCAAGCTTGAACAGTTACAGTAGCACGGAATCTTTTATCAATTTTCTGCTGATATCTTTCTTCGATGCATCTACATTCAGGATTCAAACTTATTATTCATTCCTACCAAATCATTTGCGACATGCATGTGTTTGTCTTAAATCTGATTGATCATTGATGCATAAAAAACTTTCCGATGCACACTACAATTTGAAAAAAAGAGATGCGAAGAAATAGATAAAAGATGAACCTGATGGAGATTACATTAACGTTTTGGTGTATTACATCTGATCCTTTATTTATTCAGATAAAGTTTCCAAGATAATGGTAAAGAAAAATCTAATGTTAGTTGACAATGTAAAGGGCAACACGTTAATATGATGGTGATACGTCTGGTAACGCTTATGGATCTTGAAAGTAGTATCTATCGAGTCAATATAATACTTCCATGGAGAGATATTCTAATAATTTTGTCTGCGTTATTTTCTTTTTTCTTCACGATATTGGACATGCACAATTCCCTGAATTGCATTATAATCAGATTTTCGATTATCTCATTTTTGTTTTCAAACTGAAATTGAAGATTCTAGATTCAATCGCAATATCTTTATAGTAATAAGTAATAAATAATTCCTTCATGTCATGGTGTATACTCGTGGGTAGGCTTTATATTTATATTTGTAGATATTTTACACCGAGCGTAGTTTGATCTTTTCGGCATTTAACTGGGAGGTCATGGAGATTGGAGTGACGATTTTCTCCATCTTGTGTTTTATTTCTAATTTTATGTTTTTTTCCTAAAAAAAATAGAATCAAAGCAATCGGTTCTGCACTCCCTGCATCTACCTGTTTGGCATTTTTTAATTGGGCCCATTTAAAACCTTTACACTAGTGTATATTTACGTCTACTAGTCCCTTTTTCATTTATTTTTAATTTTACACACAAGGTAGGTGGGGAACACATTTATTTATAAATATTTTACATTGACTTTTAGTACAGGGAAACGGTTCTGAACTTTTACAGTGCTTAACCAATACTGTCTGGAATTTATCAGTACTCATATAAATGACCATGAAATGTGTAAGGGTATAATGCAATTCAAGAGTAGGTCGGAATGCAGGAAACAGAACTGAATTATCACTTTATTTAATTTGGCCTTGGAAAAAGTTCGCGAACCGAAGCAAAAGTATTTTAACAGAAGCTCTTATAAAATGTAAAGCTAACATGTGCAAACTAAAACCATATAAGGCCACTCAAAATTAAATATTTGTCTTTAGAAGTTTATTGTTGAAAATTTGGTGCGAGCGCGCGTCATTTATTTTTAATATTTGTGTTTAATAAATTAATATTAAGTAAGCGATGCATAGACTGTATGAGATAAAGCGTTTTAATTAATTTTATCCTAAATAACTTCAGTTTTCAGGAACAAGAATTGATATTTTTACCGCAATATCATTGTGTTTTTTTGTGAATTGTGAAGCTAGCTATTTCATTTTAAAATATAGCATTACATTTTGTACCATGCAGCCAATAGAGTTTAAGTGGAGCGATAAATCAGGGAGATATTTTATTAGGAATTTCTTTAGAGTAACCTTATATGTATTATACAAAACTATTAAATGAATGAAAACTAAACATTTTATTGAAATCAATACATGTTTATTGTAGTTTTGCGAACTGATGGATTTGGGGAAGAAAAGTTTTATCATTGTTTTGTAGCAGAACTAAAAGGTAACTAGTCTATCGGGGTTTTTTTATTACTTACTCGATGTTTACACAAACAGCCACCAAAGGACATACACAAGTCACTATATATTTTTAGCCAGGTTGACAGGCTTCAAATGTATCAATCTAATGTTAAAGATATCTATTTTCAAGGCCTTAACAACCATTGATGTAATCGAGGCAATTGCCTCCCGTGATTTATTTTCATAATTATTATAGTTATTTAAGAAAAAAAACTATACAAGTTTCAAAGCATATGTGATATTTTATATAAACCACTCCAAACATTAGATAATTTGTGTATACCAGATTTGTGTGCATATTTCGACATGAAATGTTTTATTAGTTATGATCGAGGCCAACATATTTGAAATCCAAAACACATTAAAATATAAAGAGCTTTATATAACCCAAAAAATACAATACGTGTAGCAAAGCCTGACTAAGAGTCATAGCATTGCACGAGAAAGATGTAATAACATCCACTCTAAACATATGTGGCACTTCAGTTAAACCCCTTCAAACATATGTGCTAATTCAGATAATACTTCCATGTTCAGATCAACCACAAACAAATAATTATGTACTATTTCAGATAAACCGCTACTAGTCGGGTATGCTTTGTATTATTACTCCTACTCTACGTGGGAGGGTAGGAGTATTTACATGGAAGATTTGTATGTAAAACCGGAATTTAGAGGGAAAGGAATTGGAACACAACTTTGGAAATCGGTTACAAAGGTAATCCTGTGATTCTCAAAATGCGCGGAACAATATCCTAAATGAAATAAGATTTTGAAAATTATTTAAGATATAGTGTATGTAAGAATATTATATAATAGTGTTCTTCGCCATATTTCCAGATTTATTGAATACAACAGAGTTTAAAACTTAAAAAATGAAAGAATTATAAATTAAACATTTACATAATGAAATATTGTTTTATAAATTATATCCTTTATTCCCAGGGATTTATCGTATGATTAAAATAAAAAATTGGGTAAACGTCACACGAAAAGCATCTTTTTAGCAACACAAAGTAAAAAAAGAAACACCTTTAAACGACACCAATAACAACAATATACAATATGTTAAGGTCATATTAGCCTCGACTTTAGTGACGAACAATTAATACAATTAAACAGAGACTCAAAGATCTAACCAGCCTTTGCTCATTTCATCTCACACTCAGTTATCTAACCAGCCTTTGCTCATCTCATCTCACACTCAGTTATCTAACCAGCCTTTGCTCATCTCAAACTCAGTTATCTAACCAGCCTTTGCTCATCTCATCTCACACTCAGTTATCTAACCAGCCTTTGCACATCTCATCTCACACTCAGTTATCTAACCAGCCTTTGCTCATCTCATCTCACACTCAGTTATCTGACCAGCCTTTGCTCATCTCATCTCACACTCAGTTATCTAACCAGCCTTTGCTCATCTCATCTCACACTCAGTTATCTAACCAGCCTTTGCTCATTTCATCTCACACTCAGTTATCTAACCAGCCTTTGCTTATCTCATCTCACACTCAGTTATCTAACCAGCCTTTGCTCATCTCACACTCAGTTATGTAACCAGCCTGTGCTCATCTCACCTCACACTCAGTTATCTAACCAGCCTTTGGTCATCTCACCTCACACTCAGTTATCTAACCAGCCTTTGCTCATCTCACCTCACACTCAGTTATCTAACCAGCCTTTGCTCATCTCATCTCACACTCAGTTATCTAACCAGCCTTTGCACATCTCATCTCACACTCAGTTATCTAACCAGCCTTTGCTCATCTCATCTCACACTCAGTTATCTAACCAGCCTTTGCTCATCTCATCTCACACTCAGTTATCTAACCAGCCTTTGTCTATTTTATCTCAGAAACTCAATGATACATTTATAACCAGAATTCGTCCATCTTATCACAGAAACTTTAAAGATTTAACCAGCATGTGTCCGCCTTGTCTCGGAACCAGTCTACAATGATCATCCAGCCTTGGCCCGAGACCACAATTAATTCCTCTATTAGTTCTTCATAACGTTTTGTCTCATAAAAAAAAATTGAACTGTTCTTTTTGGCAGATCTTTTGTGTGTGTAATGTACAGTACAAGTCCAAAAATATGTCCAAGTTTCAGAAACATTGCATGTTTACAACTTACAAATTTAGCCAATACACATCCATACCCCTATGGACAAGTCAAGAGATGTTCCGAAAACTGTAAATATCACCTTTTTGCACCTGACCTAATCACTCTTTCCATATCAAAATCAGTTAAAATAAAACATCTAAAAAATTATTTCACCTCTCTTCTTTCATTTCCACCTTATAAAAGCTAAGAAATGTTTGAGAAAAGGAAAGAAAAAAATTTAAGAAGAAATACACTCAAATTAATTGTGGTCTTGGGCCCCTTCGTTCATCTGATCTCAGATTTTAAGTGATAAAATAAGATGTACATGGAATGCCGTAAAACTTGAAACCGGTATAATATAGATGCAACTACTTATCATATAGAAAATGCTAGTTGTCTCTGTAAACAAGGTCAATGTGCTCACTTAATGTCTAATATCATGCATTCAGCATTTACCCATAGCAAAATGTGTTTTACGCATTTAATACAAAATAAGCGTTCTATAAACACGTTTTAGAAATTCTAGATTTTTTTATAACCGTAGTTAAATCGAAAAAAAAACATTCATTCCTTTTTTAAATTTCAGGTAGGAATCGAGAAGCAGTGTTCAAGGCTTGATTTTATAGTGTTGAATTGGAATGTGAATTCGATAGAGTACTACAAACAGAAAGGTGCTTTTGATTTGACAGGAACAGAAAAATGGCATTTATTTCGTATGAAAGAGAGTGAGATGAAAGCGTTTATAGCTCCATGACTTTAAGTTACATTTGTTAATAAATATATTGACACCATTATAGCTGACATTATTTAAAGGGTATGCCCAGTCCCTGTTTTACAAGAGATGTGGCGAAAAGACATGACTGATTTGTACGTCAACCCTTAATTTTGAATCTATTCTCGCCCTTTTTGTTTCTTTGTTACATATGACGTGGTTCAGTAGTTATACATCCCGTCATTCTGTGTTTGTGCCATGGTAAATAGCTGTTTACATGCATATTTGTTTGTTTTTATAGTGATTAAGATGATAACATAATGTTTACTGCTGTACCCCTATTTTAGACATTTTTTACCTATTATGTCCCTTTGTTTTGTTCACACATCGTTGTAAAAATAATGGACTTTTATACAACTGTCAACAAGTTATAGGTTAGGCTAGATATATATACAACCAGGTTTAATCCAACATTTCTACTTACGAAAATTCCTGTTCAAGGTCAGGATTACTTAGTATGTCAGTTGTTGTCCGTTCGTTTAATGTGTTTGAGCTTTTGATTTTGCATTTGATAAGGGACTTTCCGATTTGAATTTGCCTCGGAGTTCAGCAATTTTGTGATTTTACTTTTTAGATGATCTATAAAACTTGATTAGGTTTTCTTTACGAATTAATGAACTGTGAAGGTTATGGGTTACCATAACATTGTAGAGTTATGGCTTGCCATGAATTCCCAGACTGATGAAGGTTTGGATGGTACAGGATGGAAATGATAGGGGAAATGGGCACACAATATATACTTGTGCCCTCATAAATATTTTTTTTCTCTCTAAAATAATGCTATAATGTATTTGTCTGATTTGTTTATAAATAATAATAATTCATAAACATTTAAAATCAAACTGGAGCAGTTTCTACAAATCTTTAATTGTTTTTAACCGGATTTTTGTGACAAAAATGTCGGTTATTGATTTGGGGATGTAGGCGGGCAGTCGGGCGGGCGGCAACCAAATGTTGTCCGTGCATTAACTCATGAAACGTTCTACCAAAGCTTTTAAAATTTTAATATGTTGTTACTGACAACAAAATGAAGGTCAAGTTCAATAATGACGATTTTGACTTTTACCGTTTAGGACTTATGGTTCTTGGAAGATTGAAAAATGGCATTTCCAGTCGTTTCCGTTCATTTACGCATGAACTGTTCAACCAAAGCTTCCCAAATTCTAATATGTTGTTACTGATGACAAAATGGAGCTCAAGTTCAATAATGACGATTTTGACTTTTACCGTTCAGGAGTTATGGTTCTTGAAAGATTGAAAAATGGCTTTTCCAGTCGTGTTCGTGCATTTACTCATGAACTGTTCAACCAGAGCTTTTCAAATTTTAATATGTTGTTACTGATGACAAAATGGAGGTCAAGTTCAATAATGTCGGCTTTGATCTTTACCGTTCATCAGTTATGGTTCTTGAAAGATCGAAAAATGGCGTTTCCATTCATGTTGTTGCATTTACTCATGAACTATTCAACCTAAACTTTTCAAATTTTATTATAATATGTTGATACTGATGACAAAATGGATGTCAAATTTGATATTGACGATTTTCACTTTCACCGTTCATCAGTTATGGTTCTTGTGATATTGGCAGGACACAAATAAATGTTAATAAATCCGGTTTGCTGTCGTCGTGACAGCCTCTTGTTATCACGGTGTTTAGGTAGGTACACGGAAGTTAAATACTTAATTTAAAAATAAACTTGAGAATGTATTCTTCCTTGTATTACCGATTACACAATTGAATGAAATAAGACATGAGAAAGAATACAATAGAAATCAACAGCCTAGGTAAAGAAAATGGAAGACACAGTGTATACTGTTCGACCTGCAAACTATGAGGATTGTGAAGCTATTATGTCTCTTGTTATGGTAAGGTATAACATAAGATTAACTGAGGTGAACAGGTTTCTCAGAAATTTTATAAGAATTGTTACAGAAGACAATGCTATTAGAATTGGAAAATGTTTTAAATCACACAGGTCATAAAGGGTCAACACAATCGCTATTTCGGTTGAACACGTTAATATAAACGTTAAGATGATTGGGTATGATTGCCAATAAGATAACTTTTCACAAGATTTCAAATTAGTATAGGTCCTCTTACGGTCTTCAATGATTAAAATATCATTACCATATAGTCTGTTATAAAAAAATAATAACATGAATAAAAGACTCCGACATGAAAACTGTGGAAACATGCAAACGAGAAATCAAACGGCCTAATTTATAACAATACTAAGCATTTAAAAAAAATAGAACCGACACGAACCAACGACATGTTATGCTCGCCTGATCCAAAACATTTGATGAAAGACAACAATTGGTGTCTATCAAATGTTGTCGTCCGACATCAATGAACCATTTAGTACCAAACCTGAGCTTCTAACTTTAACGTTTGAAGAGTTAGACCCGTCGATAGACACATACCCATGCCATTAGACTTGATATGTAAAAGTACATAAATCGACCTTGGTAGTAAAATTTATTAAAAACTTAAAAACAAAAATGTTTTGATGGCCGTCGAAGGCTATGTATATATAGTATTACCCTTGTCCATCATTCCTTCATTACGCACCAAACAGATATACATACCTCTTTTCTAAAAGTCTTTACATATTGAGCTTATTTTTAGTATGCTTGTCTACTATGATGAGTTACAGATCAAGTTTACTTTTGGTAACTTCCTCTGATATTTTCAGAATCTCAGGCTTTGGAATTTCTTCTAAAATGGCATTTTGTTGTTTTTTTGTTGTTTTTTTTTTTTTGCGACCGGGTTCGTTCGTGTCGTCCGGACACGTCTATAGTTTTCTCTAATCATATTGTTGTTTTCTGTTATATTTTTTTAAAATAAAATCACTCGAGTTGCTATGAAGCAGTAATAAAATTGACCATTCTTACTCGTTATGCAACCTTTTATAATAGTTGATGGCTAAACCTGCATTCAAACAATGTTGCCACTATTATGTTACATTGGGTTGCTGTCTCATTGACGTTTTCCACGCCTCTCCTTTATTCATATTCAATTCAAGATTCTTCTTACTCCGTGCAACAACAACCTAGTATTTTTCTACCGGCTGGTTTTTTTTTCGTATATCGACCCTTTTATTAGGAAAAGGAGAAATAGGTAAATAGAGCTTCACATTCTGTTTTTATATTGTAGGAACTAGCCGCACATGTAAAGTGTGAACATGAAGTGAAAATCAAAGTCGACAGTAAGCATATTATTTTATTTGAGTCCCGGATTGATAATGGTAGGTTTTTTTTTTTGCCATTCTTACTGCCAATTCATGAGAAGTTTCTTGGGCAGAGTTTAAAAAATTTCAAATTGCAAATCAGTTAAACTTACAAGTAAATTTATATGTATTATATGTTATAATAGAAATAAAGCATGCAGGATATCAATCCATGATATAAAATCAGTACTTGCACAGCAAGAACTAAAAAGGCGGAGGGACAGCCCTACAATTGCTGTTATTCATGTCAAAGTTATATTGAGGCCTACAACACGATGCAACATAAAAGTTTATGACGACCACTAGCACTGATTTGAGCAAAATGCTAAAGATGCAAACTGATCATTCCTAACTTTAAATTGAAGATAGAAAGCCACGCAGAAATGTAAATAAAGTAAATCTGGCTAAGATATCAAACATGTATTGTCTTAATGTAGCCCGGCTATCACACTGAAGCGTGCAAAATCAGCAAAACATGAAGACAACCACGGGGCACGTCTTGGCAGAAAATAACGTATGTATGGACCAAATAATTCGGGTAGACTAATTTGCATGATAAATCTTTGGTGGGTGACATAGAATAATGTTACTTTATCTCATATAACATATCACGGCCGTGCGGTGTAATTTCTGTCTTGCTAAGTAGCATATTTTAGAGGACATTGTAATATGGAATATAATCTATCTTTGATCTTCAATACAAGGGGTTTGTTTAGAATGGAGAGATAGAAAATCTGTAATTCTTGCATTTATTTAAAGTATACCATTATAAATATCATTGTTATATTTATAGATTATCGTTGATCATCTCAACGAGATTGATTTTTTCGCTTGAGCCGGGACGGCGAAAGGGAGAAAGACAATCGAGTTGAGATGACCAATGATAATCTGTTTATCGCTATTTTACCTATGACGACGTTGTCAATTTCATGTCAATTTCCTTAGAACGCCACGTGCCTGCTTAGTTTCTAGCGATAATTTTCCATCTCAGGCGAGTAGCACAATATGAAAAATTATCACAAAAAAAGATCAAAGGAAAAATGCACTAAATAGCGATAATTATTGTTAAATTCGTTTTTATTTGCAATGATTAGCACGAGAAAATCTCTAGTGGAGCAGGAGTTGTTTATTCTTTGCATTGAGCACCGTTTCTCTCGCCTCCTTGTTGGAGGGGTTTCAGCTGTAAATTCAGTGTAGTTATCGTTAAACATAAAAACGAATGTTACGCGTATTTCTCAACACTTTCACTTATATTAATGCGGGTCAAACATTGAGAGCTTATTCTTCACCAATAAAAGTCTCGATACCATCAACTTGGGCAACATCCTTCATCATAAATCAGTTCACTCGAAATAATCTAGTCTTTACCTATCATTTCTTAAACTTATACTAACCCAATTGCAAGTTAAATTTTCAATTACAAACACGTTTTTCAGGATTTCAATATTGGAGATTTTAAGTTTATACATCTGATTGCACCTGTGGTAGTTTCTCATTAATATAATATATAATCCAGCTGGCAATTTTATTACTGGTGATATAAACAGTATCAATAACACTTCTCTGCGAAATGGGTTATTCAAAGGCCCAAAATATAGTGAGCTTAAATCCATTAATTGGAAACACGACTTCGAAGTAGTGATGTATTCACTCGAGGATTATGCCAGGCAATGGGTTAAACTTAAAATATAGATTTAAAGAAGACGTATATAGATACTTTTACTGAATAGATTAATGCCGTGAATAGATTAATGCCGTGATGTAAATCAGAAATTAAAAAAAAACGGAACGGGTTTCAAAACCAATCGTATTAATAGACGAAACGTTGCAAAACATCTGTTCATCCATGAAAAATATGTTGTTATCCCCGCAGAGAAAGCCCTAAACTAAATCGTTTTGTATTAATCACATTACACTAACTGTTTGATAAATGAATAAGTATTCTCAATTCACTTGGCAACTCACCATATACTCCCACGCCACTTACCCAGGAGGAAATTCTGGATAATCATAGGTCTGTTCTATGATCTTTTGGAATTTCAAATAAGGATAAGAACGATCTTTCATCTCTGTATTGGATACGTACGTACATTACATAAGTGTCCTTACAAACAACGGTAAATTACTACATGTTTTCCAAGTGCTCCACGAAACCTCTTTCTAAATGATTAACATCTATTTTATCATCAATCATAGTCAGGCCTCAATATATTGTGAAACTACATATTCTAGAGGTGAAGTAAATCAGATGTGAATACTAAAAACATCCTACGACCCTTAAGGGTACATACAGTCTAAGACTCTTTCATCTTGCAACAGTTTTTAAACATTGGACTTTTCTACGCTTTACATAAGCATTACTAATTCTAAACTAAAATAGAAAGAGTAAGTCATGCTTTTGTTAAAAGAATAAAGAATGACGTTAATACATACATACATATTTTCGTCTTAGGGAGGAATAAATCATACTTTGTAAAAAATTACTCTGATTCATACAAAAAGTTCTCTGAAACTGACGTTATAAAGATGCCTGATTTCTTAATTGACAACATATATATTACGTTTGGAGGACGTGTTTTAGACAAACAATCAGTATTCCCATGGGAACTTACTGTGCTCCTATTCTTGCCGGCTTGTTTCTTTATTCATATCAGGCTGACCTCAAACAGAAAGAAAGACGAGAAGTATATATTATCGTCTTGATCTGCTTTTCAGATTAACCACTGGACATTATACATTAGTTCGTCAACAAACCAGGAAACAGTCTCTCACTTTATATTCCTTTTTATAAAATATGAAAGGGGATTATTTTTATTTTTTCATAATAATGTTTTAATTTTTATTACTTTATTTTATTTTCTTTAAGCACTCCAGAGAGACGGGTTTGGTAAAAACAGTCTATTTCATTGTCTTGTTGCTGAAGTGAATAGAGGTATTTTTAATTTAAAATATTCAAACATTCAAACCGCTAACAATTGCATTAAAAGTGCATGTTGAAGGAAAACTATTTTAAGCAAGGATTAAATAGGTACACATAGAAATAAGAAGATATGGTATAATTGCCAATGAGACAACCCTCCACATGTACCGAATTACATACAAGTTAACAACTCTGGGTCACCGTATGGACTTCAACAATGAACCAATGTATATATATATACGTACCATTGTTTTTATACGACCGCAAAATTTGAAAAAAATTTCGTCGTATATTGCTATCACGTTGGCGTCGTCGTCTGCGTCGTCGTCTGCGTCTTCGTCGTCGTCCGAATACTTTAAGTTTTCGCACTCTAACTTTAGTAAAAGTGAATGGAAATCTATGAAATTTTAACACAAGGTTTATGACCACAAAAGGAAGGTTGGTATTGATTTTGGGAGTTTTGGTCCCAACATTTTAGGAATTAAGGGCCAAAAAGGGCCCAAATAAGCATTTTCTTGGTTTTCGCACTATAACTTTAGTTTAAGTTAATAGAAATCTATGAAATTTTGACACAAGGTTTATTACCACAAAAGAACGGTTGGGATTGATTTTGGGAGTTTTGGTTTCAACAGTTTAGGAATTAGGGGCCAAAAAAGGGCCCAAATAAGCATTATTCTTGGTTTTCGCACAATAACTTTAGTTTAAGTGAATAGAAATCAATGAAGTTTAAACACAATGTTAATGACTACAAAAGGAAGGTTGGTATTGATTTTGGGAGTTAAGGTCCCAACAGTTTAGGAATTAGAGGCCAAAAAGGGACCCAAATAAGCATTTTTCTTGGTTTTCGCACCATTACGTTAGTATAAGTAAATAGAAATCTATAAAATTTAAACACAAGGTTTATGACCATAAAAGGAAGGTTGGTATTGATTTTGGGAGTTTTGGTCCCAACAGAATAAGGGGCCCAAAGGGTCCAAAATTAAACTTTGTTTGATTTCATCAAAATTGAATATTTGGGGTTCTTTGATATGCCGAATCTAACTGTCATGACTGTGTATGTAGATTCTTAACTTTTGGTCCCGTTTTCAAATTGGTCTACATTAAGGTCCAAAGGGTCCAAAATTAAACTTACTTAATAGTTTGATTTTGACAAAAAATGAATCAGTTAGGTTCTTTGATATGCTGAATCTAAAAATGTACTTAGATTCTTGATTATTGGCCCAGTTTTCAAGTTGGTCCAAATCGGGGTCCAAAATTAAACTATGTTTGATTTCATCAAAAATTGAATAAATGGGGTTCTTTGATATACCAAATCTAACTGTGTATGTAGATTCTTCATTTTTGGTCCTGTTTTCAAATTGGTCTACACTAAAGTCCAAAGGGTCCAAAATTAAACTTAGTCTGATTTTAACAAAAATTGAAATCTTGGGGTTCTTTGATATGCTGAATCCAAAAATGTACTTAGATCTTTTATTATGGGCCCAGTTTTCAAGTTGGTCCAAATCAGGATCTAAAATTATTATATTAAGTATTGTGCAATAGCAAGTCTTTTCAATTGCACAGTATTGCGCAATGGCAAGAAATATCTAATTGCACAATATTGTGAAATAGCAATTTTTTTTTAATTAGAGTTATCTTTCTTTGTCCAGAATAGTAAGCAAGAAATATCTAATTGCAAAATATTGTGCAATAGCAAGATTTTTTTTTAATTGGAGTTATCTTTCTTTGTCCAGAATCAACTTAAATCTTTGTTATATACAATATACAATGTATATTCACTTTTTACTACCAACTGATAAATTAAAATAATCTTTACCATTCAGTGATAACAAGCAGTTTTTTTACATCTTAATATTTTATGATGTATTTAAATGAGTAGTTATTGTTGCAAACTCCATTAGAAATTTTAATTGAGATTAGTTTTGGAATAAGGGAAAGGGGGATGTGATTAAAAAAATTGGGTTCAATTTTTCTCATTTGAAATTTCATAAATAAAAAAGAAAATTTCTTCAAACATTTTTTTGAGAGGATTAATATTCAACAGCATAGTGAATTGCTCTAAGAGAAAACAAAAATTTTAAGTTCATTAGAACACATTCATTCTGTGTCAGAAACCTATGCTGTGTCAACTATTTAATCACAATCCAAATTTAGAGCTGAATCCAGCTTGAATGTTGTGTCCATACTTGCCCCAACCGTTCAGGGTTCAACCTCTGCGGTCGTATAAAGCTACGCCCTGCGGAGCATCTGGTTTACTATACAATATGTCTAGCTTAAAATCTGGTAGAAAAACATTATGAATAATTTTAACTGCCACTTCTTAAGATTAACAATCAACAATAAAATCTAAAAAAAATCACAAAAAAGTCTTTACAAGACTAGCTAGACAACAGTGTTTATCTTCCATGTCAGACTTCTGGAAGCCACAAAATGTCTTACGTATAAGTAATAGAATTTAGAGATAATAGAATGCTTAAATTGTTCGTATCTTTCAGACATGGTTGGATATTTGTTATATTACTACACTTATTCCCCTTGGGTTGGTAAAACAGTGTATATGGAGGATTTCTATGTGAAACCTGAACATAGAAAAAAAGGAATAGGTACTTACTTATTAAAGACTGCTGTCAAGGTAATACGCTTTTGTCAACTATAACAATTTTACAATATCTGTGGCAAGCATTATAAATATATATACTTTGAAAAAGATGGACTTAAAGATAGGACATTATAGGGATCAACATGGCCCTTCTGTAAAAAGTTTTTTTAATCAAAATAAAATGTTGTGAATGTGTATTTGGAAAGAAGTTTTCTATTTGTATAACACCCTCACATTATCACTGGGCAAACAAATTCTCACCAGATTCATTTAAAAGTTGAAAGACTTATAACTATTAAAAATTCAACTGCTAATAATTTCCTAGGGATATGCAAATCTACATAAATGTCCTAATTATCTACAAAATATGACCAAATTGTGATGTGTGGATTCAAAAGAGTTGCAATGACAAATTGTTGCAATATTAAAGGTAAGCTATACTCTTAAGTTCAAAAGGGCATAACTCCTTCCAAAAAATCAAAATTTCCTGCCGATATGCACATGGTGTGCTATTTATTGTCTACAAGTTATCATAACAATTTAGTGTGTAATTTCAGAGAAGTTATGATGACAAACACATGACTGACGGACGGACGCTTTGACCTAAAACAAACTATGTATGGGTAAATGGAATTTTCAGGTCAAATACATCTTACTCAATGAAATCATGTATTTGAAATCATAGTGACCTCTTTGCATTAAAGTTACCATATTACACCAGCTTGTCATTTTATTCATTTATTAGATTAACATAAGTTTGAAAACTCGAATAATCTTAACCTTATTAGGAAATTTTAGGGACGAAATTCCTGTTAATTGCTCTTGTCGTAAACCTCCATTATAAGTGATGCAAATATTAATAGAACAACAATTTTACCAACCACTGACAAAAGAAAATGATGTCGTTAGGCACAGATATTTGATTCTAAGTATTAGAGTTGTATATGTTTTTTTTTATTTAAGGTATTTTTGGAAACTCAATGCAGTTGTATGGAATGGGCAGTACCATGTTGGAATAAAGTGGCTGTCGATTATTACAAACAAAAAGGAGCTATTAATCTGACTGAAACTGAACAGCTTCATATTTATAGACTTACAGAAGAAGCTATGGAGAATTTATTGACTAAATAAACAAGAAAATAAAATTACTACAATGTAGACAATAGGCTTATTAAAGAAATTTCCAAATGTAAACTGCAGTGTTTAAAAATCATGCAGAAAGGAATTTGTTCCCAAAATTATGGTCTTTGTTTATCATCACGTGGTTTAAATTTCATACTATATTTTATACCTACATGAACCGAATAAATTGGACATTATATTTGTAGGAAATTATTGTACATGAGGAAAACTTGATAATTAAAACTATGTTTTATATATGGCGAAGTCAAACAAAAGACTCCATCTTGTGTCAAAATACATAAACAAAATGAATGAATCCGTACATCTCGAAATCAGTAAAACCAAATAATAACTTGAAGAGTGTTTTTAAGATCCCACAAGCCTTCGGTCATTGCCTATCTTATCTCATAGACCCAAATATCTAACCAGCCTTCGGCCGTTGCCTATCTTATCTCATAGACCCAAATTTTTCACCATCCTTCGGCCATTGCCTATTTTATCTCATAGACCCAAATATCTTACTAGCCCTCGGCCATTGCCTATCTTATCTCATAGTTTCACAAAAGGGAGGAGGGCCGGGATCCTTGCCCCCTGGTTTCGCCTCTGCTTTTAATTTGACCGGGAGAGAAAATGAAGCCTATTTCGTAAGTGAATGGAGTGAAAGCGTTTATAGCTTCATAACTTTTAGTAACTGTTTTTAAAAGATATATAGATATAGCCGATTTCATTACAGTGGACATTTTTTAAGGACATACCAAGCCTATGTTTTACAAGAGATATTAAAGTTGTTAATATAAAGAAATATTTCAATTTAATGATTTAACAGGCACACAATTTTAATAGTGACGTAATGTTGCTGACTCATTCACCCCCATGTCGCATTCCATTCATTCTGATAAACGTAATTGGCTATAACCGAAGAGCCTAGATACTGTTGACAACAGAGGATATTGGCAAAAAAGAAAAGAAAAAAAAAGGCCACCAAACTATAGAGAATAGCAATGCAAAAATATAAAGAATAGATAAAAATTATCAAAATAAATAAAGAATAGAGATCAATAAAGAATATCGGCTACGAAATAAGGAATAACAAAAAGCGGTGTGTTACAAAAATGCCTGAGTATAAAGAATTACAGATAGTATTGAGTTCATTGATTAGAGTTAGAATTAGTACATCAACCTAATCATTTGTTTTAAATCATGCTACAATGCATTTGATTCTTTTGTTCGTTAAAAAAAAAATACATTGGAAAAATGTCTTAAGTCTTCAATTATTTTGGATCGTTATTTATACGACAGTTTTCTGACTGAGATTACTATAGCAATGCAATATCAGGTTCCCGATAACTAGGTACGCGCGCGGAATTATAATACTTAACTTAAAATAAATTGAACGTGCGATTGTATACATGTATATAATATATATCATATATGTGTTGAAACGAAAGAAAAATTATACTGTGAGTCAACGGACTAGATAAAGAAGATGGAAGAAAATATGTATTCTGTTCGTTCAGCAAACTCCGAGGATTGTGAAGCTATAATGTCTTTAGTAATGGTAAGGCAATATAATGATTCACTGAGATAAACCGACCATCTTCACTGACGAAAGGAATTATTTAATGATATACACATACAAATAAGATTACAGAATATAATGTAAGGACACAGGTTATTAGAGGTCAAAATGATCGCCATTTTGGTTATAAAAAAAAGCATTGACTTTGATTGTCACTAAAAGTTTAATGGTGATTGCGTTTTGATATTGAATGATCAATCTTACTTGACAACCATGCTAACCATTGTCAAAATTAGAGTTTTTTTTTAAACGTTTCATAATTTGACCCCGTCACCAGGTCACAATATATAATGAATTAAAGTGAAACTCATCTACTTTTTCCCTCTTTTGTATTTATTGTTTACCTTAAATTATTTCATTTATAACACTAAGAATGCTTAGCTAACTCTTCCAAACTTTATGTTTGCTATATATTTCTAATGACTTATAAATGGTATTGGTATATACATGTCTCAAGGTACTTAATAACGGACGAGTAACTGCCTACACACTTAATATTATTAATAATAGTAATATACATGTATTTAGTAAGTAACACTGTTAGTAACTATCTATCTGTTTTTGTGTGTTTATAAGTAGCATGTATTTTTCCACTTTTGTTATAACTATATCATTAGACACAGTTTCTTATGTAGGATTTATACATGGTACGTGTAATATTGAAGATCTTTTGGACACTCTGAAGATTCTCTGAAAATTAAATGCTACCTAAGATTCTGGCAATGCCATGACTAAAAAAAAATAACAGTACTCAAAACACAACATTGAAAACTAAAAACTGAGCAACACGAACCAAACCAAAAACTGGGAGAGATCTCATGTGCTCCTGAAAGGTAAGCAGAGCTTGCTCAACATGTGGAACCCGTCGTGGTGATCATGTTAGTACAAACACGGTAATATTAAGTCTATTTCGGTAGGTTATATTCGGGGAAAGAGAGGCGAAAGATACAAAAAGGTACATTCAAACTCGTTAATAAATAAACTGGCAACGTCATTGCTAAAAAAGAAAAGGCAAAACAACAGTACAAAATGCACAATCATATTTTACTGAAGATTGATCAACACGAACCCCTCCACAAACTTTCCTGTCATTTTATATTGAGAAATAAATAATGCAATCTAATTAAAATATTGATCTCTGATTACGTTATACTACATCCGTTAACCATGGAAGTATTATATTACGTCAATATAATACTTCCATGCGTTAACTAAGTCCCTGTGATTATAAAACCTATAATAGATAAGAGACACCAATTTAGTGGATTGACAAATTTCTGTAATAGTCAAACAATGCTGCCACGTTTTTATTTTCATTGGGTTGCTGTCTCATTGACTAATGATCCTCATCCCCTTGCATTCGTATCACTATATATTATCTTTTAACCTGAAACAGCAACCCTGTTTATCAAAGTACATCTAACTTGTAGTATTGAATTTTTGCTAATGGAAAATGTAAAATATATAACTATTGTATCGTAAACAGGCTAATAGGGCTTTACTGTATTTGTTTATATTGTAGGAACTAGCTGTCCATGTTAAGTGTGAACATGAAGTGAAAATAAAAGCCGACAGTAAGCATGCTATTGCATTATTTTTTGTATGTCATTCTTACTGCATAATACATTGAAAGTTCATTGCAAAGTTAATCAAAGAGCTGAAAGCTCTGAAGAAAAATGACGCCACTGTCTCTAATATTGGGATAGTATTTATGCAAGTCTTGATTTTCACATACCGTAATTAGTTTAACAATGCAACATGTCTCGTAAGCATATAATTGATATTCGTATATATGTGTGTGTGTGAAGTGAAGGTGACAACTGGCTGTTTTTTTAAGACAAATGAATAGGTCAAGACTACCTGAATTGTACAAATAAATACCGTAGAAAGGCTTGTATATTTCTCACTGGTACATGGTCTGAATCCGGGTCCGTTCGCGCCCACTCATGTTCGCCCCCTTTCACTTTCACACCCTAAATGTTCGCACCCAATCTTAATTGGTTTTGTATTTAATAACTCTGTAAGCAAGTGTTTTCTTATAAGTATAATTGTTGTCATTGTCTCAAAATAAAGTGAGACAGCATTTTTATTTGTGTTGAATAAATCTTAATCATGTTTTGGATAGCGTATTGTTAAAAATAATAATAATCCTTTCTAATTAAAGTGGTATTTTGTCAACGTTTTATTTTGTGTTGAATAACTCTTAATCATGTTTTGGTTAGTGTATTGCTATATCTTTGTTTCATTGACTTCTTTCAAAATGAAGTGAGATTCTGACTATGTTTTTTTTCTGTGTGTTGAATAGATTTTATCATGTTTTGGTTATAATAGTGGATTGCTATATTTTGGTTCCTATATTTTATTATTTCGTTGTTTCAGATCAAAGGGACCAAGCTGTTAAAAACAATTATCTTTTGTGTTTTTCCTTTAAAATCTTCAATGTTTTACTCATACCAAGCTATAAATACATTCAGTATTTACACCAAAGCAATTTAAAACAACAATCATGATTTTCCAATTATTCAACTTGAATTTGAATTAAAATTGAGCGCGAATGAGTAGAGTGCAAACGGACCTTGGGTGCGAAAGTGTATTGGGCGCGAACAGACCTGATACCACAAAATATTAAGTAAATAATCTTTTTGTTACTGTTATCAAAGGTCTAATGAAACTCAGGTAATTTCAAACATTTGTCAAAGAATTCTAGTCAAACCGGCACCTGGTTAAATTGGCACCTGGACAAATCAGCACCTGGTTAAATCGACACCTGATATAGTCAATTCGTCACCCATGTTAAATATATATTTTAACTGTATTTTAAGCAAAAAGAGTAAAAATAAGTAAGGGGTTGCCAGAATTTTTTCAGTATTTAAGCAAAAAGAGTTAAATACTAACTTTCACATTTTTGGGTGTTCATTGTACATTTTGTATATATTTTTTTTTCTCAACTAAATGACATTTTTGGTGTATTTTTAATGATATATATATGAGTAGTCAAAATAATTATTACGTCTGGCAAGGCTTTTTTAATTTTATTCTGGGACACCTTTCTATGACCGCAAGGCTATGTTAATTTTTTTCTGGGACGCCTTCCTAAGAAAGCCTTCCTACGAACTTCGTAAGAAGACGTCACAAAAAATAAAATAGCCTTGCCAGACGTCATAATTATTTGGACTAATACATGAGATATTGGATATTTTTATGCATTATTTAAACCAGTTGAGCATTTTACAGGATTGTTTGTTTAATGCTTTTTAAACTTTACTGGAAAAAAACACCTTAAATTTGCTTATTATTTGGCATGAAAGTTTGATTTATTGAAAGGGACTCATAGTTTTCCATTTTTTTTAATAATTGTCTAATTGTTAAAACAACAGCTTGGGTAAGGGCTTCGTTGTTTACCTTTATACACAACAACATAATTTCACTTTGGTTTCGTTGTTTACCTAAATACACAACAACATATTCACTATGTACTTGGTAACAGTTATTAATTAATTGAATAGAAAATATTATAACAAATATTATTGGATGCCGAATTGACGTCAAATAGGTGCCGATTTGACTAGATGCCAATTTAACCAGGTGCCGACTTGACTTGTACGTTTCAATTCCTCTGAGATCGTTTGCGGTATTTTCTTGAGAAAAACCTATTTTCCATCATCAAAGAGAAGAAGAAACTGCTTGAAAATGATTCTGGAACGCTTCATGATTGTTAAAATAAGTTAAATTCACTCAAAAAACAATTTTAAAACTTGCGATGTTTAAACAGGAAGTTTCAAAAGCACGTGTAAAAAAAGAAATTAACCGGTGAGAGTGGAAATCCGTACATAACAGATATCACTATAGTACGACTTTGAAAGCAAAACAGTTCCATCCTTTTGTAAAACAGTCTTTAATATACCTATCACATTAATGTTTGAAGGGTCTTAAGCTTATTCAAACCATAAAAGTCGGTATGAAACACCAAAACGGAATGAACAATAACCGATTACGTTTTGTAGTTTACAAATTCTAAACTGGTTCCCGTCAAACTACAACACTTTGTCCGAGTGTAGTGGAATACAAGCAGAAACCAGTTAGTTTGTAAACTGGTTCCTGGCTGATTACTACACAATGACCTCTCATGCATAATTAATGATAACACAAGCAGATTCCAGTTTGTATAGAAAATAGTAAATACGAAACCAAGCGCGGTAGGCAGAGAAATGTAATGAAGTTCAGGTCGCCAGTAATGGAACAATGACTGCGTCATTTTCCAAAAATGTATCTTAATTTTTTCTATCATATGCTTCAACAATGGAGAAAAATAACATTAAAATATTGATCTTTTTAAGTGGTTCTCAAGTAGAAGTTCAAAAAGTGAAAAGATTACGGACGTCGGACACCAAAGTCAGTACATCTGATATGAAATCTTTGAAAATAAGAGATACCTTTCTCGACCATAGGTATTGCTTCATTTAAATTGGTGTATTTTTTATTTATCAAGCTCTCCGAAGAGACGGGTTTGATAAAAACAGTTTGTTTCATTGTCTGGTTGCTGAAGTGAATAAAGGTATATACAGTGTTATGCAATAAGTACTTGTTTTTTTCTCCAGATGTGAACATGTGGAATATATGTTAACAAACTATTTGGTTGAAATATATTTTACAAAAAAATAATAAATTTAATAGTTGAGTTAATATCATGAAATTGGGAATATCTTACAAATTATATAAACCTAGTGCAATTATGCCTCGATTATGACCAATTTGAAAAATCGAACCAGAATAACATTGCAATATGTTTTTTTGAAAAAAAAACTCTCAATTTTATTTAAAAACTTAACAAAACCAATTTATGACGCCTTTTTTCTATCATTTCAGACATGGTTGGATATTTGTTATATTACTTTACGTATTCCCCTTGGGTTGGTAAAAAGGCGTTTATGGAGGACTTTTATGTGAAACCTGAACATAGAAATAAAGGAATAGGTACTGAATTATTAAAGTCTGCTGTCAAGGTAATTCGTTAGGTCAACTTATATATATATATATATTTTATTTAGAAAGCTACCCCTTTACATCGGGGGGCACCAGTCATCAGGGTAGAAGTGATGGTGCGTCTATACTATATTATTTACAATTATATACATTTTAGTTAATGGTTTCATTATAGAATGTCTTTGAAGCAATAACATACATGGCACATTAATAAGACAAAAATAGAGATTTCTAAAATACATAATCATAATAAAAAAAAAACCAATTTATAGAATGTTAAAATATACATGTAATTAAAACACTCATAGACAAATATGACCATGCAGCATGTATAAAGCATAAAAACTAAGATCAATCAGTATATAATAGTACATACGAGTAAGTTAACTCAAAGGTTTATTTTGGTTCAACCATAGTTTGACGTAATCTAAATAATTCTAAGAGATACATTCTTCCATAAACATCATAAAATGAACCAATTTCGTCGTTAAAAGCATAACCAATATCGCCAACTAAAATAATACTTGTGCACGTGGCGACAGTTCCAGAAAACTTGCATTTCTATCATTAAAAGAGGCAAATAAGGTGAAAAATTTAGACCTGGTTTGTTCAAGAGATGTACACCCGAGCAGAAAATGTTCTAAATCTTCTGACTCCCCTGAATCACAAATGGGACATAGGTTGTCCTCGGACATATGCATTCTAAAAAGAAACTGCTTTAATGGCAAAAATTTTGTTCTTGCGAGCAGTTTAAGACGGGATGAATTAAAATCGCTTATGTCCTCTAAGTATAGCTGGCTACCTGTCTTAATATAGCAGTGCTGATACAAATCAAGGCTACTTTTAGTAGTAACATCAATAATTAAACTTTCCCTACCATATTGACAGTTAAATTTATTAGACACAATACTTTCCGTGTAGGTGTTCATCTCTTGAACATATTTCCAGACACTTTCGTTTAATTGAACCATTTCACTAAAGACTCGCTTGCACAGTCTATCGTCTGGTAGGTTATTAATCCTTTTAAAGTACGCAACTTTTTGGCGGGTGATAAATGCAGATACGGGTTCCCATCCAAGCTCGAGAAGGAGAGCGGAACGGGGAGTATTCATTTTAGTGTTCATAATGATCTTAGCTGCGCGGTATTGCCAACTGTCGATGATCGATATATTTGTAGCTGAAAGTGGCATCCAGACGGCGCATGCGTGTGTTAAAGAAGGCCGGAGCACCGAGTTCCAAAGGGCGTCTCCAAATTTAACACGGTTAAAATGCTCACCGAGGACACGTAACAAATAGTTCAGCATATTATCCATCTTATCTTTCAAATAGTTATTTACACGGAAATTTGACTTTAGTGATCTATTTATGTAGTAACCGAGGTATTTATATTCGTTCACTTCCTCGATATTTACATCACCAAGAGACTAGACTCGTTCCGGACTTAACCGCTTCCCAACCACTAGAACTTTAGATTTCTTATGATTAAATTTCAAGTTCCATTTAGTTGCGAAATCGTGTGAAATCCGAAGTAACGTCTGTAAGTCTTCTGGCGATTTGGCAACAAGTACAACGTCATCTGCAAATAGGAAACAATTTATAAGTTGTTGCGAAAGATCAAAACCTACACCGCTTTCATTAAGCATATCAACCAAGTCATTCATGAGCACAGAGAATAAAGTGGGTGATAATACACAGCCTTGTTTGACACCATATTCCTGTTCAAACCAGGTAGATTCAATGTCACCAAATAGTACCTTATTTTCTACATGACTATAAATATTCTTAACTAGACGCCATACCTTCCCTTGTATCCCACTTTGCCATAATTTAACAAAAAGCCCATCGCGCCATACCCTATCAAACGCCTTTGATAAATCCAAAAAGGCTAAGTAAAGGGGTCTTTTAGAAGAGCGTGACAAAGCACAAATACCTTGTAAAGCAAATATTCGATCTTCAATGCGTCGATCCTTTCGAAAAGCGCCCTGGTTTTCCCCAAGTACTTTGTGTTGTTATAGACTTTTTTTACAATATTCGTAGCCATTATTCCAATTCAAGTTCGCAACCTCAATCCCGTCCTTTTTTCCTCTAATGAGACGGATAATTGAATCGTTTCTTACATGAAAACACGACGGGTGCAGTTGCATGAAAAAGCAGGTTCTGCTTACTCTTCCTGATATTTCCCCTATTTTTGGTTAAAAGGGATTCGTGTTCTCTTGCTCAAATTTCAAATGGTGTACCTTGTCCTTGTCAATTTTCAGTGGCCGTGTTGTTTCTTTCGGTAGCAGTCTTGTCTATTCGGTCAAACAAACGTGTTTCAATTAAAAAAAATCACAATTGATCAATTTTTTTAGCTAGAAAATTTGCATGACCGATGTTTTACGAAGTTGATAGTGACGTCTTCGTTCGTTCGTTCGTCCGACTTCAGGTTAAAGTTTTTGGTCAAGGTAGTTTTTGATGAAGTTGAAGTCCAATCCACTTGAAACTTAGTACACATGTTCCCCATGACAGTGGCGGATCCAGAGGGGGGGTTCCGGGGGTACGCACCCCCCCTTTATCTTGGCCGATCAATGCATTTGAATCGGGACAATCGGGACATATGTTTTGCACCCCCCCCCCCCCCTTTCGAAAATTCCTGCATCCGCCACTGCATGATATGATCTTCTAATTTTAATGCCAAATTATAGTTTTGACCCCAATTTCATGGTCAACTGAACATAGAAAATGAAAGTGCGAAGTTCAGGTTAAAGTTTTTGGTCAAGGTAGTTTTTGATGAAGTTAAAGTCACAACTACTTGAAACTTAGTACACATGTTCCCTATGATATGATCTTTCTAATTTTAATTCCAAATTAAAGTTTTGACCCCAATTTCACGGTCCACTGAACATGGAAAATTATAGTGCGAGTGGGGCATCCGTGTACTAAGGACACATTCTTGTTTTGTCTTTTGTACATTGGCGTTTGTCTTTTCGTTGTTTTCTTTCTTCCTATTTTATTATGGTTTTGTCGGCTTGTCTTCGAATAATGATTTGGATAACCTTTTGATATATTTCGCTCCTTTGTATGCCCCAATGTCGCAAAGGGGGCATTTAGTTTTACTCTTGTCTGTCTGTACGTAAGCATGTACAGTAATTAATTTGTTTCTGTTCTCTAACTTAAGTTTGTCTCAACCAAATGTTATGAAATTTATACCTAGTGCTCACAGGCACTTGACTCAGAAAAAAAAAATCTTATATACCTTAATATATTAAGGTATATAAGATTTTTTTTTTGTCTGAGACAAGTGCCTGTGCCATTGCTTATTACCGCAAACCATATATCAAGTATCACTTTTGGTTGTGTCACTTTTACTGTTCTAGAGTGATGTCCCTCTTACAAATCTAAAAATTGCTGAATTTTCGTTTCCGTTCTCTAACTTAAGTTTGCCTCCACCAAATGTTATGAAACTTATACACAATGCTACCACAAAACTTAGATCAAGTACACATTTCGATAATGTTACTTTTACAGTTCCTTAGTTATGTGCCTTTATAATGTTGTATGCAAACAGGGTCATTATCTGTGTCCCATGAACACATTCCCCATTTATTTTCATAAATGATGCAAATATTTTGTTCTCATAAATATTTTATAAACCACTAAAAAGATGAATTTCGTTGCATATCCTAAACATATATGTTTCTTAATAGCAAAACTTAATTATATTTGAGAGTATTTTTATTTAAGGTATTTTTAGATACTCACTGCAATAGCATGGAATGGGCAGTACGATGGTGGAACACAGTAGCTGTCGAATTTTACAAACAAAAAGGAGCTATTAATCTGACTGAAACTGAACAATTTCATATTTTAAGACTTACTGAAGAAGCTATGCAGAATTTATTGACTAAAAGAACGGAAAAGATGGTTAACTCTAATGGAGACGACGGCCGTTTATAAGAAAAGTTTCAATTTGTAAACTGAAGTTTCAATTAGCTAGCCTGTAAAAGGACATTGTGTTTATTTGTCATCAAATTGTAAAGTCTGTTTATAGTTTAGAGTAATGGGATGATTTTGTATAATAAAGCAAAGTCAACTTTTTAGGTAAAACAGTACTTATAAATAATGACTTCAAATTTAAGATGCGAGATCACAATATTCTCATGTATTTCCAGTTGCATTTTTCACAGTAAAAAAAGCAGTGAAAATAATTCTGAATTTACAACTGCAATTATTTGTGCAATAATTATTTTTAATTGTTGTAAAGAGAAATTATCAAGCTGGAATTTTGTATTTATTTGTTTGTTCTTTTTATGTCAAATAGCTTTTTCAATTGTTTTGGTTATTATACATCCTTTGCTTTAAAATATTTCCCTTTTCCTGATGAAGTTAAGTGCAGATAGAGGTACAGAGTTCTGATGTCTACTCCATTTGCACATATTATATATATCCAAGATACAAGGGCAATAACTTAATCAAAGTGCTTGTAAGCACTGAAGGGTAAAGACTGCTTTGATTTATCAGTGAGAAGTAATAAAATTAACGGTATCAATTTTCTTGCACCAGATGCGAATTTCGACAATACATGTCTGTGGCCCAAATATTTGAAATCCAAAGCTTACATTATATAAAATTAGATATTGCATTGTATACAGTATTGGTTGTAGATGATTCAAATAAAATTCTGGACAATAGGAGATAACTCAAATTATGAAACATGACTTTACAATGACTTAATTTATATTTTTAGAACAGATATACGTTTCCTGCATCTTGCAAAAGTTATGTAATTTTCCTGACAGGTGTGTTATTATAATGTGATTACATATCTGGGCATATATTACATTGATAAATTTCCGGAAATGTTCATGTATAAGATAATCGAATTTTATGATCAATATGCACTATGACATCCATTATCATTGAACCAGTATATATTTTTGTTTAGGGGCCAGCTGAAGCATTGAAGACCCATTGGTGGCCTTTGGCTGTTGTCTGCTCTTTGGTCGGGTTGCTGTCTCTTTGACACATTCCCCATTTTCATTCTCAATTTTAAACTAAATTTTGTGTATTGAAAAAGGAAGTGATAAGCCTTGGTAAATTTAAATATTAAGTCAGTAACATAGGGTTTTGAATGCATTTAATGCAATATTTACACCAAAAGCACTTGTTTTTGTTTTACTAGACCTTTTATTAATATCTACTGGAAATTGAAGGCTTCAGAGCAAATGCAATGTGATTTCCAGTATAATTTACATTTCAAAGGGGCATAACTCATTAAAAGTATTTGACAGAACTTATTGTCGAAATTGGCAAAGACATTGCTGCTATAAACCTAGGATATAAATTTTCAAAATTCTTAAAGAATTGAACTTGTGAGGAATTGTCTATAAAGGGCAATAACACCTAAAGGGGTTAATTGACCATTTTGGTCATGCTGACTTATTTGTAGATCTTACTTTTACTTATCTTACTGTTAACAGTTTATCTCTATCTATAATAATATTCAAGATTATAACAAATCCTGAACAGTTGGGACAAAAAAGACACAATATTAGTACTTGATATATCTGACACAAAGTAGGTTTCTGACACAGAATAACTGTTATTATATATAATGTAGTCAAAGAACTTAGAATTGGTTGTATGATTTGAATTTATTTTCAATTCTGTGCCTTAGTACAATACATTATGCTGATGCAAGTTGCCCCCCCCCCCCCCACCCTCTCCCCTTTTTTTCCCCAAAAAAAAAATTTGAAGAAATTAATTTCTGAAATCTGAAAAGAGAAAAAATTGTCCCTCCATCAAATTCTTATTTACCCTCCCCCCTTTTTCCCCAAAAAAAGATATGCTCATAATCTCAATTCAAAGTTCTAATGGAGTTTGCAACCCTAACTACCAATTTAAATACATTGTTCTTTAAATGTGATTGAATTACCTCCCTTACACTGCTTTAAAATTGTCTTAATTGTTCATTAACCAGGAAATCCTTACCATCCCTTTGTGGTCAGAGATTGGTTCGATTACTTTCAATGTAATTGATTAAATAACAATTACGTTGTCATTTGTACGATTAAATTAAATTAATGATTACATTGGCAAAGTAATCATCATTACATCTGATTACATTGAATAAAAAAAAAAAAACATTTTTAATGATGTGAATGAATTAACCTTTAATATAACTGTAGCACTTTTTCAAAAGGATTTTGTTTTGTATATTATAAAATGACAACCTCAAACTTCATCTATTTAATAAACCACAAAAGTTCACTACATACTAGTACATACATGAACATTGTGTCACCCATTACACTTTATCATCATTGATCTCTGAATTATTTTGACTTCAATTGAATCTGGTTTTATAAAGAGTTTGCTGTTTGTCTTCTGACCTCTTCCAGACTTTATATGTATTTCAAGGTGCAGGTTATGAAAGTTAAAATATGGATAAAATAAAGTTACCTGATAAAAACTATGTAAAATTTGAATAGAATTGTTTAAACCAATTGTTTTAACAAAATACAATACTATAAATCAATGCATTTTACATGTCCAGTCCAAGTACATACTAAAATTTACCTATTTTAAGCAGGATATTTGTCCAACTTTTAATTTAGTTTGTGCTAATCTGTTTGTGGTATGAAAACTTGTGGTATAATTTCAGAGATTCATACACTGTCTGGAAACTACTAAAATGCTTATTTGGGCACCCTTATTCCTAAACTGTTGGGAGCATAACCCCAAAAATCAGTCCCAACCTTCCATAAATTTTAGGTTCTAACTTGTGTATAAATTTCATGGATTTCTATTTACTTATACTGAAATTATTGTCCAGAAACAAAACGTCTTAGGACGACGTGGTAGACCACAAAATTTATGTGGTCATATAAAAACTGCAAAATTTCATTAAAATTACCAATTCAAGGGCAGCAACCTAACAATGGGTTGGCCGATTCCTCTGAAAATCTCAGGGCAGATAGATCTTAACCTGTTGACCATTTTAACCCCAGTCAGATTTGCTCTAAATGCTTTAGTTCAGAGATATAAGCCAATAAAATGCTTCGCTGATTACAGTATGATACAACTGCAGAGATCTAACCCTGAACAGTTGGGACAAATTATACCTTCTTAAAAAATTTCATAGAGATCCATTCACTTTAACTAACAATGACTAAAGTTATTGTCCAGAAACCAATCAAGGTCTTTGGACGACGACGACATCATACCATTATATGATCCCAAAAATGTTTTGGCGGTTGTATTTAAACTGTATTATACCCCTTTGTTCTATTTTTAGCCATGCCAACCATCTTGGTTGGCATGCGGAGTCATCAAACACATTTTTAAACTAGATACCCTAGTGATGACTGGGTAGTTTCAGAGAAGATGTTTGACTACTGACGACAATTCAAGTGATGAGAAAAGTTTTAGGCCAGGTGAGCTAAAAATGATTTATTAAAGCAGGTACATTTCACCATAATTTTGGGATAAATCTTACAAATTTTACATTACAAATGTTCTTTACTTATACACATTAAAAGAAGAAAAAGAAAAGATTTCAAAGACTTTCAATCAGGACAGAACTTGAGTTTACAAATAATGATTGTGTATGGTACATGATTATGCTATGAATTCCATGAAATGAAAATTCAACCATTAGGCCTATCTTCACTTGTAGTACACTGGTCAAATTTTGCATTGCAAATGTTTAAATCATCAAATACACAACTTGAAATATGTTTTTTAGTTCTCTTTCTCGTCTCAATAACTTCCATCATATCATCAGTCATAGGAAGAAACGAGCCTCTTTCATATTCAGAGAGAACCTCAATAGTTTTCAGTAATAATGATACAACAGGGGAATCATCGCCAGAAACAGATATATCTCCCAGGTGAGAATACTTTGCTGTTATAGGTGAAGAGTGACTTTGGTGATTAAATCCAAGTTCTTTTGTAACATTACTACCACAAATCATCATCATTTGATGCATTTTAACTGGCCAATCTATCTTCCCAACATACACCTGTAACAAGCAAACATATATACATTTATGCACAATGTAAGTGTATATATATCATGTCAAATTTAAAATCTAGATGAACTATGAAATACTGGCACTAAAAATCTCCCTCTTTTAAGAATAACATCTCCTTAATTGGAGTACCGGTAATCCTTTAGATTTACACCAAACTGAAAGTAAAGATAACTCCTTACTTCAAAATGGCAGGTCAAGTAAGATGATTGCATGTTAAAATCAAACTCAATAAACTGACCAAAAGTCGACTTAAAAACAGACAACAATGTATACAGAATATACTAGACTCAGATTGACATCCAATCTTTCATCTAATTGACTGCCTAGTGGCGGATCCAGCCATTTTAAAAAGGGGGGGGGGTTCCCAACCCAGAGTAAAAGGGGGGTTCCAACTATATGCTCCCATTCAAATGCATTGATCGGCCAAAAAAAAGGGGGGGTTCGTGATCGTGTCTGTTATGATGTTTTAGATTTTATTAAACATAATCTATTTATCATAATTACTAGTAAATTATTAAGTCAAGGATTTCGTTACCACAAATTACTTAAAATCTTTACTAAATTTTACTATAGATATAAAGATTTAGTGATGACGTTTGGTTGTACCTGCATAAAATTCATCTCAAACGGGGTAGCACATCCTTATTCCCCGAATGTATCACCATCCCAATAGTCAACACTTCATTCTTATGCAATTATTTTGCATCAATGGTTCTGATTGGATGACAGTTAGCGTAAAATTCTCAATCTCCTTGTCTGTAACTAAGGAAGCTCACAGTTTGAATTGTTGAATCTTATGGTGTTTATATATCTCAACTTGTACGATTCGCTCGTGTATGTAACAATGTTTTCGATTTTAACGAGAGAAATTTATGTATTACTGAAAAATTATTACACCAGGGTTTTCGATATCACAAACTAGTCAAAACATTTACTAAATTTTATCATCGGTATAAAGACATCATTCGTAAATATAGCTCAACATGCAGACTTCTAATACGTTCAGGTATTTCACATCCAATTTTTTATGGTAATATTCTTTATAAAGCACAAAGGTGTCATTATTCACCTCAGAAACTTACAAAACCTTTGAATAGACTTATTAAGAAGGGATATAATTACGATACTGTTGTCAAGTCATTAAAGATTGCATATTTTGGCGTTAATATTGAGTCACTGATAAGGTCTTTGCATCGGAACTAAACATATTTATTCTAAAAACAGTTATTGACATGACACGGGTTATGTTCTTCTCATATATGTTATGATGGTATGATACTAAACCCCTAACGGGAAGGATTGTGCCTGATGTTCATATGATGAAATCATAATCTTTCAGTCAGTTTATTTGAAGTCTGGAGCTGGCATGTCAGTTAACTGCTAGTAGTCTGTTGTTATTTATGTATTATTGTCATTTTGTTTATTTTCTTTGGTTACATCTTCTGACATCAGACTCGGATTTCTCTTCAACTGAATTTTAATGTGCGTATTGTTATGCGTTTACTTTACTACATTGGTTAGAGGTATAGGGGGAGGGTTGAGATCTCACAAACATGTTTACCCTGCCGCATTTTTGTGCCTGTCCCAAGTCAGGAGCCTCTGGCCTTTGTTAGTCTTGTATTATTTTAATTTTAGTTTCTTGTGTACAATTTGGAAATTAGTATGGCGTTCATTATCACTGGACTAGTATATATTTGTTTAGGGGCCAGCTGAAGGACGCCTCCGGGTGCGGGAAATTCTCGCTACATTGAAGACCTGTTGGTGACCCTCTGCTGTTGTTTTTTATTTGGTCAGGTTGTTGTCTCTTTGACACATTCCCCATTTCCATTCTCAATTTTATTGACATGTAATTTCTACAATAATAAGACAAAAAACTTGCATGTTGCACCTAAAAATCTTCATTGTGACATGTATTACCAAAAAGATTTCCCAATGTTACCCTGCTTATTTTTATCATGATGAAATATTATTACCTCTCATATTGACTTTCACCTACCTGAAAAATTCCTCTAGGAGCTACCCTAATAATATAACAATGAGATGTTGATCTGCTTCCACTCAGTGTATTAAACATTGTTTCATGTATGCTATCTTCAAGGTCAGGTTTTGAACCCTGCAAAAAATGTTTCACAATTCAACAAAAAATCGCAGATCAATCATGTCAATAGAGTGTCAGACTTTTTCTTTGTGGTATATATACTTGTGTCACTTTATGAAGGAATGTTGATGCAATCTAGGAAAACTTACAGGTTACTATAAAGTGATAAAAGCCAGACAATTATGTTTAGTCTAACATGTGTGTACTGAATTGTTGAAATGACCTAATACTGTGCCCTATTTGTGCATTGGTTATCAGTAAATATCATTCTCATATACCTCAAGCTGTTATCCAGCGAAATGTTAGCCATCTTTTTTTTTCAGTTTTTCTTCTTATTTTCAGTAATTCTGTGTTCCCTGAGTGTGGCAAAGGGGGCAATATGCTGTATGGCTGTGGTTGTTCTAAGTTATTCTTGGTTTAAACATGTTAAAGATATTAATGATTATAGTTTCAGTATTTAAGGTTATATGTCTTTACTTTTAATTGAGCAAAGAAATTTAGTCACCTGTGTATATAATATTGATATTTTTCAACCTTAAAATAAAGTACTTTACTTTACTTGCTATTTTTTTTTTAAAGTTTGATCAAATTAACAAATTGGAGTAAATCATAAATCACAGTAGCCTAGGCTACTCACCTCTTCAATAATATTTAAACATACGCTTGCATCATCATAATCATAGCTAGGATCATCCAAACAAATGTCCACCAAGGGTTTATACTTGACATATCTGCATGGGGCAGTATATATCTCAAATGGTTTTAAAGGTACTTTTTGCTGAGCAATAAAATGTCCATCAAAATGTTTCATCAGCAAACAGTGAACAAGATTTCTACCAAGAGACCTGGTACAGTTGCGTCCATAAGATTTAAATCTGTTACGACACTGCCTTATCCTAAAAATAAATCAAAATCCTGAAATGAATGGAGAACATAGAGAATAATGAACCTTATTTTGGGATCAGTACCTGCAGAATATTTAATGAATGGCTATTATTTATTTTTAATATATTGAACCAAAAAATTAAGTTTTAACTCTTCACATTGAATAATCTGTGAAGCAGATTATGTTAATTCCAGAGTTCTAATAAAATTATATGTAAATCCTGAATTTAGACAAATATAAACCCAACAATAAATTCTCTCTCAACAAAAAGACCCAATCCTTTATAATGATTATGTCTCAAAAAGGTCCTTCTGACTCCTTTACCCCCCTTTATAATGTATATGAAGTACATGTATGATAGAAAAGAATATATGCAAGACCATGATGAATGCTATAATTGAATTAAAGTTGGTCTTGTTGTTTAATCTGCTTACTGTGTTGAATTCCATGTTTCCCTGCAATCTCTTGTTCCAGTATGAGACAAAATTTGTTCCCAAATTTCCTGGCCTAAAACCTCTTCACATGATTCCACTGGCTTTATATCACAAAATCTAAATGGCCATCTAGCAGCTGATATTTCTGAGTGAAAAACATTTGACCTGCAAGAAAAATTATTAGTATTTACATGTTGGAAAGTATTTTTATATACCGTAAATGAATTCCATTTTTCAGTGAATTTAAAAGTGGTCATAATGAAAACATGCTAACAGGCTTAATGTTTTGAGAGTTCTTCAAAAGTCTGGTGATTTCGTGCATGCCATCCAAAAATAATTTGAATAAAGGAAAGATTTTATACTAATCACTACTACACAATATTGTTGAATTTGAAACAAACACACTGCCAAGTACATTTGTAAAATGTACAAATGTATGCAGGGCAAAATTTATTTCAATCCAATATAAATTTGACTTTTAAAATGAAAGTAATCCTATCTGATGATAATGATGATCATAATGATGTATTTTTTAATGAAAATTGACTAACTACATGGTAAATCATGGGATTGCAATTACATGTACATAATGTTTAAATGAACTCTTGAAATGATCAATTCTACTCTTTTCTGTCCTTTTCGGAAGACTAAAACAATTACAAGATTGAATTTATTTGTGTACATTGCAGATATTATTAAAGCAGCTAATGTGTGATATCACCAGCAGCGATGAATCCAGGAACTCTACTGTACATCATTTGTACATTGCTAGAAAACATAAAAGATTAGAGCCACCATTATTCATTATTATACCAGTGCTTCAAATACAAAAACCAGATAACAGTATCTTTACTCTGTTTAAAGGTTCAGTTAGCTTTTGAAGTGAATGCCAACATTTTTGTGCTTTGAAAAGAATATTACCATTAATAGATTGGATGTTAAACATCTAAACGTACAAGATGTCTGCATGTTGATTCTGTATTTAGTATATATGGTTAATCAAGGACATATATTAGTGTGAGTTAAACTCCTTGGTTTAATTCAATCTTTATTAGAATTTATCTAGTCCAAATAATTTGATGTCTTGGAAGTCTATTTCAATTTTTTGTCTATTTAACATGGTAAGGCATCAAAGAAATAAATATTTCTTTATTCTTTGGTAAAAGCAAAATCTCACTATTTTAGGGAAAATCTTGATCATCAAATCTTTGATTATACCTCTCTTTACCTTTTTAGTTAGCTCATGCATATTTCCAGAAAAATATAAAAAAGACATAGAAAGAAAATGTTTCAAATTTATCTGGCATTTGTCTGGAATGACAAACCAGATAAAGTTAAAAGAAATACAATGATTGGTAGTCATGGTAGTTATGAAAACGGGGGGTTGAATATGATTGACATTGAAAGTCACTTTGAATCACTAAAAGCATCATGGATAGGTAGAATCTTACATTGTAAATACAGATATGGCCAGATGGCAACTTATATAATTATATATATATATCAGATTCGTTTTTGTAAGGGCTATTCCAGAAAAAAATGTATGGGGGGGGTTGGAAGGCACAGTGACATTGTATTAATAATACATGGGTGATGGGTATCAGAGCAACTTTCACACTATAATGCACTATAATTCTCAATTACAATTGGATGGGTGGTGGGTGCTGACAAAAACTGCCTTCCAACCCCCCCCCCCCCATACAATTTTTTCTGGAATAGCCAAAAGTATTTTAATTACTATTTTAATTCTAAATTATTTACAAGATCTTACAATGCTCGGGGGTAAATTGCCAAGCAGTTTATATGAATCAATATGGATTATAATAAAGTTGATCAATATCTACCTAATCATGCTAATATTCCAAGATTTTATAAAAATGTGTTAAAAAGCTGGATGAAATTAGGAGGAGGACAGACAGATATACCAAAAACCTTTTATGAAATTAGTAAACAAATTATTTGGGGGAATAAATACATTTAACTGAATAACAAATGTCTTTTTTTTTTAATTGTATAAAAGGTAATTTGATTTATATAAATGATATTTTAAATGAAAATGGGGAAATTTCACAAAATGTAATTTTGCAAAATTTGAAAATAAATCCAATTGGATAGCTGAGTTAACATCCCTAAAAAACGCAATTCCAAAAGATTGGTTACAATGTCTTAAATCATAGAAATTCAACGAGAAGTATAGTCAATTGATGTAAAAAGACAATGTTTGTCAATAAGTGGTAATTATATTGACATTCTTTTTTGTCAAATAAGTTATTATATAACAGATTAGCAAATGATTAGTAAAGAAAAAATTGTGAAACCTATTGGTATAAATGTATAATAATAATAATAATAATAATATTTATTCAATAAAATATCAAGCCTATTTATAACTACAATACACAATACGATATATAAAGACAATACTAACACATAATATGGTAAAATATATTGGCATTTTATGAGTGCAGTATCCTTAAGTGTATGAAACAATTTGCTGATATTTTATCAGGGATAACCCATGAAAGCTCTAGAGCTTATTTCCAATGGGGTCCCTTCATGTAAACGGCTTATAGTGTTCGGCATACAAAAAAAGATAACACACAAAATAATATGACATAAAAATTCATATAAAAAGTAATTTATATAAAAATATGATTAATAATATAAAAAGGAGTCTGATGAAGCCGCACTATAACTTTTGGTTAAGTGCTCTTTGACGTTAATTTTAAATTCCTTTATTTTCTTTATTTTTTTAACCTTAATTGGCAACATATTCCAATCTTGTATGCCATTAAAATAAAATGTGTCTTTTTGTTGACTTTTTACTGGAGGAACCCAGAAGTTAAAATGTATATTCACTATTTCGTGTGAAATGATGATGTAAATGTCTCACCTTTGTAAAATTTGAATACATATAATTGGTCCGAGAACACAATTATTTCGTAGTGCATTTCTTTTAGAACATAAATGAAAATAAAAAAAATCCCACCAGCTCTTTCTCAAAGAAACTTTTACAGTGTGTTGTACTACTTTTGGGACAAATTATATCAAAATTATAGAAAACTTCATCGGCTCTAACTCAAAATATGGACAATTTTATGTTTAGGGCGTCTTGAAATCTTTTGACAACTTCCGAAGTGCTAATTTTCAACCTTTTTCAGCTGGACCAAGTCACTACTTTCCTTTAAAATTCTGGACCCAAATTTTTTTACAGTGTAATTTCACCCCCCTACTTGCAATTTGAGGCATTAAACATGGAGAAATAAATTTGGAAGGGGTATAAAAATTAATGGCAAGTAACCCACTGTCAACACTAGGGACTATATTTGTGAACAACAAAAATCAAGGGACGACAATTGTGGTCTCGGACCAATTAGGACAATGGTGGTAATAAATATTATGTACATGGTTTAATCTCAATTGTTTAACACGATTTTCAATATTAACATAACCAATACTATTCAATACATTATGGTCAACTTTTGATCTATATCCAGTGTTTTTTTTATAAATCTAACACATTTTTTTTTGTAATACTTGTAACTTATCTTTATATTTTTTGCTGACACCAGCATACATGTACCATGCAGAACAGGCATAGTAAAATGACATTGAATTAAAGCTGTTAAATGTATTACCATTACAGACAAAATTTCATTTGAAACCATATTGTACAACTTTATTTTTTAAAGAAAATAAATTGAAGATGTATCGATGGAAACTTTTACAAAGCATTTTACCTACATTTTGTACTAACATGACTAAAAAGTTAATATTACCTACTAAAAAGTTATTATTTCATTTGTATTTAGATGGAAAATAACAGACAATGATTTATGTAACAAATGCTTTAAAGAAGAATATCAACATTATTTTATGTCATGTTCTTTTTTACACAATTTACGGGAAAAAAAATCATAATTTTTCGCAAAAAGTAAATATACATGATATAGAAAAAGATTTCACATTGAAAGATATTGTTTTTGGCTATAAAATATCTGATAAATATTACTTTGGCTTTAACTATCTTATTACTATTATTGGGTTTTCAATTTATAAATCCTACTATGTATCTGATCAGAAATTGAAAAGACTTGATGGTTTTTTTTCATTCATTATAGAATTTACAAAACGAATGTCTTGTGAAAATCTATGGATGGTACCAGCGGGATTTGAACCCTCAATCTCGGGATCTAAAGGCAGCGCTCTAACCAATTGAGCCAAAGAAGATCTCACTGCCAGGCAATATTCTATATACAATTTTTGTACCAGATTCTCACAGCGCCATTGTTCATGTTGTTGTGAAACTCTATGGATGGTACCAGCAAGATTCAAACCCTCAATCTCGGGATCTAAAGGCAGCACTCTAACCAATTGAGCCAACGAAGATCTTCCCTAACTCAACTAGTTAGACTACCATTATATCTCCAGGTCTATAACAATATTATTCAAAGAAGTTAAAAGAAGATAAATTTTTAGGTAATATTAAGAAACATTTATCAAATTGATGTTTTATTTACTAATATAATAAAATTGAAATTTATATGTATTCTTCATAAGGAGCTTGGACTTTTTGAAGACAATGTAACAAGCAACTGATGAAAATAAAGGAATTTTAAAAATAAAAAAAAATAATAGCCTTTCAAGATCATGAAGATATTATCATCAGTGGTCAAAATGGTGATGGATCAAGAAATGTTCATAAGTGGAGGCCCACTGTTTGCCATAGAAGGGTCCTGCTTAAACCCCGAAAATCTTCAGTCCGGACTGAATTTGTATGATCTGTAACAGCTACAGTATTTTATCAACTTGTGACAGATTTAACTGCCAAACAGTTGAGGTTGTGGTTTCACATCTGATAACAGTTCACTGAGAAAAGACAATGACCTTAGTTTTAGAGGAAAGAATTTTTATTATCAAAATACATATGCATTGAATATTCACACATAATGATTTCAGAGTTAAATTATTTGTATAAATTGAAAATTTATTTTTGTTTTTTATTATTTATATTTTCCCTAGTACAATGGTCTATAAGCCAATGAAACTTTCAAAAAGCATGATGAATGTGTCCACTTCTTGAGCAAAAGTGTCCACATTTGTCTTTCTTCAATGAAGCAATATACACAAATATGAAAGAAGTATTGAATAAAAGTGCATTGTCAAGATTACAAATCAACATGATCAATTGAAATGAAATTACAATTAAAGATATGGAAACGTTAAAAATTGTAAACACACTTTATATTTTGACCTTCATTATACATTCTTTACCTAATGACATTTCAAGTATTTGTAACAAAAGTAAAACAAGGCTAGGCATCTGCAAGTCATCAGCTTCTCCTTGTCAAATATATGGTCATAAATTCATTGATAAAGAGAAACCATACAGTGACTTTCCTCATCACCAAACTGATCAAAAAGCGGTGTACTTCGGGGTTTAAGTGATTCTTGATATATATATAACATTATTAACAAGCATTTTCCCAGAAAAAGGGGGGGGGGTCATGGACTAGAATTTATAATACATGAAAATCTAATTAAAAGGGCAAATAAAGGTACGTTTATAAGTATTTTTAAATGATATAACTACTGACTTTAAACAGTTGTCGATTTGAACGGGTGCTGATTTTTTGAACTGTTGAAGTGATACAACAGGCTATTTGATTTTCTGTAGCACAATAGAGAATCGAACCAACGACCTCCAATATTCGAGATACATGAATTTTCAAAATCTATATATAGTTAAATCGGTATTTCATAATGGACTAAAAGAGAAACATGAAGAAGGCAAGTACCAATTTTTTTCTTTCACTCCATCTGCCATTGGGGACAAGGTAAAATCCGCACCGTTTTCGAAAGTGCACTGAAATGATTCCGTAACTGATTAATGAGTATATATAATGTATATAATGTATATATAAAAAAGCTATATATAGCGATTTGTATAGAGTTTTGCTGTTTTGCCGGTCTTTGTTAAGGTTAAAATAGAAGAATATAAATTGATTCTGAATACAAAAATATAAGAACATACACTTCAATAAGAAAGTACTATTTATTCAAAACGTGCATAGTTAAATATATTTATTTAAAAAAAAAAGCCAGTAAAATATCAAACTTTTTTTTTTTTTTGATTGATACTAGTACTTTTTTCTTTAATAGGAAGTATAAAAAACATTTCTTTATAAATATAATATATAAAGCATACGAACCCACATAAAAAAAATCGACATTCTCGATTTAAACTATCCTATTAGTTTTTTTAACAAAAAATTACACCAAATTAAACAACCTCAAACTGCTTTCACAAGCGTTACAAAAGTCTACCATGAGCACTAGAAAGGTGTGGCTAGCCTGCCACTGCATCACTTTTGAAAAATTTGCAGATATATACATTTCAGTATTAAACATTCATAGAATAAATGCTGTCAGTAGCAAGATTTCTATGCATCGTTTGTACAATATATTTTTTTTATTAATCTTATAGTATTTTATTGCACCATAGACTAGATTATTATTGTTTTGTCCGGTTTTCGTGAATTTTAAAGTCCTCGTTTCACGTTTCAAAGATCTCCAAAACCTGTTGTAGCTCTTCATATCAGCCGAAAATCAAGTTTGTTTGATAACAAATTTGTTGTTTTCTATTTTCGAACGTTCAATGTTCAACAGAAATTAACGTATGTAAATGTAATTAGATGAGTGCAGTTTACCAAGAATGACTAGAAAGACAAGGACAAAAAGGTTATTGACATCTAGCCACATATATCATTTGTGCATACATAGTTTCCATAAAAAAAATCCTATGGTCTTGATTAAAAGTATGAAATAAGACCTGCAACATATACATTTCAGTATTCAACATTCATAGAATAAAAGTAGTAAAAGTGGGAAAGTGCATATAATTATTCTATGAAGTGTTGGGTAACCAGACCCAAGACTACAGTTCTCCAGACAGTGGAGGAAAGATACACAACAACAACAACAACAACAACATAGCAAAACTTTATATAAAATCACTATTTTGCCGGTGCCGGCAAACTAGCCACTGCCTTTATAATATTATAATATGATTTCAAGAAAAATATTAAGATGATAAATAAAGTCACCTAAGTTTGTTCTTGCCATAAGTAAAATGAGACTACTCGTTATAGTAGCCTCAGAAACTGTAAAGTAAGACAACCCTTATGAAAAGAAAAACATTGCTGCAACTTGCGGTAAGGTTGCAGCAACCTTGCGGCAATCTTTTTAGTTCGCCAGAAGACCTGAAAGTTGTTCACCAGTGTTCGACGCTAGCAGCGACCTTTCGGTAAACAAATGTAAAAGTTTGCCGCAAGGTTGCCGTAAACTCTTAACTTTCTTAAATTTGAAGGAAATTTGTAAACAAACTTTAAAGGAGTCCTAAAGTTTGCTGGAACTTCGCCGCAAACATTATAGCATACTGAGCATGCTCCCTGTACTAAAATCAGACTTCCTGCTTCTTTGAATTTGAAATAGGAGGGAGTTTTCAATGTTGGTGTTTTCATGTTAAAAGTAAATGGATGTTATATATGATAGATGTCTGAGTTATATATGATTCAATTAGTTCCTGGAACAGGCCATGCATCATTGATCATCTCTTTGTAAGTTAATTTAGACAGTTTTTGCATGTTAATTTGCTATTATTGGTACAAAAATTATGTCAAAGAACCCCATTTTGAAATAACGATTGTGTTACACTCTTATTGCCCTTAGAGAAAGATCATTACAGTTGAAATCTTAAACTTTGTAGATATTAAATGATGTTTTGCAGGAAAGGTCTTCAAAACAATTTGTAATTCTATATATTGTTTAATCACATTTGTCAGATTTATATTTTAGATATGATTTTATGCTTTATCAGTCATTCCCAAAAAATGGGTACAATTACAAAATTTTAGTGTCGCCGGCAAATAACCACAAAATGCAAGCTAAACATATGTCACAGATAATCTTTTTCGTGTTCTAAGTGATTAATATGTATACTAAAATAAAATTATAGTCTTTTGTGATGTATATCGTTAATATATTTGTGTGATTTTCTATTCAATATACGGAAATCACACTAATTCCGAATGTCGCTAAGAAAAACTCCAAATATCAGTGTGAATTAAAATACTTTATTTCATCTAAATCATGATTAGATTTGCTTTTTTTATTTGACACTATATTGATTTTTATCCACAAAAATATTTTGGAATCAAAAGTTATAATATACACTTTGATTTACCCATTAAACCAATGTCGCCGATAAACGAATAACCTACCGTAACATATCTTTAGGTACAGTCAAAACATATTTATATGATTGGAAATCATACCCAAAGTGACTTTAAGCTAAGTTGATACATCAAATTTTAAAATCCTCCCTTTAACTTTTATTGCAATGAAACGAAAAATTAAAATAAATCTTCTCTTTCTCTTTTTTTCGATTGTCGCATATAAGAATCCAACCTACGTAACGCGTATTTTGGAACGCACTAACCAAGAACAAATCAAAATGATGATTATTTCATTGAAAGCACCCATAAAGCTTCTCAATAATCAGTTTTGAGAAAGCAACTCAACAATGTTGTTACATATTTCCATGTATAATGTAAATAAAACTAACCTCCGTTTAAATAACCTCCGTGACGCAGTTATTTACAGTTAAGTTGTCAGACTTTTATCAGTATCAGCGGCTGCCGACACTGCCGAAAGTCATTTTTGTAGCAGACATAATTTATTATAAAGAAAACAGAGAAACAAAATACAGATTTTGAGAAAAAAAAATGTTGTTTTGGGAAAGGTAGGTTAACTTGTTTTTTCCCTATTATGTGAGCAACATTATAATGTTTAATAAACGTTATATCAGCCATTTTCTTAGATTTAAAATAGTCTACAACACAACTTGTGTAATTACGACGACAATCATAACTTTAACAGCGGTTTATGGCAAACATTTTCAAGATTATTTAGGACTCATCAATGTAACGGAGGTTATGCAAATAAAAAAAATCTTAAGATGCATGTAAACACGATCATACCAATTGAAATTCTTGTACATTGTTATAGGTACCAAATCAGTTCATCAATTATCACTAATAAAAATCAAAAGGTGATGTCAATCATAGACATCATTGATTTACGTTACGGAGGATAAAGTTTTTTTTCTCTAACAGGACTTAACTCTTTTTAGATAACGATTTACTAAGAAAAATGTTTAATTCTGTTGTCTTGTTTGTCATTTAATTCCAATATTTACATTCATTTATATGTTTGCTGTTGGTAAGAACTGGAATTGTCCGTTATGGAGGTTTCAAATGTCGTTACGTAGGATAGAAATTTTCGAAATGAAACTATTTTGACTCCAAAACTTCATAGTTGAGTATAATACATACATTATGGTGTGAAGGAAGATGACATTATCTGTATAGAGCTAATAAAATTAAGTTGAACAGTATTCGGTTTAGGTAAAACATATTTTTGAGTGAAAGTTCATGAATCGTTACGGAGATTTTGACAAGAACAAGTCCATTTGACTAAAAGAAACATATAACTTGATAGAAAACAGTTTTTTAGTTTGTAATGTCAATATATTGTTTAGAAAAGCTAGCATTAAAGAGTTAAGTGTTACTATGTATCAGCATTCAGATACTGGTTTGATATCAACCTCCGTAACAAAGATGGGGGTGTGGATTAATACAAGCATAAAAAAATACATACAAGTGATTCAAAACATAAATAATAGGGTTTTTCCAGGAAAGCTGTATTATGAAACTAAAATATTATACAGCATAACATTTCATTAGTTTAAATTGATTACTAAATAAGTTGTGAAAACTACTTATTTGAATTATTTTTTAAACACTATATTAATTCAGACCTTAAAATTGGTATTTGCTTTCAATATATACAGAATAATACGTATAAATCAGTTTGCAATGGTGGTAAATGTAACCCATTTCACATGAGCCTGGATTTAAATCTTGTGTTTTTCTCTAATGCAATTTTTAAGATGACTTTATACAACACTAACCTCCGATACGTTCATACTTACCTTGTCTTACAAAAAATGCTAAAACTAGAAAACAACTAAAATGGTGTAAGTAAAAATTAAAGAAATGACAGACTACCCAGACAACATGAGTATGTTGGCCCAACATTGGCACAACGTATATCATTGCATTGGCCCATCGTTGTATTTTAACGTTGGCCCAACGTATAAGTGCAAAGTGGGCCTACGTTGGCCCAACATGATGGCTTCATGTTGGCCCAACGTTGTACGGTTATATGCAATATATAGAGCCAACGTTGGCCCATTGTATGAAAAACAAAATCCATGTTGGCACAACGTTGGACCAACGTAGAAATATCTTTTCTAATGTAGGCACTATGTTGGTCCAAGGTAGGTATTTCTCATTTTTATGTTGGCAATACGTTTGTCTATTGTTTCAACCAAAATACAATGGATGCTGCATGAGGAGCTACGGAGTACATTTGATCTTTTTTTGTATTCCAAACTGCCAAAGTTTAAGGTAGCAATTCTGTATTTTTGTATTACCCATTGTTGTTACTGTCCTTGTTTTTTTCATGAACTTTGCATCTTTAATTTTATTGTGTGACGCTAAGATATTTCTTTGGCAATGTTTGATGAATCGACCAGATAAACTCTGTGTCATTTGGTGTCTTGTAAAGAGCTGTCTCATTAGCAATCATACCACATCTTCTTTTTTCATATCAATTTCATTTATTTCTTTAACAGAACAAATGACGTATGGCTTATGGTTAGGCGATCATACAAATAGTTTTTTTCCGAGATGTAATTTTTGTTTTGGTTCCAGATCCAGAATGAAAATTAAATAATTCAGAAGATGAAACTTTATTTATTTTAAATTTGATATCATTGGTCGTCACCACGAGTAGTGTCCTCCTCAATTTGAACTTCGACAGTGTCATTATTATTTATATATGTTATTCTTTTTTCCCTTCTCTGTTTCACTCTAAAAATTGTGTTTAGAGCCTAAACACTTTCCTAAACACATTTGTGAAACCGATTTTTGACATGTTTTAAATCTAAACATGTTTAATATTTAATGTGCTAACAGCCTAAACGTGTCAAGCTATAAAGTGCTTAGACTGTAAACATGTTTAGATGTAAAGTGTTTAGACTAGAAACATGTTTTGCTAAAATGTGCTTAGACTGTAAACATGTTTAGTTGTAAAGTGTTGTATCTGGAAACATGTTTAGTTCTGAAGTGTTTTGTCAGGAAACATGTTTAGCTGTGAAGTGTTTTGAAAGTAAACATGTTTAGACCATAAAGGGTCGTGAAGAAACATGTTTATCGTTTTAGTACGATAAGCCGTTACTTCATTAGACCCCAAATAAACTAATACTCCGGAAGGGTAGACTGTAAAACGTATGATAGCTTTCAATACTACATGTGTTCATACCATCACAAAAGGAGCCAAACGCATCAAACTAAGAAACTTGAATTTCCAATTCAAATTGATTGTGACTAATACCTTTTCAATCTGAATGAGTATTTTCTTTAATTCAATTGTCAACATTCGACTATTGCATTTTTTCTTCATTTCAAAGATTCATTAAACAGTCTAGAACTTTTGAAATGAAATTATTATAATACTTATTCTAGGATTAAAAACAAAATTACAAGATATGAAACAAAGGAATTTATGTAATTGTTTATTTCCAGTTAATCATTGAACACAATCAAATATTAACTCATAAAATCATAAATTCATAGCAACGTACATATACATAATATTGACCAATCAAAACAATTTGAAAATGTCCTGTTTTCATTTTACAAGTCAATAAGAGCTTCTCCTTTCTTAGTACCCAACTGCTGGTCACTGGCCTGAAAGATAGAAAAATATTGATAAGCAACTAAGTAGAATTAATCTAAAAATATAAATATACGAACTACTACACCAAAAAGTAAATGCATGATTTAAGATCCAGATAACAACATTAGAACACTGGTATAAAAGCATAAATGTACTGCTGAGTCAATTGATATTTTTAATATAAAACTTCTTTTCATGCTTAATATCATTCATTTGATCAAATATATATTGACATTTTTAAAATCAAATACACTTCGGATTCTTACCTAGCAATATAGTTGCTACTGTGCATTATCTCCTCTTTTAGCATGTCAAGACAAATGATTTTCTCTGCACTTCTCTCATCTAGAATAAAACAATACATATCAATAAAAATATAAGAAAGCACAACGGCTTATAACTATTGAAGAAAAACAAGCATCTTTTTATTTATGTTGAGCAAATGTTGATTGTGCATTTAGGAAGTGCTTACCGTAAAACAATGAACTCGATATGACACTGGTTTTGCGAATGATGCACTCGGCAGATTCCGCTTCCCTTCATGTTCCATTATAATCTGCCGAGGAGTATCAAATGAAAATTGTCCTCATGAACTCCTTTCAAAGAACATATATATATATAATACATTTGTAAGTGCTAGCTTGCATGATAGAACATTAAACAACTCTTATCTTTACACAAGATAGTTTGAACACTAAAATCTCTTACAAGCACTTGTTTCATGGGATGGTTCCCCCTTTTTCTTCTCCTGCATTGACTATACGGTAGTGTACTTGTACATAATACCTATAACTGTCAATAATCATTTAAAATTGGCAGTACAAAATAAGAATCAGTATAATTATAACTCCTTACCTTTCTGAAACAGTTAAGTTACGGTCAGTTATGGTCAGAAGTAAACAGCGTGGCCTTTGACTTCGGGTTCTTAGTTTCTTCTTCTCGCTCAAAAATTAGCACGTGGTATGCATGCCGTCTTCGGCCTAAATGTGTTGTAATTCTAAACGTGTTTAGGAAAGTGTCTAAATATCGAAAGTGCTTAGAATTTAAACACGTTTAGCTTCATATACTTGACGATGTAGCTAAACATGTTTAGCACAACAACATGTTTATTGCAAAGTGCTGAGAGCCAAAACATGTTTAGTGCGAAGTGCTGAGAGCCAAAACATGTTTAGCTTTTAATGCTTAGAAATTAAACACTTTCCTAAGCACATAAGTCTTGCAACACGTTTAAATTCTAAGCACTATTTTTACAGTGTTCTTGCCACCTTCTCTGTCATGGCTTAAGCGCTGCCAATCTTTAGCTGCATCATCTATCTCCTTAACCGAAGACTCTTTACAGCTATGTTTTTTTTCTAACCGACTCTGTAATAAGGTTATAAGTAAACTTGAATTGCGTATTTGTCTAATGCATGCGTGCGTAATCTCCCTTCTAGATATGTAATATAAATTAATGTATATTCTAAATAGTTTAAACACTATTTAATACAAAATAAAATCTTAAATAACCATTTTTTTTTTATATTGGGTATTTGTCTAATGGTCAGAAATTCATTAGTATTAGACGGATTTGTGGGTATAACAAACCCTTATTACTATTATTTCAGAATTCGGTATCATGTTTTATATATTCGTAATATACATGATATATAAAGAATAATTTAGATGTGTATTAATGAACAGTTAAATATTTGATATATAAAAACACTGTTACACATTCAAGTGTGTATATGATCAGGTTTCACAAATATATCGTATCTGTTTGCATGCGATTTAGAAATACAATAAAACTAACAAATTTTTATTTATATTTTAATGAAGTAGAAATCATTATACCACATTTTTGAAACATTACGAAATAAGGTACATCTTAAGGCAATTTTATTCCATTAACTTCAGTAATGATCATACATGTTGTGGTTATAGATTTATATAATTTACCATTTGTTTGAAGATACTTATAATGTTCAGTGGCAAATATTTCATTATAATTAATAGGATTGAAATGATTTAAAATCTAGAAAAAATTTCGCCCAAAACGTATAAACTTCAAGATCAGCATTATAAAATGATAGAAATTAATATATGTTTTGATTTTTAACAACATCCCTCAGATTAAAAAATCATATTGTATTTGTCATTCTGAATCGTATATATATATATATATATATATCAGATTTTTTAAAGTTACAACTTACATGTTACTATCTTTCTCTTTGAATCTCAGATGACATGATTTTCTCTTTTTGTTTTCTTCGTATCACTGCTTTCTTACAAATACACAACAGGAAATAATCACAAAAGTGACCATCCCATTACATTCAGATTTCCTATAAACTTAATTATCATAGCAACTATCTTTGAAATTTGTCGAACATATGGTCAACCTTATCAGAATGGGCTTGATTAACAGACTGCACGGTGGGTATGGTTGTCCTGCGAGAGAACGTACTGTGCTGGTGATTCGGTCCTGACGGGTGCTGGTGATCAATGAAAAAATGTAAACAAAGACGAAAATGATGATTTTTGACGTTTTCACTCATAAAAAATGGAAGAAAACAGTTGAGATTTTTCAATTTTGTTTCTTATGGGTTCATATATAAACCATTAAAAAATTGACCCTCTAAACTGTTTCAGTAAGCGTAACACAAAAATGCTCATTTTCAGAAAATCTCGAACTGAAAAAATAAAACAAAAATGCTCATAGAGTCCGCTTTCTATACCGCAATCCACACGACAAAACAATTTTGTGAAAAAACATTGCAATTTCTTAAAATTTAGCATTTTCTCAATTTATGCATGTCCTGATACTGTGCTGGTGGGTCCTGTCATTGTGCTGGTGGGTCCTGATACGGTGCTGGTGATTTTGGATAAGAAGTTGGTCATATTTGAAACAAATGTTACAAAATCAATAAAATTGGGCAGATAATTGTTGCCAACAGGATCTATGACTCCTATTTTAGCTCTTGTGCATCCATTTGGCTGTTTAATATGTGTTTTCAAATGATCTTAACTTGTATTACATAATAACATAAAAGGGCAACATCTTTCGTCCAATATCAGATAACAATATATAGTATCTAAAATAGGTTAAAAATTCCACAATACTATATAATTCATTTTATGTGTCAATTTGTTCGAAAAAAGTCGAAAAGAAGAGAGTTTAAGTTAATGTCATGATTATCTGTCGCTTTCTAGATCTATGCTTAGCATTTATTTCAGATGACATGGACTCCTCACCCTGATGACCCTGCTGCCTTTCATAACTTCATCCGTATACATATATTAATAGATAAACGAAAGGCTGCAACTGGTATTTTTGTATTTAAAATGATTCGTTGTAACGAGAATATTTGTGGTGAATGGAAACTGTGAGGGTCAAAATCTTAAATTGCTTATAAATGTTGCTGGACCTAGTTTCGTTATCTGATCCGAATTTTCTGAAATGTGCAAGATAGATAGACATTTTGATTTGTTTACTCGGTAATGAACCCTTGTGTTGATCCCATGGTAAACATAACAAAAATCTCTGTACAAAGGTCTGTGAATTTTCTACAAAAATAGTGATTTTATTTTCACTAAATTCTCTTTTTTCTACTAAATACAATAATGAACTATAATAAATAATAATGCTTTGCAAGAAGTTTCCCCTTGATATATGCACATTTCGTAATTGACATTGTCATAAACCGTACACGAAAAGATAAAATATTGATATAAGTACTTAATTTGCATCTTTGAACCCCCACCCCGGCTTGTTTTTTAGGAGCCTGGGGTGTCTAAAAATGGTCGATTACAGACAGCCGAGTACGCATTTTACTTTCCAGGCGTGTTTATGTTTTTTAAATATAAATTAAGGCTACATTTTAATATAATAATTCTATGAATTCACAATATAAAAAAATGCAGAAAAAAAATGAATGAAGTGAAATATCTTAGCAAGGAGTCATAACTACAGATATGGTGTGTTTGACACACAAAACTTAAAAGCTTAGTGATATTACCAATATTAAAATAAAAGTGTATTTTAGTTGGGTATTTTTTCCATTTACTCATTTTCAATTATAATCAAGGCACATTTGATTTTTATTCATGAAAAATATTTAAATATAGAAAAGTAGGACACATTGTTCACTTCCTCCCCCGTAATTCTTTATCAAAAATATTTATTTTGAAATGAAAAAGCTAAGAAATCTTAGGTTTTTTAGTGTTTTCTAGGTTATCTCGTCTTCATTCTCTGACATATTCTAGCTTGCCCTTTCATAAAATAGTGATTTTTTTAGTGTTTTATCGAATTTTCGAAAAACAAATACCTGATAACCGCTTAGACAAAAAAAAAATATGTTGGAAAAATCTTACAGCAAGTGATTCTTAATAGCTATAGCCTCGGTCACACCTTACCGGATAGCTCGAACGGACGCCTAACGGATAAAAAAAAAAGTTATCCGTTGACAAAATTTGTATCTGTTGGGAGTCCGTTGGTGTACTAACGAACATGTAACGAATGCCAAACGGACACACAACGGACACTGAACGTACGTGAAACGGATACGTACCGGACAGAATGGACGTCGAACGTACATCCAACGGACGAGTACCGGATAAAACAGACACCGCTATGGAAGCGTAACGGATAAAACGGATGAACAAAATAATCTGAAAATTAAAGGCAATAAACCATCTAAAAATTAAAGGCAATAAACCATGAGAAATTTCAATTGGCATTTGTCCATTTTACATCCGGTAGTCATCCGTTTTATTCGTTATCCTTCCGTTAATATCCGTTTTACATCCGTTTTATCCGTTAGGCGTCCGGTAGACATCCGTTGGTGAATTGGTCTACCGGATCTCCAACGGATGCATAACGGATACGTAACGGATACAAAACGGACGAGTACCGTACACAACGGATGCCTAACGGACGTTCAACGGACATTTTATCCGTTGGACGTCCGTTCAAAGTTTGAACATGCTCAAAATTTTCCACTGGACAGAACGGACGTCAACGGATAAAACGGACGCTTAACGGACATGCAACGGATATGGACGGACGCCTAACGGATAAGATCGGACGTCCAACGGACATGAACGGATTGAGAAAAAGTTATCCGTTAGGCGTCCGTTCGAGCTATCCGGTAAGGTGTGACCAAGGCTAATATAAGATACATTTTTCTTTTACAATCCACCTTTAAAATTTTACGGGAAACTATTCCAAGCTTTCACTGTAACCTCGCTCTAACTTATCCCCCTCCCTCCCCCACCCTCCCCCCAAAAATACACCAAACAAACAAACCCGCAATACTATTGTCATTCTTATAGTCAACACTCAATTGTTCACAAACAAATGTGTTTTAAGCTGCTAAAGACATGATTCAAACGCTCAGAAAGTCCTTTGTTTTATATTTATGCAAAACCTTTCACATTTTTATTTTATGGGTTATTGTTGAAGGTCGTGCGATGACGTATGGTTGTTAACACATACTTCCTTTGGTTTCTTATGGAAATTTGTCCATTGACAACAAACATACCACATCATCTACATTATATTAAGTATTGTATAAATTACAACGTATTTTGGTGATCTTGCCAAGTGATCGTAATCCCGAAAATCGTAAACATATTTTCTTATCTTAAAAGGGGGCAAGAAGGGTTCCATTAACAGGCCAATAAATGAGATTACAGTTAATTTAATTTTTTATTTTTTTTAATAGGGGTATTTTTTCTCTCATAATAACAGTAAACAGATTCACAACAATGTCAATTTCAAGAAAGCAGACAACAGCTAATTAGTCAACAACAGTACAGCATCAATGCTCTTGAATATATGCCACTTTTAACTAAAATATAAAAGCACAGAACCAGGACATAGGAGCACAGAACCAGGACCGTTTTTCTTATCACCAGCACAGCGTCAGGACAATTCCGTTTAACGAACTTGCACGACTTTTGCAATATAATATTGTTGTAATATACTTTGCATGGTACTTATGACACATCAGAGAAAAATTAAGCAACAAAACAGTCGTTTTATTGCCGTTCTGATACAATGTAAACAAACCCACCAGCACAGAATCAGGACCCACCAGCACCCGTCAGGACCAAATCACCAGCACAGTACGTTCTCTCGCAGGACAACCATACCCACCGTGGACTGGCTGTATCAAATATCACTCTGCATATAATTGCTATTATTATGTTTCACAAAGTTTAATGAATAAAGTTATTATAAATAATGATTGCAATAAATTTTAATTTTTAACCAGGCAATCTATGTTTACGATATACATTTTTTTTATACAGTAATGATATTCCAGTATTAATTTTACCCGACTTATATATAGAGTATAATATATGATCATGCAACGTTGGGCCAGCATTGGCCCAACATAGAGTTGTAAATGTAATTTCAGTTGATAAACACTTTCGGTATAACATTAACTTTTTTAAACCTGCTGCAATCGAAATTATCCGCCTCCCAAGAGAAATAAAGCGTAAAATATTATATAATCAATTCTATTAACAAAATTTCATATCGGCCCTATGTTGCTACTAACATAATGCCAACATTTGCCCGATTATTTATAACCAACATGAGATAATAATAATAAGAATTTACAACAACAGACCAACGTTGGGCCAATGTTGTGCAGCCGACACCAACGTGCGACCAATGTACCGACAATTTGCCAACGTTGGGCCAATGTTGTGCAGCCAACATAAACTTGCGACCAACGGACCGACAATTTGCCAACGTTGGGCCAATGTTGTGAAGCCAACACCAACGGTCGACCAACGGGCCGACCATTTGCCAACGTTGGCCCACTGTTAGTCTGCTGACTGGGTAGATATAGACACAGAAGAAAACAACACTCTCTCTCTGTTCAGTTGAAATTTATGTTTTAACAGTGTCTACATTCGAATTGTACCCATTTTTTGGGAATGACTGTTATGTTGTAATGCCTTAATCATGTTAATCCCAGTTTCTTTATAATTGGCCTTATAAAGACAGATCTGTTCTTGACTTTTTCATACATATGAATCTGTTAAGAAATTAATCAGCTCATTCTGAATTATGCACTGAGTAAATTAATAAATATACATGTACCTACATTGTTTTAATTGTGGTCACAACTTTTATTTCTCTCTTTCACATTTCTTTAAATATGTAATTTGATCAGAAGGTGAGCAGGTAAATATCAGTTATTGGTACATAGTAATTAATTTTGATCCACATGTGCATCATTTTGAATAAGAGGTACAGTTTTGAAAAAAGAATTAACATATAAAGGTAGTCATAGGGCATCATTATCACTTGATTTGCCAGAAGTTCACCGCAAACTATACATTGCTATATAAGGCTTTGAAAGTTTGCCGGAAGTTCACCACAAAAATTGCCAGAAGTTCGCCACAAACTATATAAGGCTATCAGAGTTCGCCAGAGGTTCACCACAAATATTCGCCAGAAGTTCACCACAAACTATATAAGGCTATCAAACTTTGCGGCAGACTTGCCGCAACCTTCATTTGCATGGTAAAAAGTCGCGGTGAAGTTGCCGCAAACTATTTGCAGCAACCTTACCGCAGTGTTTGCGGCAGATCTGCCGCAACAGTTCGCCAGAAGGCTGATTGTTCAGTAAGGGAAGTAAACACGAAACAAATAGCCACTCCGGATGATACTTCACTTACATTCCAGTGTAAACAAAATAAATAAGAGTTATCTATCCTTATATGGATAAGTCTCATCCGAGTGTTTCTATTAAACAGAAGATAAATGACAATTGAGAAAAAAAAATCCTCTTGCGCTTTCGCAATAATATTTTACAGTGTGGTGTACTACTTTTGGGACAAATTAAATCAACAAATTAAATATAGAGAACTTAATCAGCCCCAAACCAAAATATGGACAATTTTATGTTAAGTGGGTCTTGAATTATTTTGACAGCTTTAACATAGACAGAAGTAAAGATGTATGATACTTCTTATATTAATTTTGATTTAAACATGTTAATACACGGGAGTGCCTATTGCTTTGGTTGTCCTTTAGTTTACGTAATGAATGGCTATTAGTTATTTTGAATTTATTGAACCATAAAACTAATTTTTGACTCGATCTTCACATTAAATAATCCGGGAAGCGGATTATGTAAAATGTGAAGAGTCAAAAATTAGTTTTATGGTTCAATAAAATCAAAATAAATTATTGCCATTCATTATAAATGAATTTCTATCAAAACTAAGGCTCAAAGAACTTTTTATATTATTTATATTAACAATAACAACATACACAAATGTTGGCGTATGAATACACAACGTCAAAGTGGGCGTGTCGCCATCAAAATTGACAACATTGAAAATAAAACTAATAATTTTAACCAATCAGAAGACAGTAAAAACACAAAATTTATTTATTATGCTTTGTTTTGTGTACTATTGATTGTCTGTTGTTTGGTTATAAGAAGATGTGGTATAAGAGCCAATGATCGAGATACATCTCCATCCAACCGAGTCACAATTTATGTAAGTAAACCTTTATAGGTCAACGTACGGCCTTCAATACAGAGCCTTGACTCACACCGAGTACATTTATTGTCTGTTTTTCTTTTTCTTGTTTAGCCATGACGTTGTCAGTTTGCTTTCGATTTATGATTTTGGATGTTCCTTTGGTTTCTTTCACTCCTCTTATATTTATGTTCTTTGCCAATTTTTCTAACTATTTTCTGGTTACATCGAGGTTTTTATTTTGATAGCTGATGGTCTGCTTTCAGAAAGAGAGTCAAACATTGTCTCTGTAAAACGTTTGGTAATTGTTGATTTAAAGCTTCGACTTACTCGCTGCTGGTTCCGGAAATGAATTCATTTTTGGTTTAAAATGGTGGACTCGCTTGTCTGTTTGCGTTCTGGCTATATATCTATTTCAATATTGGTTGAGCATCTTGTTTGGAATCTCTTCTCAGTTTGTTAACAAACATATTATAATTTGATTTCACCTCTTTATTTGTGGTGTTTTTAATGCTTTGTCATTTTGCCTTGAGCCACGGACTTCTCGGATTTTTGTAATTATATATATATTTTGTATAATATAATTTGTGTATGGGTTTTGTTCCTTGGTTTTATTTGTCGTTTTATGATGATGTTAATCAAAGAAATAACGATATTCCTCCCTATGTTCTAATTGGTACATTCCTCTCAGTTGTTTTTTTAAATGATTATTTTTATTAATTTTTAATTGTCCACCATGCAGTGATCGATTATTTGGGTGGCTATTGAAATTACAACCTGTAGAACAGTTTTTTTTTGTCTTCTGTCATCTAGTTGTATTCTCCCTTGGAGTACTGGGGCTAAATCTTATTGGTCCAGTTTTTCTTGGAACTGTACGTATTAGAGTTCCATTATGGTCACTGAATTGACCTGGTGAGTATAATATGATAGATCCACCAGGTTAGATTGGCCTGGCAAAGTTGTTATTAGAAGTTAAAGTGTTTTTCTCTCTCTTTTGGGATGTGTACTAGTCATTCAGCAAATGCATCGTTCAATATATCTATTAATGTCTGACCCTTGCTATCAGCTATACTGGAGTAGGTAGCTTTGCTAATTTTGGTCTTCAGTTGATTTTTACGTTAGTTGAATTCCCCAAGAAGATGTATTTGAGTATGACAATTAAAAAGTATAATAACAAAAATTCCGAACTCCGAGGAAAATTCTAAACGGAAAGTCCGTAATCTATTGGCAAAAGCTTTGTGTGACCTGTTCTTTTATCTGCCCTGATTGGTCTTTCAGTAAATTTATGTAATCAGTAGGTTCATCTGGCGGCCTGTACATGACATGTGTAAAGTTTCTGTTAATTGTGATTTTGCTCCAGGTTGATTCTGATCTATGTTTTAAGCTTTTTCATTGGTGCTGAAAGGTTGAACAGCAGCATATTACTTCCACCATTTGCTGTGATATCTTTGTTATATATATGTTACAGTAAATAGGTGAAATTAGGAATTACACGTAATTACTGAACATTTCAGTAAATACCTGTAATTACTAGCCAATTTAGTAATTACATGTATTTACTAGTTGTTTCAATGATTACTGGTATTCACTGATTTTCTTTGTCATTTTTACAGCTATTTACTAACTTGATATTTTTGTAAATTAAAGATATAATCCAAGATACAAAATAAGAAAGTAAAAGGGTAGGTATTTGAGGTTGACATAGTTTCGTCCCCGAGAGTATCACCATCCCAGTAGTCAACACTTCGGTGTTGACATGAATATCAATAATGTGGTCATTTTTATAAATTTCCTGTTTACAAATTTAAACTTGGAATTTTTCGTAAAACTAAGGATTTTCTTATCCCAGGCATAGATAACCTTAGCCGTATTTGGCACAACTTTTTGAAATTTTGGATCCTCAATGCTCTTCAACTTTGTACTTGTTTGGCTTTATAAATATTTTGATATGAGCGTCACTGATGAGTCTTATGTAGACGAAACGCGCGTCTGGCGTACTTAATTATAATCCTGGTACTTCTAATAACTATTAATTAAAGATTAATGAATATAAGGCACACCTTTAGTGAATTTTTTGAAACTTCACAGAAACGATAAGCAACATTAGTAGATATGGAATTTGGCGTTGGAATTTCCAAAATGTCTGCCGTTACCATGGAAACAATGCAAAACAGGTCAAAATACTCCAAAAACGTCAGTGTTTGGTGAATAATTTTGGTATGCCTTAATTTTGAATCATCTAATTTTCATACAAAATAGTTTTCAACTATATACAGGTTTTGAATGATTTTGACAATCATTGGAACTACAATATTAATTACCATGGATACAGCAGCAAAAATTTCATAAATTTCAAAATGCTTTAAACTTAATGAAACTTCACAATAATGTTGACTGTCATGTATTGAAGCAGAATTTGGCGTTGGAATTTCCAAAATGGCTGCCGTTGCCATGAAAACATAAAAAAATTCAAAATTTTCAAAATGCTTCAAATGTTCTGAAAATTTGTAGAAATATGAATTGCCATGCATATATGTAAAATCACTGTTTAAAATTGTTGAAATGGCTACCACTTAGTGGCAATTGGGGGAAGGGTGACATCCGTTATTGCTTCCAATTGCAAATCTAGTTATGATTATGTTTCTTTTTGTCGAGCCTGCGACCTTTGTCGCAAAAGCCAGACAGAGCAAACCATTTTGTCGTCAACATCATCCACAAGTATTCACCTTGTGGTTAAAGTTTTTAAAATTTTGATAACTTTCTCAGAATAACCTGGATTTCTACCAAACTTGGACGGAAGCTTGTTTATGACAATAAGATAATATCCAGAAGTAAAGTTTGTAAAAAAAAAATCCCTTTTCGTATATTCCTTATAAATGAACTTGTTTTTTCCCAGTTAACATTACATACACTCTGCGGTTAAAGTTTTTTTTAAACATATATTAGATTTCAAAAACCATCCTGGATTTTAACCAAATTTGGATTGAAGCTTCTTACAGCACTAGTCAAAACATTTGATATTTTCCCCATTTTTATTGAGCCTATGACTAACAGCTAAAGTCAGCGAGATACTTGGTTCTGCGAAACCCTTACAATTTTAAATCTGAATACACCGATAACCTATCTCCAGCTAGGATTGGAATTGAAGATCACACGAATACTTATTCAATGAGGTCCAATTATTCACTTGCAAGTGCAAAAATCATCAACCATGTTTTTCTGCTTATTTTAGTAAAATAGAACCAGATTGACTGCTAAAAGTGAATTATAATTTCACAATATAATTTTAATTAATGATTTAACAAACAAAAAAATCATAATTAATTTATTTTATATCTCGTAGCTAATGCTCTTATAACAAAAAAAAAAGGTACATTTTAGGCTGATCACTTTTAAGAGTACTCACTGATCCTCTATAGCTAGAATTACAATAACTTTTGATCAGCTTACCATATTACAACATTGTTTTAACAGTTAGTAAATAGGTGTAAAAATTCATTTTAAAATTAGTAATTACTGGTAATAACTGGTCGTTTCAGGAATTACTTGTATTTACTAAGTACATCAGGGATTACATGTAATTCCTAAATTTTAGTAATTACATGTAATTCCTAATTTCACCTATTTACTGTAACATATATATCATATACTAGTAAAGTATTGGATCTAATTTGATACTGCTGTCAATTCTGATTTCTCATATGACTACTATGTTTAAGTTTTCTACCGACAAGTGTCCTTGTAGTTCCAGTTTTAAGTGGTACATGAAAGTGATGCTTTGTTCTTGACTTAATAAATTATTGTTGTCGAATAGTACATTATATTGGGTTCTTGTTCCTATATTTCATGCTACACTAACGAAGGAAGTTGAAAGGTTTGTGTCGTAACAAGATGGGCATCTCCAGATGTAATTTGTAGCCTGGATAACTTTGTATTCTGCCTCACTGATTATGACACAGGTGGTGTGTAATGAATGGGTCTGAATCAAGATGTTTAATGTTCATATACCACATGAAACTGCACAACTTGTACATAATCATTTGTCTTTGCTATTTTGTAGTTCGCAATAGTTTTTGCTGTGATTAGATGAACGTTTAGCATTCAACTACGTATTGCATATGACAGTTTTGTCTGCTCTCCTCACAGTTTCCTTCAGCTCTCACAGTTGTTTTTTGTACGGCCATGGTTTTGTTTTTTTGTTTTCAGATGATACAATAGGACACGAAGGACAGCTTTGTATGGTTGATCTATTAGGTTCCATCTCGTTTTAAGCCATTTCCCCCTTTCATTGTTGAGTATGAAATCTAGGTGTATCTACTTATCGATGAACGTATAGCTTTTTTGATGTGCATACAAGTTGTCTGCTCTCAGACTGTGGTAAGAGTTATAATAAAGGTAGCGTGAATTTCAAAAGAAACTAATAGCTTCGGCGATTTGGCGCGAATACTGTAAAGAACTAATTCAAATCTAATTGAAAATTGAAGACAAGAATGAACAAAATAAAAGATCAAAATATTGGAAAGTTGATATTTTGTGGTTCAGCCCAATTACAGCCTAGGAACTATAAATTCTAGGTCTCGTTTTATACCTGAAACTTTTAGAGGTATCCTTAATCTCATTCCAAATCCTGGCCGAACATTAAGTTAGTAATCTATATACAAAAATTTAAGTATTAAAACTCGAAATTTGACAAGAATTAACAGTTTATATTTTTAGGTTTAAACATAACAGCTCAAAAACTATAGATACATGTTCCATCCCATTTATTACTTATATAAGATGTACATAAAAAACAGACAACAGGACGAATGAAACTCGTTTAAATTGAAAAAAAGAAGTAGTTGCTCCCCTCCAGAATCAGCGAGATTACCAATGATGACCCTTTTTTGTCCATTATTCCAGAAACCGGTGGTGTAAGAGTAAGTGCCTACAGACTTTATGTTTAAATCACAAAAAGCGGTCAATTGGAACTAGTTATCACATTTTAACCATTTGGTCTACTCGCTATGGTAGAGTAACATTTGTCGTAAACAAATATACTTTTAGAAAAACTTTAAGTTGTACTCAGACAAGAAATCAGCAATCAGTCGTTGCTATGTCTTGAGGAATATGTCAAACTAAATGGTATCCAGTTAAACACATTGAAATCATTGGTTCTAGTATAAAGGCAGTTCTTTCCTTGTAATCTTCCAGGAATTCTACCTGGTTATACCCAGACTTCATGTCGAGTATGGAGAAACACCATATTGACTTGTATGAAGAGAGATAATTCAAACAGGAATATACAATTATACATCATCATACATTTTCTTCAGCTTTAATACATAGGAATCATATGAACTTCCTTCCTTGGCTATGTTTTAATCAACAGACGAAATCGAGACCATGTACTAGTATGTTGATTATGCAAAGCTCTGATTCCTTTGTCGTTTTTTGGTTAACAAAAGGCGCCTGCTTTTACAACATGCTTTAGATTTAAAAATATGTTAGCCTCGAGCACCGCTGAAGAGTCATTTATCGTCGAAATAGTCTTTTGGTGCAGAAAAACATTTCTTGGTTATTCCCAGAAATGAAGTCTGGGTATAACCAAGTAGAATTCCTGAAAGATTTCAAGGAAAGAACTTCCTTTATACTAGAACCATTAGGTTTCAAATAAGTTTAACTGGATGCCATTTGGTTTGACGAACTCCTCACGACGTTATTGACCGTATGTGGATTCTTTAAAAAAATTCTAAAGAAATTATGATAATTTTAAATTTGGTCTGTTTCTGAAATAAGTTCTAACATAACTTTTGATTCTTTAACCCTGTATACCACCATTCCCCTTGTGAAATTATAATATTTTTTTTGAAAATACTTAGAATGAAAAAATTACTTCATATTTCTTTGTATGTGACGTTTACATTTTCTGAAGTCACACACGAGAAGCGCTACATTTATTTGGTTTTTAAATTTGATCGATGCTTTTTGTGCTTTTTTGTTAAATATTTGTTTATTTTGAGAATATGACACAGTGATAACACATCGCTGTAAATATAATGGGAGTTGATACGACTGTCATACAAGTGAGAGGTTTGGCACTATAAAACCAGGTTCAATCCACAATTTTCTTCATTTGAAAATGCCTGTACCAAGTCAGAAACATGACAGTTGTTATCCATTCGTTTAATGTGTTTTATCATTTAATTTTGCCATTTGATTAGGGACCTTCCGTTTTCAATTCAGTATTTTTATGATTTTACTTTCTTCTTACTTTGAAACATTTGATTACAAAAAAAGAATTATAAAAAAGTCTTCTAAAAATACAGGAAGTGCAAGTACACGAACATGCACCAGTAACATCATCATTAGACAGTGTTTCGGATTGTGTTTTAAAACGAAGCGTTAAATCTGAAAGAATTATAAACAAAATTTTATTAATGTACATATATTTATTTCAATATAATTTAAAACATTTATAATTCTACATATAAATTATTTTCGTTATAGTCAAGTATCATCATTTAAATAAACCAATATATTACGATTTCTTTAAATTTGTATTAAACCATGAATTTTTAAAGTAGATCTACTATAAAACTCATTGATTAAACTTAGGAACCTGACATTTAATTAAAAAAAGGGGGGGGGGGCGACGTTTTCATAAAAGAATATTATGATCACCAATATGATGAAAAATAAATTTATGGTCAAGTAGATGCAATAAAAATATATTCTGAATCCAGATTTCCCCTGTAGTTTGCATTAATAAAAATACAATAATAAATTAAATTTTCATTATACCAATATAAGAACAATGTGTATACAAGTACTTATTATTGTGAATATTAACATATAAACTATCCCCTGTATCCAATCTAAATTCTCCATGTATAAATATATTTTCAAAACTATATCTTTCTTTTGGAGTTTTTACTACTTTGCTTATAAGTTTTTTCTCTTTAGTATTACTAAATGTAGAATTAGTCGCACTCTGGATTAGAGTAATGCGTATTTGGTTGTAAGGCAGTTCGTGGTACGTTTCTTTAAATCGCAGTGATACCGATAAATAGACGTAATACATATTACTGTCTAATATTTGTATTCTATCAGTTGGTGTATTCTTGCCATTCAATTCACACGATTTAGTCGGTACCCAAGGAATGATATCTATAAAGTAGAAAGAAAAAAAAATTGTACATAAATAACTGAAAAATATTACACAAGAATAACTTTATAACTTCGAATTCGAGGATTAATTTTTCTAAATTTGGCAAAACATTTAGGAAAATTTGGTCCTCAATGCTCTTCAACTTCGTATTTTATTTAGCCTTTAAACTTGTAAGATTCAAGCGTCACTGATGAGTCTTTTTATGACATGCATACTAAATTTCAATCTTGGTATCTATGATGAGTTTTTCTGACCAATTGATTTCGCTATCATGTAGAGGCACAACATTTAAGAAATTGCTTAGTAACATAAATACTAGTTCAAGCATATAAGGGGACGACCATTTGATATTCTGGGGGATGGGGGGGCAGGATGATTTGTTTTTGATCGCTTATTTATTTTTTTAAACTAAGAGGACAGATTATTCATTTTTTGCACTATTGAAGCATGATTTTCATTTTCTTTAAAGCAAGGGACTGATTATTCATTTTCACAACTATATTTATGATATTCGAAAACATACAATCTTTAAATGATTTGTTTATTATAAATAATAGATGTATAGTCAAGTCATTATATACCATTTAATCAGAATTAATCATCATCCTCTGCAGAAATGAATCTTTTATATTTCCAACTGAATATACATGTATTGCATATATACATAGTATTAAAGTTTGGTTGTAACTAGCCTTTTTTTTTTTTTAAAGTATTGGCAAACATATTTCGCCGAGCGGAGTGAGGCAAAACATATTTTGAAGGGTTTTGGATTGGAGCCACTGAAGGTCCAAGAAGCTATAGAACAAATGATGCAAAATCATGCTTTCTGGGTGTTCCGAAGACCCTTTCATAATCTGAAAATGCAAGTTTTGTTTTAAAAATATTTTGACAATATTTTGGTCTCAAAGCAAAATGTATAAACTCAGTGTAAGACTTAAGTTTCAAAAGACCAATGTGCATGATAGAGCAAAAGTGGAATTCACATAGTTAAGTCTGTGGCTTCTGTTTTTTTTTAACTCATGATCAAGTTCATAATAAAATTACTAGATTACAAAAGGAATGCAACACTAACAAAATACAGAAGGGCAATGAACAAAAGACAAATAAATAAGAAACATTGATCCCGAAAAATCAGGGCTACATCTGAGGGAAAACAGAACTTGCTTCTTGCAAGGCACTCGCTGTGAACACAATTTTGATATGGAGACAAGCGATTGGTTTTGAAATTTCCTACATGAGGTATTTGCCTCAATGTAGTTACGGCCCTGTTAAAATAAAAGTAAGGTAAGGTTTCCTGAGACAATATACCTCAAGTTAAATGAAACCAATTTTCAGACATTTCAAGTATATTTGAATAATATTTATACTTTTATTATTAAAAAAATTCCCGATTTATTTTGGGAAAAAGATGAATTTATGAAGAATCTGGTGCCATCTCATACTTTCGATAAGACCTGCTGAGTTATTTATTTTCAATACATTGCAAGTCAGGTAATTTATTTTCAAACTACCACAGCACAAAACAATTTATTTTTGTGATTATCAAGGCTGAGTTATTTATTTTCAAAATCCTCCTGCCTCCCCCGCAGAATATCAATCAAGCATCCACTATATATGCCATACCAATTAAGCTACTTTAGATAAAGGTATTTATAGAGGACTGGTATATATTCAAGTGAACACTCAATACTTGCTTTTTGTTAACATTTACCAGGTTCGATCGTGACTAAACGTTTAGGAACCAAGCTATATAAAATATTGAAGAAACCACAATAAACTTAACAAAGCTGAAGTTGAATTGACAATGGAAACGGGGAATGTGAGAAAGAGACAACAACCTGACAAAACAACAGAAAACAACTGAAGACCATCTGTGTGTATTTAACGCAGCAATAAAAATCAGGAGACGAGCTTCAACTGATTCAAACACTTATATCCACATTGACGGCAGAAATTTCCGTCATGGATCTTTTTTTATTCTGCAATTATTTTTATATCCTGTATGTCGATGTTTAAGCTGTTTCTGTATATCTTGCAAAATACAAAATGTAAACTACAAAATCAAAAAAGTGTCTTTTCCAATGTGTTTCAATGAATGAACAATTTATTTAGTAACAATAAGTATATAGCGTGACTAAAACAATTATGAGACAACTCTGCCCAAACTTAACTATTATGTTTATAAAACTTTAAACGGGGATGAAGGACGATCACAGGTGATTGCAATCATCCACGAAAATGAGATAACTAAAAGTATAAACTTTCATATTCAGTTTTAACGTGTCTTTTTGGGTACCTTTATATTATTTACTTGATGTAGCATACCTATTTCTGTAGTTTCTATTTTTTCACTTCCATGATTACATGCTGTATTTTCCACTCCGGATGATCGCCTCCTTTGTTCTCGTAATAACTGCAAAAACAATTAAAAAAAAACTTTATAACTTCCTCGTTATAATTATTGTATTTTTTCTGTGAAAAAAATTACTCATTGGATATTTGTATACCTTATAAATACATGTATATTATTCGTTTTGCTTAGTTGCATATTAAAAAGAAACTAAATGTAGATCTAGCTGATACGGCAAAGTAATCAGACTTAGAAGGCGTTCTACTACAACACTTTACACGCTTTCCATTTATCATGGTTTATGTTACTACGTCTCTTCTTCATCCTTATTTCCAATTATTTACTATAGTTTCTTTTTAGAATGTACTGTTAACCTTTTATTGACTCCTTATTGTTAGTTTTTATCATCATCATAAATATAAAAAAAAAAGATTTGGGGTTATACGTTAAACACGTATGAAATATTTTTATCTGTTGCTCAATAAAGATACAAACATTGTTTGTACTAGTTCAGTACTTTTAAAATCACCAGTTTTAAATTTCAGTAAAATTGCCAATACAATTATAGTGAAAACAGAAGTACTATAAATGTATATTTCTTATGTATAGTACACTCTAGTACTGTAACATTATGGTGTAAAATAGTAAAATAAATGGAACAAACACTTCACCATCACTTAGCTGCATTTCCAAACACTAGAATTTTAGTACTAAAAAGAACATGTGCAAACGTAGATGAGTACCAAAGAATGTTCGCAGTTACTGACAGGAAATTGGAATACTTAACCTGTTGCCAAAAAACATACACTCTTATAGTATTGGTCATGCATACTTTACAAAAACTATATATTTGAAGAAACTTCATATACAAATTAATTTTTTTAAATCTTTCCATTGTTTATTAATTGTTACATAAATTTATTGAGTTCGCAGTCATATTTTATTAGTTTAAAATTCAGGCAATGATTTTTTTTTCATAAGGAATACAAACATAAAACAAACATCGGTAATTTTAGTGAATTTCATTTATATAGCATAGTTTCTTAGATGTGCTGATTTTATATCATTCTTTTCGATTGACTATTATGATCGTGTAGTACACGATTTATATTTATTAAGTTCTCACCATTCCATACAGCAATGCATATTGGCTCGAATCTCTTACACAACAGGTAAAAGTCTGACGATCAGATATATCATGGTACACATATTTAGCACAACCAGAATGGGGCACGTCTTCTCGTCGTAGTGTAAAACACAGGTTTGTTTCATCTAAAGACATATATCTCCACGAATCACTGTCAGTGACTTGTTTAATTTTTAAGGAAAATTCATAAATTTGAATGAAAGTGAATACGCTATATCCTAAGATTCCTAGAAACAGGAATAACGACACAATGCAAAATATTATTAATATACATGTTCTAGTAGATCTATATGAACATTCTATTAAAGAAATGTTTTTGTTACGGTTTTGATTTTCTTGTAGCTGGACAGGAATATGAATACTGAGGGCCGTCTGTTCAATGCCCTGCCATGCACTGTCATTAATATCTGTTTGCATTCTGTTCAAAAGATAAAATTGTCTTCCGGAATTTTATGGTGTTGAGGTTTGTTTCTTTTTATATACTTTAAAGCATTGACATACTTTTACATTTTCTAAATATTTATATTGTATTCTTACGGAAATCTCCAATAATAAAAGGGAAACTGGTCACTAAAAATAGATGTTAAAACTATCTTTAGGAAATACAACAATAAATTATCGAATGAAAATCAAAATAGGTTTCCAGATCTACTGAGCTAATATTAACCTCTCATTTTACTGAGATTTTAAATATATTTATAAGATAAACCAAAAAGTCAAGATGTATACTTTACGGTCATGTAAAATAGGGTATATTTAGAATCTAATATTAAACCAATTGTGATGCTATGAATTTAACGAATAAGTTTTTCCTTAAAATAATATAGCATATAGTGTAAAGTTCACGAAAATTTCTTTGGGTTAAAACTAAACATTTAGCTTAATATTTGTTGGTAAATATGGTTTGTGTTTTTTATTAGGGAGTTTTTTCTTCTTCGTACTATTATTATCATTATTCGTGTATTTTTTTCTTTTGTTTGGGTTTTATGCATATGTATATTTTTCGCTCAATTGCAATGGTCTTGAATTCATAGATTTTCTTTTTGGTGAGAGTACAAATGTTTTAATCGCCCATTCAATACTTTCTTTTCGTCGAATATATAGTTAAATGTTTGTGACTAAAAAGGTGGTCTAAATAATTACGTTTCACGAATATTTAAACGCAGATTTACTGTAATAACTTATACAATATTAATGAATGATATGTATCGCCATTCATTTTCAGTTAACACGTCGACTTAAACTGAGAATTCGTAGCTATTTTTTCATTTAAAACACAACAATATCTTGGAAGTTTAGCGCAGTTTGTAGACACAAATCGGAGTTAACAAATTCAAACAAGTCTACAGATATTGTTAAAACTTTCCAAGATTAACATTTTAGACATGTTAGACGTGTTAAAAGAAATGAAAACAAAGAAAATAAGCATTGACCTTCCATTTTTCAAACTTTTCAGAAGAGGATAATTTCTTGGCGGTATGATAACATTGAGTTTCATAATAGCAATGAGAATTATCACCGACTGGAAACTGTGAATCTCCAAACATGACATCACAGGATATGTCCGTATAGAACGTTAACAGTACAGTGGTCTCAATATATCAAAATGACTCCCCAAATTTGTCTCCAGTTTGTCCAAATCTTAATTTGTTTTCTAATTTGTTTTGATTAATTATATCCTAGACCAAAGATCATAGGAATCAAAATGTATTTTTTTGTTTAGAGTGTATGGAAATGAAATCTGAATGAATGAATGAACTTTATTCTCACAAAACTACATGTCATAGTTACAGAGAAAATATATATTTACAATTACATATATGTTTATATGTTCAAAAACGTACAGAGTATTTATCCTCCTATTTTGTACAACGACATAATACATTTAAATTTTCGGAACTAATATCATGTACACGAAAACCAGTCCTGAAGAAACTTTGTTTATTTATAAAAAATATTAATACTTGTGCTTGTCCTCCTGGCTAGAGACTTCTGTAACCTCTCTCCTTGTTTTGTATATATGGTAAATAGTTATTGTTGTTATCTCTGTACTGATGTAATGCATTGGCTTTATGAGAATAAAGATATGATATATGATATATAAGCATGCACATGTGTGAACAACAAAAAACCGTAACTTAACTTGGAGGACTGATTTTCACCTGTACTGTTTTTATAAACTTACATATTTTTTCTAAAATGATAGTATTGTCTGAATTAAATTAACTATCAAATTTGTATGTATTTGGATTTTTACAGCAATATTCAGTTAAAAATTTCTTTCTCTCTCAATCTAAAGATTTACAAGTCATTATATAATGATATTCGTCACCGATTTCACTTGAATTGCACAGATGACAAAGTCTGTCGTTTCGTGACAAGCCTCGCCATCTTCCCGTCTCAAATGGTAAACGGTGACTTCTACATCTAAATTTGCAGTATACAAATAATAAATTACTAGGCAATATGTTGAGATAATTCTAAAATTTCAGATTATTTAAAAACAATTTATAACATAGACATTTAGGTAAGGTTCTATCTGTGACAAACATAATTGTGTGAACTGATCTTTATCTGTATTTTAGGATTGTCGAAATACTAAATTAATTATGTTAATTTGGATGACAAGTATTTGGGTCATATCTTTTTGTCAACCATCTTTGATGAACACATTTTGTTTCTGTGGATTTATTGCAACCGATGCTCCTTACATATTGTAGTTCGTTCAAAATACAGTCATATTTTAGATTAACTGCTCTACGTCGATAGAAACATTTCTACTTTAAATACTAGTAAACCATGTAAACTGTGTTTGTTCCGAGAATCATCATCGTGTTATTTTTTCGTTAAATAATTAAGCATTTTCTAAGTATACTGCCGAAATTTACCAAGTTTAACTTGCTTTAAATTATTCAAATATAAACAGTATTAACTGTCCTTTCCTAGATTAAGTTATTTTTTTATGGGGATCTCCCGACCAAAATTAACAAACAAAAGGTACAATTGTTCCCTTTTAAATGTTAATTTTCCTTTTTTGATGATGACGTGTCTCTGGCACCATCTTACGGTGTTTATATTCCAAAACTTGTTCGATATGATCCTGTCTGTTGGGACGTTTTGGATTTTATTGAACGTAATCTATGAATCATAACTACTAGTAAATTTTTAAGTCAGGGATTTCGTTATCACAAGTTACTTAAAACCTATTCAAAATTTTACTATAGATATAAAGATTTGGGGATGACGTTTTGTTGTACCTGTATACAACTTATTTCAAACGGGATAGCACATCATTATTCCCCGAAAGGTATCACCATCACAGTAGTCAAAACTTTGGTGTTGACATATGAATATCAATTATATGGTAATTTTTATAAATTTACTGTTTGCAAAAGTATAAATTATTCAAACTACTAAGGATTTTCTTATCCCTGTAAAGATAACCTTAGCCGTATTTGCCATAACTTTTGGGAATTTTGAGTAAAAAATTTTCTTCAACTTTGTACTTCTTTGGCTTTATAACTTTTTTTTCTGAGCGTCACTAATGAGTCTTATGTAGACGAAACGCGCAATATATGCCTGGTACCTATGATAACTATTTACATCACTGGGTCGATGCCACTACTAGGTACATGTTTTGTCCCCTTGACCAGCCCAGTAGTCAGCACTTCGGTGTTGACACGAATATCAATCAAATGGTTATTTTTATAAATTTATTGTTTGCAAAAGTATGAGCTATTCAGAATACAAAGGATTTTCTTATCCCAAGCGTATATAACCTTAGACGTATTTGACACAACTTTTGAAGTTTTGGGTCATCAATGCTCTTCAACTTTGTACTTGTTTGGCTTTATATCTTTTTTATTTATCTGAACGTCACTGATGAGTCTTATGTAGACGAAACGCGCGTCTGGTGTATTGAATTATAAGCCTGATACCTTTGATAATATTTACGGTTAAATAAAGTTGTTCTAAAAGTTTACCAATTCAACACTCTAGTAGGATCTTTGAATATTGTGTTTATTGGTAATAATTTGATTTTGTTATCAGTAAATTAAAAAGAGACTTAGTATTATTGTTATATACATATGCACTTTCATCGCTCTACAATATGTCAATATCTGTATCTTGGCATTACACAAGGTTGTGTTTCTCAATATGTTTCTGACTTGTTTATAATATATTCATTGTTTGTTGTATGTGTACTGATTGATCATTTAGTCTTTGAAGCATGATATTTTTATAACTTGTCATTACTAGGCCAAAAAAGTTGGAAACTTAGTAATCTTTATATAAAAAAGAAGGTGGGTATAAAATTAACAACTATAGGCCAGAGTAAGGCATTTGATTGAACAAAGCCAATATCGCACAGTAAGCTAACAGGACCCGACAATGGAAATGCAAAACATTAATTATAATTAGAGATATTTAAAAAATAATATACTTTTAGGCACCTTGAATATTTGATGTAGAACAAATTTGTTTGTTGTACTATCGTTGAAATTGGGTTTTGTAAAGTTTTGTTTGCCACAGTGGATCTATCATTTCTCCCAATTTTTGGTTCACTTTTACCCTTGACTAGTTTCTTCTGGATATGGATCTGAGTTTTGTTCTAGATCTTAATTTTTCCGGGTATTTCATTTTGTAATGTTTTTTTTATTTTCATATGAGTAAAAGTTGTGGCAAACATATATATTTCATATTGATGTATACTTGATACTTGCAGAACCTTTAAATAACAAATACTTTTAAAAATCTGAAATGAAATTTTGAATAGATCGTCTAATGAAAATTTAACCTTTGTTTCTACTTAGAGTTTACGTGTTTTTTTAAGTTAAAACTAAACTTCACATTATATACTTCCCTGTCATGTTTAATATTAAACAAGAAGGAAAAATAATCCAGTGCATGGACATCTCTTCGAGTCAAAACTCAAGTAGTGTAGGGAAGTTCCTAAGTTAGATTTGTAAGGGGGTTTAGGGAGGATTTTATCATTGCTCTTAATGATTCATGTCGTGTTTTATGGGGGTAATTTGTTTTATTCTATTTCGTTTGGTTTTAGTATTTATACAGATGCTAAGTACTATGTGAATTGGCATTGTCTTCTGATCCTCGAATTAAGGTAAATAAATGACTGCAGATTTTTTCAATATCCGTTGGACACTATTTCCATTGCCTGACAAAATATATGTTTCCTTTTTGGAACGACAGATCCGGGGAATACATTTCGGATTAAACACACTTAATTTTACTATGTTCGAAGCGCTGGTTATAATTTATATCATCATTTACACACTTTAATATTTTATAATCCAATTGGCATTAATATATGAGAATTTAAATAACTAATGATATAAAAAAAATTAAGAAACAGCCTATGATCATAATACTTTCATTAAATATTATACAGGATGTCAATTTTAAAATAAAAATCTTACTTTCTGAAGTTAGAAACTGTGTTAGGTCTTAAAATAATTTTCAGTAAATGTAAGAAGTAAAACATGTGAATTTCCATACGTTGAGTATGGAACTGGCTAACATATCATCAACAGTTGTATTCCGTCAATATTAATACCAAAAAAATATTCCAAACCTTTTTAAATCTGCTGCCATCGAAGCAGTTGCCATACAAGGAACCATAATCAGATGTTGAATGTCAAAACAAAGCAATCAAAAAGGTAAACATATGAATCTACTGGATCCAATGCAATTGTTATGTATCAAAAGAGAGACGAACGATACCAAAGGGACAGTTAAACTCATAAATCGAAAATAAACTGACAACGCCATGGCTAAATATGAAAAAGACAGACTAATTCGTTTGTTCGAACTCAGCTTGTTTAGCTATTAAATGGAATAAATGTCAGATTAAAAACACAAAAATGAAGACACAATATATGTGTGCAATAACATTGCCCTGGTATCAGCCCTAGACTCCCATATCAAGCCAGAGGGCTTTAGCCCGAGGGCTTGATATGGGTCGTGGGCTGATACCAGGGACCATATGAAAAATGACGTGTAATAATCTATTTATCACATATTTTTAAGCAAGAGAAAACAAATAGCTTACACCAAATTATGTTTGATATTTCATCAAAAATCAAAAAGATATTTAACGAAAATAAAATAAAAAATGTATCACTGTGAGTTTAAAAAAGTTCGTATCACAGTAGGTAAACAACGTTTTGTGAAAAGTTTCAGAAATGATTAACAATAAATATATTAATTCTAAGAATTGCAAATATTAAACGACTTTAAAATGTTACATTACAAATGTTAAAAATGCTTAAGAAGAATTCTATATCGCTACTCATTCCAGTGTGGCGTCATATATTTTATAAATTCTTTATGACGTCAAAATTTTACGGGAACTTTTGTGATTTTCACTGTTGATTTCTACTTTTTTCTTCTACAGCAGATTCGTAACTTTCTAAATTTCTTTTCATTGTGTTCAACTTGTTTACAAATAGTCTTTGATTGACAGTTTACCGGAAGTTAAACTCGGGGGCTTGATATGGATTTCGAGGGCTGATATCGATATCGGCCCCGAGGGCTGATAACCAACCTTGACTTCCGGCTATTATTGGCCATGCAAAAACGTACATATCAGTACAAAATATGTGATAAAACGTATTATTAAATAATACGATTAAAACAGCCCTAATACGGATAAATCGGCATGTGCAATACTGATAACGTTCCACTGTCGATATAAATCAAGAGCTCATATTGCTTTTAGAACAGGGCCAATACAGATAAAAGCTGTATTGGCCCATGGGCTCATACGGACGTTTACTTCCGGTTTCAATTTTCCAACGCCATTACTTTAAATAACTTTGGAGGTACATTTGTGTAATCATAAAATAAAAAGGTTAAATGATTTGCAATGTTTTGTAACGTCTTGCAGTCTTGAAACGGAAATAATTCACAGCCTTTTCGAGTACGACTTTCTATTATTGACACTGTTGCATTTCCGTTAAACAATCATCACATTCAAAACGCAGACGATCCAAGACAGAGTAAGAATAGTTAAACTGTCTGATTTATTCTTCCCAGTTACTTTATATTTGCTACATAAAATGAATTGTAATAGCATTTTATTAAGTACTTGGACGAGGAATCAGAAATTTCATCTGACAATGTTGACAAGAATGATGATGTAAAAGCGAAAAGCAGTGACGAGTTCAGATATGAAATGATTTCTGTATCTTCTTTATGGTAAGTCCTTTATTCTTATTGAAAGAATATGAATCTTACAAATTTGACAGTTCATACAAATTTGTCTTTTGAAATATTGGCCGCTGATCACATTATGACACATATCAATGACATACATGTAACTCTGTAAGCTGGATTCATAGCAAGTCAGTATTTAAAAAATCATTGGCACTGTAAACATACATTGTGAACAGATCATAAATCATGTTATGGAGTGGTATTTGCGAAAAATACCAGTCAAGGGGCTGTGAAATTTCCCGAGCCTGCAAGGCGATGGAAATCGGTCCCAAGACTCGTATTTTTCGCAAATACCACTCCATAACGGTCCATAACATGATATATCTATTTAATTACACCGAATAGTTAAGGACTAAAATTCTCTGTACAGGTGAAGTTAATTTTTTTCTTTTACTTGTAAGCTGTAATTCATAAACATGTTTATGCATAATTTTGAGGATAAATAAGTGGATATTATCATAGAACCGCGGGAATTATGCATGTACTAATACGTGTTACCTCTCTTTTTCTATGTAACGTCATATCCGAAACAAAATGGCGGAAATATACCCGGGAGGGTAAAAAACAGGCAATTTGGTTTGAAATGAGGAAAAAATGTTAGAATATGCGAAAAATACACTGGCTACCAACGGTTGAACCAATAAAATTCTGGCATTCTGATATTAGGTGTAATTATGCATGTAATTCAGGATTCATTGCCAGTCCGTATTGGAAATATTGGCCCTATATTCACATCATTGCCAGTCCGTATTGGAAATATTGGCCCTATATTCACATCTGATGTATGTAATACAGCATTCAGAACAAGTCTGTATTGAAAACGTTGGATTATTTAATAAAAGTGTTATGAACTGGCTGTTTCTGTATTGGCACTGGTATAGATTCTCGGTCAGCTGTATTGGCCCTCGACCCTACGGGTCTCGAGGCCAATACAGCAAACCTTGAATCTATACCAGTGCCAATACAGAAACAGCCAGTTAATAACACTATATTATTGCTCGTTACTATTTCAGCTCTGTTATCCTTAGCTTTTAAATATTCGGCTTTGCATGTTCTTGGTGAGGGAGATTCCAGAAAAGTGCTTCGGACTCTAACAATTAAGAAATTTACGTTTATTTTCAAAAAATTTTAATTAAAAGTTTAATAAAAAAATCAAATGATAAAACAATGTTTAAAATTATTAGTAAGTTGCGATGGTATTAATATAAGGGGACCAACAACTTTTCCTTTCAAGTGATTATGAAATTGTCTACATTTATTTGTATTAATGTTTTTTTACAGAAATAAACGGATACATTGCAATTTTACGTCCGTGTGGCAACATCTGTACCAGATAATGTCACCGAAAAATGTGTAGTAATTTTCAACATACGGACTTTAATAATAGAAGTTTGTTGAAGACCGGTTGAAATTTCAATTCAAGTCTGCATATAACGGCTGATATATAAGATGTGGCGTCAAACTAGTAAGTTTTGCAAAGCTAAACAAATTGGAATTTCTTTTTCTATTTGATTTCAAGCTTTACGGATATAGCAATAAAGAACCAACGCCATTCTTAAATAAATGGGTTACTGTTTGTAGGTTAAAACTATTTTCTAATTCATTGATTTGAAATTTTAAATGGAATTAGAGCATAGATTCGTTTCGCATGTTATATTTCTTATGGTTTCTTTTATATTGGAAAATGTACTGTTTCCTCTTATTCCGTCTACACTATGCACGTTTTATGTCTATGCCAATTTTGTGTTTGTATTTTTTCTTTTAAAATTCTGTACAGTTAATGTTTTTGTGATTACCATTGCTATAATAACATCGAGAAAATAGTTGGAGATTGATTTAATTAATAAATGAACAAATTGTCAAAATATATTACTTACTTCAAATATAATGATATGAAATAAACATGAAGCATAACAATAAGAAACTGTTTGATATTCCTAAATATTTTATCTATGTACACAAGCATTACACATTAAAAAACATTTACAAATGTATCTTACCCAAATGATTAATGCACAATGGAAGTAAAATTGTCTCTAACAACAACATTTATAAATATATTAATTCTTTACAAACAACCATATTATCACAAAGGTTATATCATGTTGTACTCATTACTTGATCTTGTAAAATCCAATAACTGAGGCTTCCTCATAGTTATACAGGTATTTAGAATTCTTCACTTCTATATATATGAATTCCCCTTTTTGCAAGTTAAATGCTCCATAGAAAAAAACATTTTCAAAGCTTTGGAACTCTTTCCTCACATTAACAGTCTTGTGCATAAGTTCTACGTCATTCATACTGTCTAATGTACCATTGACAGGCCGTCGGTAAAGTTTTATTCGTATTTGGTGATTAGGTAGATTCTTGTATGTTTTCTCAAACCTAATAGCCAAAGATATATATACACTATACATGTAAGATTCATTTATTTTGAAGAGACTGGCATTCGTGGCTTTCCCATTTATTTCACACTCCTTTACTGGTTTCCAAATTAAGGTGCCTAAATATAAATGATAAAACATTATTTATTTAATATAGTTCATTGTCGGTTACATTTGTTTATATTCTTGAACACTGTTGGATAAGTGAATATTTTCATATTTATGATTTATTGAATATAATATCAACTTGTAGAAATTATTTAAATATAACAAATAGAAAAAAGTGCAATATAGAATTTAGACACTGTGATTGCAATATTTTCACTTTAAGTATCTATATATAATGTTCAATTTATTCACTACATGTGTATGAATAATATGTAGGGTAAGTGATATAAGGAATACATTTCCGCAAAGACCCTTTAACATTCTGTATAGTGCAAATGCATTAGATCGAACATCCATGCATGGCCAATAGCACAAATAAAACTGGTTTTGATGGAATGAGACCAATTTTCAGCACATATCAAATGTCGTAGAAGCTTTGATGGTTCAAGAAACATTTATATAAAAATAAAAACTTCAAGGGAAACTCAATAAGAAAATCCATTAACGAATAGAAAAACCAAAAGTTCAAACACATCAGACAAATATAAAACAACTGTCATATTCCTGTTTTGAGTAAAACTTAGCTGTAATCATTTCTACTACTAGTATCTAAATAAAAATAAAATCGAAACTAGAAATAGACTCAATTATATAGTTTTCAAATGTAGTCAAGAGTTCACTTATTATATATTTTTATATGCCAAACAATATAATTTTCCTCATACATCACATTTTTGTTTCACCACAAAGGAGGAAATGAATACCACTTATGGATACTTACCGTTGTGTAAAACTTCCGATAAGGCTTTTGAGTGGGTACATTTGCCATTGTTTACAGCGGATGCACGACGACTTTGCTCTTCATTCATCTAAAATAAATATCTAAATATAAAATATATCAATGATGGTGATAGCATTACTTCCTGGGTTTAATTTTATTCTGTAACATTGGTGCCATTAGCATTTTCATTTTTTATTTCCGCAAAACATTAGGTATCTAGGACAAATGTGAACAAATTGATGATCACAACATTTTAATTTGACACTTTATTCATCAAGACCTTTGATATAATGTTTATAACATCAATCCATAACATACCAAAAGTTAGGGCATCAATTAGTTTTACCTCACAAAAGAACTTATGTAATCTTTAAAAATGAAAAAAAAATAATTTATGCTTCTTTTTAGAAACATTTTGACTTCGTTCACCAATTTTCGATCACTTTCAGATACACTTACCAATTGATAAAGAAAGGAATATTGCCTAGAATCCCTAACGCAACATGTGTAATTTTTATCACCAGAAATATCATTAAATATATGTTTAGCACAACCAGAATGCTGAAGATCTTTTCCAGATAAGGTTACACATAATGTTGTTTCATCGGTGAACTTCCACGAATCCAACCTTGAATCATCCAATGATTCTGCTGACCAGTGATAAACGTCCGAAACTATCTTAATACCGTAGCCTAATAGTCCAAGTGATACCGCAGATGAAATAAGGCAACACATAAGTAAACAGGTTACCACACAACACTTTGAATACTGACATGAGGTAGATATTTGCTGAGTTTCACCTTCTACTGTGAACACCACCTGTTGCCTTGGTTGAGACATGGTCCTTGGTGGTGCCGATGGCAATACTGTTTGTCCTATTACTAATTCTTCATTTGTTCTATTATCTAGACTAGAGTATCTTTGGCCTTCTACAACATGTGGTCCTTCCATGTCTGTATTTACTATAAATTATCAATCCAAATTTTCAATATTTTTTCAATGCCTTTTTACAATCATTATTTCTCTCCGGTAACTTGTAACTCATTAAAGTCAAAACTTTAAAACTGATTGTTTTCTAATACCAATACCACAAAGAATAGATTGTGTTATATCTCTGATTTTATATATGATCAAATTAGGAAATGCCGAACATTAAAGTAGGTCAAGGAAGGAAGTTCAAATTTTCTCATTCATGATTGTTTCTGAAAGTCGTGACGTAGATTTTGCAGAATTATATTTATCATCAACTGGTATTTTGTGGAAGTCTTTTTCCGAATATATTTGACACGTTAAACTTTGTAATATACATAAATAGTACGAAGGTTAAGTAAAACATGAACGTGTTTTCATTTTCTTTTTAAACGCTCAATTTGGCACATAGACCTTGCGGCACTGCATGGAGAAAGTTTTTGATGGGGTTCGTGGTACTCAGTCTGTAGTTTTTCATGCTATGTTATGTTATGTAGTGTTTTTTTTTTCATTTTTATTGATGGCGTTGTCAGTTTATTTTCTACTATTGAGTTTGAATGTCCCTCTGGTATTCTTCATCTCTGTTTTAAATCCATAACAACCCAAAATGTTGTGTATGTACGTTCCTGTTAAGCTTCTTCTTCACTTACATTTAGACAGGAACATATGCAAGGCGTGTTTCTGTATAGCCAAATAGCATGCATAGACATATGATCTGTGCTTTTGTATAAATAAAGGCAACAGTAGTATACCACTGTTCGAATATAATATTGATGTATTCTTCGGTAAATTCGTTTTTAACTGCGATTACATAGATGCATAAAATACTGAAATGTCATCAATAACTTTTACTTCACAAAAGAACTTGTGTAATCTTTAATGATTAAAATATATAGATATGTTACTTTTAGGAAACATTTTGCCACCATTAACAATCCCTCGATTGATTTCAGATACACTTACTAATTGATAAAGAAAGAAAATAATATGAGTTTGATTGTCGTCTGGTAAGTTTGGCCTATCTTTTTTTTTTTATTTCTCTACAACCCGAAATGTTGTGTCTTTATGTTCCTATAAAACCGTGTATCACTTTTGAACAGCCATATACTACTGTCACCACTATTGGATAATTTTCAAAATGAGCTATTTCTGTATGAAATATAGGTATCAAATTGTGAATAATTGAAAACAATATTCTCATGCGGTATTTAATATAATAATTGGTTTATGGAATAAAGTTGTGAAAAATGTCAATTTAGACACTATAAACTGTATCATAGCGGCCAGTATATATTGATGAAGGACACTCCAGTACCACAGAAAATTGCCTACTTTTGGTACGCAAATCGTCGATAAATTAAATCAGTTTGATTTAACATTTTTTTTCTTAAAATCTCCTGTTCCAAGTCAGGAAAATGGCTATTGTTATATTATAGTTTGTTTCTGTGTGTGTTACATTTCTATGTTGTGTTTCTGTTGTGTCGTAGTTCATTTATATTTGATGTGTTTCCCTCAGTTTTAGTTTGTAACCCGGATTTGTTTTCTTTTTCACCATCGATTTATGAATTCCGAGCAGCGGTAAACTACTGTTGCCTTTATTTAATACTGTTAGAATTTCTCATCAACGTATTTCAAATAACATCAAGACTGGGATAGATATTACTATCATCGTTGTGTAGAAGGCTACTTAGACCGATTATAAGAAAGAGGCGAAAGATTCCAAAGGACATTCAAGCTCTTAACTTGTGACCTGCATGAAGATTTGTCTCATTGGCACTTACAAAAAAACTTCTTATTTCTATCATAAGTCGAAACTAAACTGGTAACGACATGGTTAAAAGAAAAGCACAAAGAGAGAAACAATAGCACACAAAACACAAAATAGAAAACTGAAGACTAAATAACATTGACCCCACCAAAACCTTATCTCAGTTGCTCCGGAGGATACTCAGATCATGTTCCACATGTTGCTTCTGTCGTGTTGCTAATGTTAGTACAAATCCTGTAATAAGTCTAATTCGATACGTCACATTCTATAAAAGGGGAGGGATTGTAGTTTCGACATTAGGAACATAAAAATTGTCAGCTGTAAAACGGATAAAAGAGAGGCGAAAGATACTCATAGATTGAAAAAAAAGCGACAACGCCATGGCTAAAACAAGAGACAAACAGACAAATAATTATACACAAGACACAACATAGAAAAATAAAGACTAAGCAACACGAACCTCAACAAATTCTGGGGGAGATCTCAGGTGCTCCGAAAGGGTAAGCAGATCCTGCTCCAATGTGGCACCCGTCGTGTTGCTTATGTTATTACAAATCCGACAAATAGTCCAATTCGGTAGTAGGTCACATTCGTGAAAAGGGAAGGGTATTGTAGTGACAACATGAGGAACATATCCGATATCATCTGTGAAACGGTTAATCCGTAACGGTAAACCAACTCGTGATGACGTCCGTAAAATTAACGAAAGAATAATTTCAACTACTCCATTTGGAACTCTAGGTTTAAAAGCTTCCTTGTGAACAGCAACACTCTACCAAGGAAATCATGATAGGAAATACAAGCCCGAGAATATCGTATCAATTGGGAGATATATACTCCGTATGGAGGCGCGGCTGGAATGTTACTACATAGAAATGGAAAGTCCACAATTAGGAAACTGAAATCATCTCTTTTGTTCTAAAGTTTTGAAACGGATAAACTGCGAAAAGAATGTATAGTTACAAATTATAGCTCTCTGGAAATGCTAAAGACAACTAGATTTCATTGATATGCCATTTCTCTGGGTCCCACTGTGAATAACGTGAGCTAAAACATTTGTATCCTGTTCAGTTTTTGACCTTGAACTTTAACCTAGAAAGTTTTACATACACCATGACGCACCCTCTGGTGTTGGTTAATATACATATCAAGTATAAACTTTAAACCTATAATGATTCTCAAGATATACAGCGAACACTATCTTTACCTTCGGGCATAGAGTTGTCAACTGAAAACAAAGATTTTGAATTTGACCTTTGACCTAGGAAGTTGTACTTAGAATTTTGGATCTCAATGCTCTTCAACTTCGTACTTTATTTGGCATTTTTAGAACTTTTTGGGATTCGAGCGTCACTGATGAGTCTTTTGTAGACGAAACGCGCGTCTGGCGTATATATAAAATTTAGTCCTGGTATCTATGATGAGTTTATTTACAATATGACATACTTTCTGGTATCGGTTAATATACATATAAAGTATAAAGTATGAACCTATATACAACTTAGGTATATAGATGACATACCATATCATCATTCATTTATCGCAACCGAAAAGAAAAGACAAAAACCAGTAGTTGTCATTTTCTTTCAAGGCAAGCAATGGTTTTTCAATGTAAATATTTTGTTATCTGAAACTTAAATCTTATATCTATTTTGTATTGTCCCTGACCCTTTGACAAAATCACGTTCAAATTGTAAATAGCCTTTTACTCTGTTCTTGGGTTGCATTTGTTTTCATTGACACTCAAAAGATTATCATGGACACTCAAAAGATTCTAATATCTTATTATTGATTATAAGTCATTTGACCAACACAAACACAAATAAGAATAAAATTTGCTATTCGAATTCCTTTAGGAGTAAATGTATACACATATAAACATATATAACATATAATAGTCATAACGTTAACAAATGTGAGCATTATTTCAAATAAAAGTGTAGGTCTGATGAATTCATTCATGATTGTAACTGTAGCCAGTACAAGGAAATACATTTCGATCCATAAATTGTTGTCTGGTGCCATAGAAACGATTTAGAATTATTCATCTATTTGTTATGAATCATCGTGAAACATTTCAAAAGTATATATGAGTAATATTTCATTAAATACCGGTATATCGATAAGGTATAAACAGAGACCAACCCATGGTAGTTGTTAGTTTTTTGTGTCTTTTATTGTCTATTTCTCGTTGTTTTTGGTTTGAATTATGTGAAAACAGATTTCGATTTTGATGTTGAATATTACTTTTTATAGGTTGAGTCCGTCTTTGACCTATGGTCTGACTTTTGTTTGTCCTGATTATTGGCTACGGTTAGTGATACTGTTAAAATAGGCGCCGCGAGGGATATACATTTTATGATTTCTCGTCATAACAGAATCTTTTTTATATAAAATTAAAAATTCAATATCTTTAAAATTTAATTTTGAACCGTTTTTTTAGTTATAATATTATAAAATATATCCGTGATATAATATTTGAAAGTACTATTATTCTCACTATCATCTAAAACTTCTCTACGATAGCTTACTCTTGCTTACTCTTACCTAACTTTTGACTACAGGAACTTCTTGCGAAGAAAGAAAACACGCTAGCAATATCATTTAATTTCAATGTCCGCTATAAAGATGATCTTCTCTAAATAATTAAAAAAAAATGGGGACTGTGGAACGCTTTATCATATCGAAGTTGAGAAAAAAAGAGATATAACTTCTAAGTTGTGAACTTTCTATTTCTATATAAAAACAATCTAACAGGACCTCCATTTGAAGCATATATCTCCCAATGGTTTCAATATTTCAGAGCTATCATGATATCCTTGATAGAGAGTTACTATTAACAGGGAAGCCATTAAACCAACAGTTCCAATGTGTGAGTTCTAAATTGTCCCTTCATAAATTTAACAGTCGCCATCATGATTATGTAAACAATTACGAAATACCCGTTTCACAGATGACAACGGATATGATACATATGCCGTAACTAAAAATAGTCTAAATACCGGATTTGTATAAACGTCAGATACACGACAGATACCACATGCGGAGCTGGATCTACTTACCTGTACTGAGAATCTGATATCACCCCATTCTTTTGTTTTCTATATTGTGTTTTGTGTACTTTTGTTCGTTTTTTTATTTCTTTTTTAGCCATGCCGTTATCAATTTATTTAATAAGACTTATGAGTTTAAATGTCCCTTTAGTATCCATTGCCTTTGTTTAAACTTGTAACTATACTTTTACCTAGATGAATTCTTTTTTTAAAAAGTCAAATGTACATCTTTTTATCGATGTTATCCCACAAATGTGTTCTTAATTAAAAGGACAACATCAATACTAACACAATAATTTGTAGTCGAATCGCACTGCTTTGTTCTTAAAGTAAAACCCTTTTAAACCTTTTCATTGTGTAGTATTATATTGTTATGTTTATTTGTCAGTCGGGGTATTTTTAGAATTGTAATGTGGTATTGAGTTTGTTATTTATTTAAGTACGATGCCCTGTGGTTGCTACAAATGTAACTTCTTCGCTTTTTGGTCTCTGTTAGAGAGTTGTCTAATTGGCAATCATATAAAAATTAGAGAATACTGTGTTTGTCAATGAGACAACTCGTAACCAGAGACCGAAGGACATAGAATTTGAAAATATTAAAAGATCACCATAAGGCCTCCAACAAAGAGCAAAACCGATACCACATCTTTATTTTTTCTGTTCATGATCTGATTTTGTATTATTTTAACAGTTATTACATATTAATCAAGAATAGATAGATGGCTTTTTTATTGTCATGCTGCTGAATGCGTTTCTTATATGAATGATTTTAGAATGCGACTTTTGTTTCTTCTTTCAATGTTTTTGAAAGAATACTATAGGACCTTGGTTTTATTGTCTTTATTATAAACAAAATTGAATTTATTGTCATTTTGTTTAAATGGAGTAAATTGAAACATATCATGCACGTTACCTAAATATGACAATTTTGTACTGTTAAACAAATTCTCTTTGAGGAAGTAAACTAATATAAACGCAGATGTTCTAAATTATTTTTTCCTAAAAGTCTCACGTTTTAAAACATGTAATTTTAGTCTTATTGGGTGTTTAATATAGTACACTTTATATGTTGCAGTTCTTTCAAGAAATGATATATTTTACTTTCAATTTCAATTCTTCATAAATCTTAATAAGAAGAGTATATCTGTCTATATATTTGACATGTTGCTTTGTATTAACACTCAAGATATACCATATGCCATTTGAATAGAATTATGACACAGGTTAAGGCATTCAAACCAAGAAAAACAACCGAGGTAAACGAACTCAAAGTGTAAAATATCCTATTTTGAAAAGTGAAGACACGTCATTAGGGGTGAGATACGATACTTGCTATCCGTTACGACACATAACATTTGGAAGCAAATGTACCATGAAACAAACAGTACATATGATGAGTTTATTTCTGCCTGGAAGTTGATTAATATGTAATAAAAGTTAAAATAATACAAAATCAGATCATGAACAGAAAAAATAAAGATGTGGTATCGGTTTTGCTCATTGTTGGAGGCCTTATGGTGATCTTTTAATATTATCAAATTCTATGTCCTTCGGTCTCTGGTTACGAGTTGTCTCATTGGCAAACACAGCATTCTCTTATGCTAGTAGGGTTAATACGATTACATGACAACATTTCTTAAAAAATATACGGAATCAGATCTCGTAAAATTTTTTATTTAGAGACTTCAAAATTCTTAGAATCAATGATCATATAACTTTGTACATCTGTTTTAAAGCAGCGGGTACTCGATTAAGTTTAATAAGCTAAAAATACAAAGCAGAATACTAGTGGGTTAATCCTGATTAAAACTAACTCAGAGATTGACACTTTTCCGTGATTTTCGTAGAATGTATTAATCATAATACATGTAATTATGGTTTGTTGGAACTATTTTATTTAATATAAGTAAACTTGTTCATGCAAAATAAAACAATGGAATCAAGACAAAAGCAAAAAGTCGTATGTTAACATGTCTTTTCAAAAATCATAAAAATATAATGAATACACCTTTTTCTCTCAAATTTATAAAAGTATATACAAATATAAACAAAGAACTTGACAAACATTTCAATTAACAGAAAAAAAATCAAAAAAATCAAACACACGATAAGAAACAATCTGATGCTTCCCTATTGCCATTGAAAAAAAGTAAAATAGAAAAAATACCCAGCCCCGAGTGGAAAGTTGAACAATTAAAAGCTCATTAAATTTGTTATATATTCAAGAACTTGTAGGAAAGAGAAATAATCTTTGGTGATTCTTGTCAGTTTATTTCAGTCTGTAAATGTCTATAAAAATGTAAACCATTTATTATTCGGTTTTTAAAAGCAAAAATGCAGTGTTTATTTAAATCGTTTAAAACAATAAAGTGATTGTATTTCCAAGATTATAATAGTAAAAAGGATGGAAATCATGTAGGGTTTTACTTTGATTTTTAAAATAAAACTGAAAAAATCGTTTAATAAGAGTTATTTTATCTTTTTCATTGCATTTGGGATTTTGTGGGAGATGATATTAAACTTTTCAGACAAGCGATTTCACCAGAAAATATGAGAGGACAATTCAGATAACATTTGTTTTCGAGTTTTGTACTAAATGACAAAGGTTATACATTATCATGATTATGATATATATAAATGTATTCTAACAAGTTACAATAAAACCTAAATCCTAACAAATTCCGAATAAACTTTGTAAAACTGCTCAACAAAGGTTTCATATTACACATTAAAGTTGTCCTTCTTCGAAACCAAATCTGTTTTTCTTATATAAATGAATGATTAAACATATATCTGCTCTTACATTGTTGAGTTGATTTTCAATGCAGATTATACATAAAAATTTCATCAACACCATTTTGTTAGATAAAATGTATTGTATCTAGTCAATTAAATCTGCTTTATGAGAAGACAAGAGGACAACATATGAAATGTCTAAACCAGAATTTCATAGTTGTAGAATTTGCACTCAGTCTACCTGACTTGTTATCTTCTTTTCTTTATATAGAAATATTTGGACGTAATGACCACTTAAGTAATTGTAAGGACATTGTGAAGAAATTTAAATGAGTCTGAAGAAAAAACAATAACGGGCAATACTTAATGTAATGTTTTATGGAGAAAAAGCTCTTTACGATTCATACAAACATATTTTGCCAGATTTTAGGCTCTCAATATCAAGTAGTGTTCATAGATTGTAGAAATGAATGCATGTTCGGACTTCTTGTAATAGTTTTATAATTATCACGAGTCCTTTACGTTAGTGCAAATACTGTTTTCCTTGTATACGATTGTAAAACTACTATGTTTTTTAATCATTTTAGTTTGAATATACCACTCGTGGACGATACAAATATATTTGTTTCTTATTTTGACTTTTTCTATTCGTTAGATCATTCCAGAATTTTTTGATTGGATTCACTGTTATTATCACAAGGTAAAAGCCATAAATTCCTTCTGCTAAACAACAAACAATAGTATGTCTTCAACAAAACATTAATCACCTGTTCACAAAATATTAACTGTTAAAATATTTGAACTTCCACATAAATAAAATAAATAAATTCTATCTTATTATTGTGCCACACTGCACAGTTCGTGTAATCCCTAGTTCAATTCATCTTACATATCTAAATATAGAATAATTTATTTTTAGAAAACACCACCCATTATGAAGATGATTCATACATTGTAACTCAATTTCAGATGTACAGACTAATTTAAGATAAGTTTATTGTGTATTTACTGGAAGGGACATTTATTATGTTTTTGAATTTCTAAGTTTCAAGTTGACATTGACACATTCCAACTAAGAGGTGAGCAATGTGAAGTTAGAAGAGAGATATATCGAGTTTTAAATGACGAATGTTAACAACAGAATTTCTCTACCCGTCATTCGTACACATGAGTTACTTTTTCATACTCGTATTTCTGTCGTATTTTCGAATATAGATATAGGAAGATATTGTACGAGTGCCAATGACAGAAAGTTCTTAATAATAGGCATAAATCGGGGATAAAGCCACTAACATATTAGATGGAAAATTTACTGGTAGATAATGTCTTATGAGGAATATACAAGTATTAGACATTTGCGGAAACTATGTCTATACCTAAGGTTACACTTTTGACTTACGATTACAGGTGACAAAAACAAGGGGTCATCTCAAAATACAAAATCAAACTAACAATACATATACAAAATAGCAAATGATGCCTTCTATAATGAAAAGAAGAAGATATAAGCAACACGTTTAAGTTCATGTGTTCGAGGCGCTTTTCAGGATTTACCATCAAGACCGCACAAAGCCGAATACTTGAAGACACTGAATTATAAGGACCGAATGTGTAGATAGATGTATGATATATATAAATATATATATTATCAGCAGGAGAAATAAACTTTCCTCATGAAACAGGATACCTTTTGTATGCAATGGTTAGTATACGAAAACCAGCAAAAATATTGTTCAAATGAAACTCTACTGCATGATTACAACTTTGTATCTGCAACTGTTGCGTTGCCGACTAAAATAAATTGTGATTTTTTAACATTTTTTTCTCGCCTGCTACAGTTTTGATTTTTTTTATCCCTAACATTCAATTAAAAAGATATGCGTATAAACTATGTGTTGAAATGAACAACGTCGCAGTGAGAGATCACGGGCTGTTCCGGGGGTTGGAACACTACTTTTCTTGCCGGTCAATGCTTTTGATTAGGGAAATTTGGTCCCCCCTCCTTTATCATGGGTTAGAATCCTCTTTGGAAAATGGCTGAATCGACCCCTGCGTCGTCAGTGCACTCAATATTACAATTCCATGAAAATAGTACCAATCTTGGAACAGGGGTTAAATTTAGCTCATGTTTCGAGCATACAAGTTCCACCTAATATGTTCATGGAGGATAATTATCGACACCGCGAAAAAAAGCTATATGAGTACAGCTATTTCACATTTCAACTGAGTCTGGTGAACAGTCTAAAATTTATTTCCGACACAGAAACGTTCGTCGATAACTGTTTTTTTTTTTTTTTTTTTTTTTCTCCAATAGTTTTGATTTTTTTTTCTATTGAAACCAAAAACATAGGCAAAAGTGTTTGTCCTATTCAGGAACAAAAAAGATTTCGAAATTATACCGAACGGCAAGTGAAATTTCATAAGGAATAAATAGCTCAAAAACACCCGTCCGCTGTATTTCCTCATTCTCTTTTTAAAAACCAAAATAAAAGAGAGAAAGTATGTCCTAGCATAAACATGCTAACATGTTCCATGGCTGATTGCACCTTTCTCAAACATACACAAGGTATTGCGGACTTTTTTCAGCAATTGTCGATATTTTGTGTGTCTCATTTTAAATTTATTTCTAAAATAATGTTCGTTCATTCTATCATACTTCGTACAATTGCAGCATTTTCAACCTTGGATAACACAGTATAACATAACTAATGTTAACACATTGCTGCAATTATATTTGAAAAAAAACATTGTTCAACTACAGAAAAACATCCTATCGTTACATTGTTTTGTATCGACGGTTTATTTTTACACTTTGAGAAAGCTCAAGATTTAAATGCTACCTGTAAGTGTAATTGTAATCCTAATTGTAGGTGTATGACAGTTTCCGCAAATGTCTACTAGTAGTCGCAAGCATTATGTTAAACGTTTATTCATGTTGATGACTACTCAGAAGGGAATAAATGTCATACATATGAATACAATAACTCTTACACTTTAATATTAAGTATATAGGTATATGAATTCGAAAAAAAAATGGAAATCAGAACATTAAAAAAATAACTCGTGTTAACTGTATTCAATTTTGGCGTTAATCGTTTTAAGAGATTTCTGTGTAGAAATATATAAACTTAAAAATATCTATCTTTTAATAAAATACCCGACACTTTTAAATAAGATAATATGTTTATAAATTATTTTATGACTTTATGGTCAATAAAATTGCCCTAAACTTGACAGTTACAGTCTGACAAAGTCGATACCAATAAAAAGAATTCAGTTACAACGTGTAACCTATATTACAAAAAAAAAAAATAAACTGTTTGAATAAACAGTAGTATACCGCTGTTCACTTAACACGGCAATAAAAAAAATGTAACATCTATATTTTCTAACCCCACACGTATTTGAAAAAAAGTAACTTCAATGATGAATATATCTGGATAAATAAAACAGTCATATTCAAACTTTGTCGACGGGTATCACGATCTGACAACGAAGGCAGTTAATCCCTAAAACATCTCACAACAAGTAACTAAGTTCAATTGGCGACACATTGTGTAGTTCATTATTTCAAGATATTCGTAGAGTAAAATGAATAAGGAATCAAATGATCATTTATTTGAATTATCTAAAAGGAAATGTATAACTTATGATTTGGAGATAACAGGGGTTCGGCAATTTCCAAGTTTACAAAAGGACTGCTCTGCGACATCCACCGACCAAACGGCAAACTTCAGACTTATTATTAAGCACTTTCCAAAATGCATTCATATGTAGACATTTTCGTAAACATTTATTTACACTTTGGCAACACAGTTTTGTGACGGGATGTACGTCATCATATGAGCGACTACTGTGCATCTTTAATATCAAAATACATTGTAATAAAAATTCAGAATTCTTACCAAAGAGATCTTCGCCTAAAAAATCAAATATGATCAGCAACATTGTTTTTTTCATTTTTTCCTGATTTTAATAACTCTGTTTTATACAAGAAAACCTGTTCCAAAATGAACGACAAAAGAATCTGTTTTTGTACCCTATTTTTAACTTTTAAGAGTCTAGTTGTCCTTGTCACGTTTATATGCATGATATGGTTCTTATATTTATTTCCAACCTTGGTCAAAATGCCTTGGTCTGAAGTTTCAGTGGTCGTTTTAAAAAAAAAAAAGAATAATAGTTTTTTTAATGAAGGGAATAACTCATTACTTTTCATCAATTTTATTACACACTTCAGGATTTAAGGCAGAAATATTCCATCTACAAATGGTGACTCTCTGTTAGAATTCCATAATAAATGTCATGTAAAAACATGGAATCAATATACATGTACATCAATAATGATGTTAAAAGAAGCTACATTATTGATACAAAAATTGTTAATTGGATCTAAATGCACAGTGCAATTATAACAAGCAGTTGTAATGTATACCACTACTGTCATTTTAAGTAGAGTTGTTTTTGGGTAAAGGTAGATAACTCAATTCAAAATATAAGTTAAAAATGCATTCTTATACATTTGTTTAGTACAAACTATTTTTTTGTATAGACGTCTTAATAAAAACACGCGGAATGTTCTTTAAAAACAGATCTAAAAACATCAAGCATTTCCACGGGCTTGAAATGTAAAATGTACTTTACAATTATGATGCGTTTATTGTAGGGATGTCATCATGGTAAAAATGTACTAATCGAGTTATATTTACCAAGCTAAACTCGAGTACTCGCTTGGTAAATCATTTACAAAATAGAAACACAAAGTTATACCCATTGTTTGTAGTGTTTGTCTTTGTCTAATGAACTTAAAGCGCTCAACATTGTGTCAAAGGACTAAATAATAGTCCAAGGAATTGTGTACCTTAGTAAAAATCTTATTTACTGCATGTGCTAATTATATAAACTAGCAATCTATGCCTGGGATAAGCTCGAAATCGCCCCGAGTACAAAAACAATTGGGCATACCAGAGACTATCAAAGAAGCAGTTTTATCAGCTTAATTGAAGAGTAATAAAAATAATGAACATGGGATGGGGTTTGATTGCGAAATGAGATCACTTTTCATCTAAGACCAACGGAGGATGATGTGAACAACTAAAGGTCACCATGTATTCTTCAACAATAATCATTTGGTTCTGTAGTTGATGAAATAGTAAAAAATTGGTAAACATAAGAGTACCTTGTACACTTCATTTAAAGTTATATTATAAAACGGTTAACCGGGAAATAATTTAGTATTTAATCACTGAACCAGTGGATTATTAATTTTTCGGAACTCTAAGGCTTGTTGTCTTAGATTCTTGGTAGTAATTAATGTCACCTCCTTCAATAGTTTTACCGCCGCCATCATTATTTGGTTGGCCTCAATGAATTATCTGTCTAATATTTTCTTGTAATGCAATTTTACAATTTCACATTTGGATATAACACAATAAAAGTAATGTAATGTAGAACAAAAAAGAAAAAAAAAATATCTATAGAAAAACTATTACCCAAACAACAATATTTGGAATCGTCAAAGAAAACATTTAATGATCAACAAAGGGGTGTTTTATTATGGGTGCGGAGTAATACTGATTTCAACTACATAAGGGGAGAAAAATCCTATAAAGTGTGATTGAAACATTTCGACTTATTATAAATGGATTGAAGTTGCGCATTATCGTGAACAATTTAATAGGCAAACACATCATAGAATTACCTGTTACTGTTTCTTTTGTATAGAGATACAAAGCAAAATTAAGAACATGACCTTGACCTCAATTTCCTCCAAATTGACCAAGTACTCCATATCAAAAGAATTTAGGTCTCTAAGAATTATAATGTATTAATCTATTTAACGTATGACTTATGTTAAATTTTCAAAAGTAAAATAACTCCCATAAGATGCAATCGAATCACTTCGATTAAATTTAGCAAAACATCCTCTGGAGTAGATGAACAATTGGTGAAATGAGTTCAAACACAATGCAATTGAGAAGAAGAATAAATGTGTATATACAACTTTAAGTTACGTTAAAAAAAAAATTATATATACAGGATTTATTCTTTATTCATTTTATGACCTTTTGTTGTATATCCATCGTTTAAAACTTATCATGTATCATCGAAAGACACTAAGACCTCTTTATTTACTTGATACTCTTTCAACATATCATCGACACTCATTTCCCAAAATTTATATCACGATTATATAATTGAAGTACATTCTCCTATGTGTGCCCTGTCATTCTCCAAATTTAAGGACAGCTTTTATACTCAAAGTCGTAATGAGAATCATATATAAAGTATTTATAGATTTGTTCCTAAAATTGTGTATGCGTTAATTTTCGAGTGCCATACAATTTTTCTTTTAAACCAAATTGTCATGAACAATATCGAAGTATACTCGATTCCTTGTGCAAAATCTGTATCTTGTTCATGTTTCTTTATAAGGATTTAGTTCAGACAGACGTTTTCGATGTATAAATCTTTTGAATTGATTTAAAAGAACACCTATCAAGGTCATACACAAAACGTGAGATAAAACCGTGAACCCCCAAAGCATCGGATTTAGTTGCGTCACGAAAGGGGAAAGTTGACAATTTAAAAGCTGAAATCGTCATGTTAGTCAGAGACTCTAGATCTAGTTTGGAGTCGTCCATTTGTGCCAATATTGAAAGAAAGATCAACATACTAGTAGTTATGAAACAGACATTATAGTTTAGTAGTATCCACAATTTAAAGTCCATTGAGATGTACGGAATTCAAGCACTGTGTAATATTAAGATTATTGAATGACATGTTATTATCCATTTATCTGATAATCAATTTCCTTTCTCATTTATATAGTTATGTACGAATTCTGATTAATATGAGTATAAAAACCAATCAGGCAGGTATGACTTGATCACATACCCTTATTTAACGTTTGTACTAATGTTTCTGATGTTTAGTCTAATCATTTTCGTTGCCCTTATAGGTTTTGCCTCTTTCGCCATGTCTTTTTTCTGTCATTCTGAAACGATCAGTCGTACGCACATTTGTTTCTGAACACGTTCACATATGGAGCTATTTTGTAGTATGTGAGTCTACTGTAATAATTTATAGATCGAGTTTTACATTTTGGTTACGCTCCCGCGACTTTTACAAAATTATGGGCGATACGGACTTTTGTCTAAACATCTACATATATTAATAAAAATAATAACAGGCTTCCAAGAGGGCAACCTTCCACTGAATCATCCAGTTCTACATCCGCTTTGTAATGTCATATTATTCTTTTGATCATTCCGTCGCGAATTGGTATAATGTCATTATTGTCAGAATATTGTTTTCTAACTTGCCAATGGATAATTTTCATAATGACCAGGAGTTGCTTAACATTCGGTTTTATATCTGGTATTTCTACAGGTATGCTATCTTAATTATTTTCTAAAACCATTTGACCGTTTTATTTCCCATATAAGGTTTTAAATTATTATTGTGGAATATTACTGCTGTGGGGCTTAGGGTGTTAACTTGTCACATTTTCATCTACGACTACCCACGGCCCAGAGCATTGTGGGACAACTTTTAGTTTTAGACCTCATATATTCTTGTTCTGAATTCTAAATCTCTTGTCTAATAATTGTGAAGTTTTTCATTGGTGTTTGCTTAGGAAATGAGCTCCTTCGTCCAACCAACTAAGTTCTTGGCATATGTAGATGTGCATTTTGGTATCCATGGTTTATGCAATACATATAATACATAGTATAACGGTTTTATTACTAATAGTGATCCTAATAGAGTCGTTCGAGATCATATACATCAGGATGTAATGTTAATTGAAAATATTACGCAACATTTTAGACATTCATTCGTTTGAACAATTTTAAAACTTCGTTTTTTTTTAATATAATACTGTAACAATGTTATTTCTATGATTTAAAAAACAAAAACGAACAATATGCAGATATCATAATCATTTGGCAGATCTGGTGGTAAAACAACGAATAACGAGTGTATTACATTTTATATGAACATTAAAAAATATATTTTATATATTCTATATTAAACTCGCTTCAATTATCATTGCGTACTTTTTATCAGAACTTTGTGTCTTTAAAAGTCTTTTTGTTCGTTGTCCATTTTTGTGTTATTTTTTAAATTCAATGTTATCCGTCAGACCTTTTTAATTTATTTTATAGTTTGTTTCTACGGTGTGAAGCGTTACAGATATTTGAGGGGTGGGCAGCCGCCAATAATTTACCCCGGCACATTTTGTAGTTGCTTGTCCTTAGTCAGGAGTTTTGTGATAGTTTGCGGTTGTCGTTGGTCGGTATCGGTCATATTTAGTTATTGCTTATTGCTTGTACATTTATCAAGTAGAGTGTTTTTTCGTATTTTAATACTGTAAGAGTTTTGCTCGTTTTCGATATCCGTATGCTGACATAAATGCAGGCCGTGTGATTCGCTGGTTGAACCCATCTTATCCGTCCCTACCTTTAAATGCATGCCAATTGCGCCCATAACCTTTCCCTTTCTCCTTTGCCAGTGCCTTCATTTACAGTTGCTATTACCTATGTCATGTAGTCTATGGTGAATAGTTGTCTCATTAGGACACTTACCCCATCTTCTTTTAATTTTATGCATTGTCATTCAGTGTAAATGTACACAAAACAATAAGTGTGTATATATTTTTTTGACATTTTAACATAATGTTTGGTTCGGCTATGATATGCGATAACAGATTATGGCAGAATAATATGAAACTCAAATTTTTTTTTTTTTTTATTGCAATGAATACTGTAAGACTGTGATGACATACATTTTAAACACTATAGGAAAGTAACATAATCAATGAAATTTAATCTTTTTTATTTCTTTGTATAACAAAAGTTATCCCACACTGTAATAATTGTGTGGGCTTTGTCTGTACAGTTATTTACTAGTATATGATTGTCAAATGAAAGTTAAGTCTTCCTGGTTTGACATCAGTGTAGCCTTTGATTGGTCGAAAAAGAAGTCGAAACTAGTAAGATTTTCCCTTTGCTTCGAGTTATTTTAAGTTTGCATCGGTGTCACGCGGTTGTTAAGGCTCTTTTGTGTTGCTTTGTTGTTTTTTTCTATTTAAAAATGTTACCAATTATCTTATATATATCGCCGACAGATCACTATCATTGCAATGAATATACTTTAGGATAAGAAGGTTATAATAGCAGAATAATTGATATTGTTTTAAAGATGTAATGGTTTCTTAAACAAATTAACCAATCCTATGTGTATGTTTACTAGTATTAGAAAATAATTTAATTTTGGATGTAACGCGTCTACTGATTTGCTGACGTCGTTTCGTGCATCAGCTCATAGACATAATTTTGTCATGTGTCAATGACGTCATCAACGCTTTATCTTGGTTTACTCCAATTAAAAAATGGAATTTAGAAATAAATTATAAGAAATGACTGATTATTCGAAATAATATAAAACAATATGGTGCACACTTTAGAATAACCCGCTACAGATTACAAGACAAAAAATATTATTTAAGAATATGAGGGTTCAGATTGGTTAGTTTTGGGGTGGGCCTACATCTTGTCATTGCACTTCTAATAGTTTTTCACAAATGTGACCTACCGTATAATTATGTATGTAATTATGTTTTTAATGTTTTGTTCTTTACATGAAATGATATGAGAAAAATTCATAGACAGAAAACAAAACCCCGGGAGTAGTGACGCATCTTCCTGCGGACTATAACATATCGAACTGCAATGTGAACAGTATCGGTAGGTCATGTACGAAGCACGTATCAAAGGCATACTGAAATCAAATAAACATGTTCTGGCTTTGATATGCATTTTGTATTTGTCAAAAGATGGTTAACACCTATCAAATCATTTATCCAGTACAGTCTCGTAAAAAGAGAGGCTTATTGTTAGAAGTAAATTTACAACGTTATACTACTGAAGTAGGAATAAGATATGATATATGTTAAGGTGTGTTAAGGCGCTTCCTTTTTATTAATTAAACAGTGTAAAACAAATGCAGATATTTCATCTTATATGTGTTTATAAACTATACCGAGTGACCTACGTATATAGATGATCTTTGAAACACCAGGTTTTGTAATATATTATGTTTTATAAATTTTTATACCGTTTTCAAGAAAAAATAAATGTATCTCTGATAAATGTCAATACGTTATAGAAAGAGCTCGAAAAAAAGTATTATGAATTTAAGAATTGTAGATTACATTTTAAATAGAAAAATTATGAGCTAAGAGATCAGAATAGTTTGTTCCAAGAATTACTGGTATTTCGAGATTTCATATACAGCATTGAAAAAGACCTATTGCATAACGTTGTAATAGTAATGAACTTACTGGAATCCCATTTAAATAGGATTTAAGGAGCGATAAAGGTAATAAATATATATATATATATATATATATATGTTCTTCATTATTATCATTATTAATATTGTATTTAAAGTGCTTTGATGTCAATGATACATTAGACGAGATTATTAATTGTGTAACTATTTGTTTCCGGGGGAATTCCTATGAGACTCATTTCACCTGTTAGTGAGTATTACTGTTTGCCCTTTTTTAATTTTGTCTATCCGAGTTTTAAGTTTGACAACACACGCGTCTGTCGTATACTATTGTAGTATTGGTATGATTTTAGTTGGAAATGGTGTTTCTATCTACAAGACACTTAGCATATACAAGTAGATGTCGTATTATTGTAACGTTCCGGGGTTTTCTTGTCAGGATATACACCCGTAGTTACCTTTGTGGGTCTCCGGTGAAGGAAGTAATAATAAAAATCATTATGGAAGTTCGTTAATTGTATTATTTCTATTTAAACAATACATCAAATACAGTGGTTCATGAAACAAAATACGTTAATAATATAATAAGCAATACGGCAAGGTGCTTACTTGCACCAAGTTTAATAAAACAATTTCTCGGTGGAAGAAGATCTACTTGGTGCACGGCATTCAAATGCTCAGCGTACTCGGTGTATGCAAATCTACTTGGTGCACTGCATCTATAAACTCTCACCTAGCAACTTTACTTGGTGCTGCAAATCTACTTGGTGCACTGCATCATCACCAAATGCTCTTACTTGATGCAGCAAATTCTAGAGAGACTGCTAACTGCATGGAGGTTTTTCGATAGAAGCTCAACGTAGCAACATGCGTTCTGTATGTTATACAACGTGTGACGTAATACACAAATTATTCGTAAACAAGAGCATGTAACGTTAAATTTGGCGCGTTATACTGAAACTAAGTATAAACAAATCCAAAATGAACAATAACATATATAAATAAAGTCGATATATAGATTTAAAGAAGTCAGTATTTAATATAAGGTCAAAGTAAGCTTCTGTAAAATACGAATCAGAAAACAACAACGGATATCTGTGTGTATCAAGTGTGAAACGGAGATCACAGTTCAAATATCAGCTTTCAAATCACCGGGGCGAAACATTATTGCCAATGAACGACTCGCCACAAGAGACCAAATGACACAGAAATTAACAGCTATGGGTCACTGGTTGAGAATCAACAGTCATCCTGTTTCAAGTGGATTATCTGCATCTACTACTTACCTGTGATTCCGGCGAACCTAATGTTTGATTTCTATGAGAAGGAGTAACTGGCATCACAGTTCACCTAAACACAGCAATTTGGTAACTTTTACAAATAGAAATAAATTACTATGTACAAATGACTTTGGAAGTAGAAAGTTGCTTTAAAATTAAGATTTTAAGTTTTGATATGTCTTTGTTTTTAATTGCAATTACGTTTTTATTTAAATCCGGACATATAAACATTCGTGTAAAACCAGGATAATAAAAAAGCTGAAAAGTATGAGTACTAGTTATCAGTCTGGATTATAACCAGGCTATTGAATAATGCCAATGCTAGGTCAATCTTTAAAGACCAAAATGTTGCAAAACATGTTGTTGTCCCCGAAAATGAAGCCCTTTTATAACAACATCGTTTTTCGGTGTAAATCTCATGCTTATTAAATGAACTAGGTATTGACAATCCACTTGGAAACTCAACATATACCCTCACGACACTTCGTCCCCGAGGGTATCACCAGCAAAGTAGTCAGCACTTCGGTGTTGAAATGAATATCAATTGTATGGTCATTTTTATAAATTTCCAGTTACAAAACTTAGAATTTTCGAAAACCTAAGGATTTTATTATCAAAGGAATAGATAATCTTAGTCGTAATTGGCACAACATTTTGGAATTTTGGGTCCTGAATGCTCTTCAACTTTTTTGGGTTCATTTTGATCTGACCGTCACTGATGAGTCTTATGTAGACGAAACGCGCGTCTGGCGTACTAAATTATAGTCCTGGTACCTTAGATAACTATTTACCAAAGAGGAAAACCTGGAAAGTCATAGGTATGTTCTAATTTAAAAAAAGATGTGGTGTGATTACCACTGAGACAACTCTCCACAAGAGACCAAATGACACAGACATTAACAACTATAGCTCACCGTACGGCTTCAACAATGAGCAAAGCCCATATCGCACAGTCAGCTATAAAAGGCCCCGAAATGACAATGTAAAACAATTTAAACAAGAAAACTAACGGCCTATTTTATGTACAAAAAATGTCTCCTGACTCTAGAACAGACACATTCATGCATACATACATGTAAAGTGGCAGGGTTAAACATGTTAGCGGGATCCCAACCCTACCCTAACCTTGGGCAGTGATGTAACTTTGTTCCTTTTAAATGTCAACAAAAGATAAAGATCTAGATCTTCCATCACTGTATTTGATATCTACACTACAAAAGCGTCCTTACAAACAACGGTATATTGCTGGGTCTTCCAAGTGCTTCACGAAACCTCTTTCCTAATTATTAAACTTTATTTATCAGCAATCAAAGCCGGGATTCAAAGTTATTGTTAAACTGCGTGTTGTAGAGGTTGCGTAAATCAGATGTGGATACTAAAAAAAATCAAAGATCTTTTACAGTACATTCAATCTAAGACTCTTTCACCTTGCAATAATATTATAAAAATATGACTTTTCTGCACTAATCCCTATTTCAAACTAAAAGACACATTTAAAGAGTGGGTATTGATTTGTTTCATAAAAAATATGACAACGTAGGTACACGTATCTTGACATGGGAAGGGATAAATCCTACTTTGTAAAGAGTCACTCTGATTCAAACAAAAAAATATCTTAAGCTGACATTATCAAGATGCTTGATTTCTTGATCGACAACATATTTTTTAAGCTTGTTTCTTAATTATTTTGAAACTGACTTCATACAGGAACTTCTTAGGAAGAAAGATAAGAAGTTAATAATATCCTTTAACTACACTTTCCGCTATATAGATGATGTTCTATCACTAAATAATTCAAATTTTGGTGACTATGTTAGACGCATATATCCCTTCGAACTTGATATAAAGGATACAACATAAACAGTTAAATCTGCCTCATATCGTGACTTACATCTAGAAATTGACAATGAAGGTCGGTTGAAAACAAAACTTTTCGACAAAAGATGATTTCAGCTTCTCAATTTTCTCAATTGTGAACTTTTCGTTTCTATGTAGCAATACTCAAGCAGCGCCTGCATACGGCGTATATATCTTACAATTGATACGATATTCCCGGGTTTGTATTTCCAATATTGATTTTCTTGATAGAGGGTTGTTGCTCACAAGGAAGCTATCAAATCAAGAGGTCCAATGGTAAATTTGAAATCATCGCTCCGTCAATTTTACGGACGCTATCAGTTGGTTTACCGTTAGGGAATGTTACACATATGATATCAAATATGTTTGTTATGTCGTAACTAAAACCCCATTCCCTTTTGACGACTGTAAAGTACCGAATTCAACTATTTACCGGCTTTGTAAAACATGAACAACAAGACGGGTACAATATGTGTTTCCTTTCCGGTGCACCTGATATCACCCCCAATTCTTGGTGGGTTTCATGTTGCTTATAGTCTATAGTTTTTTTTATGTTGTAACTTGTGTACTATTAATTGTCTGTTTGCTTTTTCTCTTTTTTAACCATGGCATTGTCAGTTTTTTTTATCTTTGAGTTTGACTGTCCCTCTTGTATCTTTGATTATAACTTGAAATAAATCTCCAATAATTTTATCATAGATTTAATTTACTGATAAAAACGGTTGGTACAAAAAAAGGCAGAATGCTTTTCGTAAAATGAAGCGAGGACATGTATAATATTTTTGCGCCGATTTATAGTTCACCAAATAACAAAGAATTTGTTTCCAGAATTGCAGATAGAATGTCATATTATGTTTCAACAGAATTATGTTAATGAAGGTGAAATAGGAAAAAAATGCAAAGACGTCGAATTTTTCTGAACAAATTTTCCCGCAATTCAACTTTACATCCTGCGTTTTTTTAAACGAGCATATGTGCTGTAAAATTATACCTTGTATAGACACATGTGCTTACTGTATCTATTTTACTAAATCGACTTGACACTCTTGTGAATAAAGATGAAAAAATTACCATAGAAATTTGATTATTTATAGGTGTAATACCACCATTGAATTTCCCCTATTACTCTATATTAAATTTGTTTCAAATAAAGACATACTTGGCATGAGTAAAGTATTATCCTGTTCAGTACTATAGAAAAAAAAATTCACATAACATTTCATTGCATATAAGAACATAACCATCACTGGAAGTTACCCAATCAAATTTCTCCCCTTATTTAACCTGTGTACAAGATTTAGGAACCATGTAACCTCAAGTTTGATAAATATTCTATAGAAACCCCCAAAAAAAAATTAATTGTGCTTTGAAATCCTCAGGACATATGTTTATGACACAGAAATATTTTACTACAATAAAATGTAGGATTAATTACCTACAACGATCAAATTCAAGGGAATATTTTTGTCTACCTATATTCGTATACAACCGGATCTGACGTACTATGATTTGGTAGTATTACACCTTAAGAAGACAGTATTGTTTAATAAACTGAACGTGATTTTTTTCTTGTGTAATTTTGGTTATTTTAAGCATTCCTGTCAAGTTTTGTCGTAATCAGTTAAATAGTTTGAGAAAAATCTAGTATAACGAAAGACGACATCTACAGCGTTTCAAGCAAAATTTCTTCGTCAAATCCAAACCAAGCCGCATTAAGATAGAATATAGTGTTGACCAATAAATGATTAAATATTTATCTCATCTGATTACAAACAGTTAAATATAATACACAAGATGATTTTAGGAAGATAAATACTACTAATGGACCTCTTTGTTTTCTTTATAAGGTCTCTTTTGGTCAGTTTACACCTCTAATTTCCTGAAGAAATTCAACTTTTTAGACCCATATATGAAAATAATGGGGAAATTTTCTCTCATTTATGATAAAAATGTTCAAAGAAATGAGTAATTGAAGTATCCAAGCAGAATGAAGTTTTTAATATTAGTCCTTAGGCCACACCAATTTTAATTTCTTGTTCTACGGATTTTTGGACTCCAAAATTTGGGGCGAGCGAGCGATTTGAAAATTTTAATAAAAAAATAATTAATTTGCAAATTTTTGAGGCGAAGCTTGAAAAGTAAAGGCGAGCGATTATAATTTTTTTTTGTAAACATAAAATAATAGGTTTTGACAATATTAAAACTTGATTTATCACTTGTACTTTGAATTTCTTTAATTTCTGAAGTATTTTTTCCCTGTTCACCAAGAAATAATTAAATCTGGTCTATGTATGTGTGACTGACAATGAGACAATTCTCCATCCAAATCATAATCAGTTTGGGGGCAACCCCTTAATGTTATAAATATCCCTTTTACATGTTTTATGAGGGATCAATATAAGTTATAATATATTTGTTTGTACACAAGGGCTCATATTTCCTCATAGAACTATATATCTATCTGGTATTAAATGGTCAAAACATGTCCAAGAATTTAGTAATATTCCTGGACTTTAACCATGTTAACAGAATTTACTTTAACAGTTTAATATTATTCAAAATAAGTGGACCCGTCTTTAAGAAAAATTTGTTTAAAATATGATGTAACTCTCCTCTTTTTGAGTACAAAATTCTAAGTGTTCAAAGGTTTTGTATAGAAGAACTATACAAATCCTTGGTATTTCTATTTTCTTTTCTACATCAGTAAAATGACACCTTGTCTGAGGGAGGGTTGTTCTCAACCTGATAATATCAAACACAGGTCAAAGTACGGCATTTTACACAGGGCTTTGATACAGACCAAACAGCAAGCTATAAAGGACCCCAAAATTATTAGCGTACACAATTCGAACAGGAAAACCAACGATCTAATTTATATATCCAAACGGGATAATACCAATGAACAACATCAACAAACGATAACTGCTGAACGACATGCTCCTGAGTCAATCAGTACAGGTGCATAAACATGCAGCGGCTATGGATAGTTTTGTTTCGCCAGCATACAATATAATTGCAGTTGAAGGCAAATCCTTTAGAAGTTCTTTGTACTTTATTCTAGCAACGATCATTTTTTTATAGGGAATATAAGTAAGGGGGAAAAAAGAGAGAGAGCCAGTTTTGCATTCTTTAATAGAAAGTTCAATACACTGTATAATCTTTGATTGGATTCTAATTGCCAACTGATTATATAAGGTAATTCAATTAAATGTATTTGATGTCTCAGGTGTGAAAACTTAAATGACATGATTATTGGCTTGATTGGTGATAACGACAGGTGTCAAAATTTGATAGTAATCTAATTAAATATCAGGTCTTCGAGTGTTCTGGTAAACTTGCTCAAGTCAACATTTTGGGCTCAATGGTTTTTTTTTTTATTATAAAGTATATATTTTTGTATAATATATTTATTTATCGCACATATTCCTTAATTTTATGGACAGATTTTGTAAAATAAAATAGATATTTTGTGTCGACCAGTTCAATATATTTAAAGCATATATCCATATATCGACAAATGTGAATTCCGTCCGGTCAACTTATTTTGAGGAAAAACATTTTTATTTACTATAAAGTTTATATTTTTGTATAACTTATTCATAGATCTCCGTGTTTCCTTAATTTCATGGACACATATGTTAAAACAAAAGAGACATTAACATCTGTGCTGATCATTTCAATATATTTAAAGCATATATATCGGCGAATGTGAATTCCGTCCGGTCAAATTATTTTAAGAAAAACAATTTTATTTACTTTAAAGTTTATATTTTAGATCTCGTAGATTTCTTAGTTTCATGTAAAAATATTAAAAAAAAACTAATAAGATATTAACACTTTCTTCGATCAGTTCAATTTAATTAACGAGTACATCGGCGAATGCGAACACCGTCCGGTCAACTTTTTTTGGAGAAAAACATTTTTTTTTACATTAAAGTTTATATTTTCGTATTCAATATTTATTATTTTCACAGATTCCTGAATTTCATAGGCAAATATTGTAAAACAAAAGACATATTAACACTTATTATCGAGGAGTTGAATATATGTATAGCGTATATCGGCGAGTGTGAATACCGTCCGGTCAACTTTATTTGCCCAAAAATATTTTGTTTTCACTTTTTTATTTGATTTTCATAAATTGTATTATAATATCTTTAAGGTCTACAAAAATTCGACAAATCCACCGAATAACAAAAAAGTTATGACTATTTGTATCTCGTCCGGTCAACCGTCCTGTCACTATCCGGGCAATCGTCCTGTCATTAGTGCTTCCCGGGAAAGAAACCAATTTTTTGTTCTTCACGGAAATACCCGCTGTTATAACTTTTTATCGGAGCACTCCAGGTTTCATGCTGAAACAAATATTCTCACAGATATTTACACAGTGTGGTGGGGTGCTTTTATGTTTAAAATCGTTATATACAGGTTAAACTGTGATAAATTTAACAAATGTTGATATCTTTTTATAATATTTACAACAACAAAAAACGGTGCAGGAAATGGACATGATTACAATTCCGGATGCGGGAAGCGGGAATATAAAAAAAATAAAAAAATTCTGTTTTGAAAAAAATAGGTGCGGGCGGGTCCGTCGAACAAGGGATCAAATTGATGTGGCCTTACAGAAAAATTAAATATACGCCGCTTTCTAGAGGGGATCATAAAAGGCTTCTCTTTTAAAGAATAATTTGTTGTTACTGCATTAAAAATAATTTCATTTACTTATAACTATATATTCATTAAAGTATTTCCTAGGAAAATGTTCTATCATAGCAGAATGTAAGTAATGAGGAGAAAAAGCTCCCTAAAACATTAGTATGGCTTGTTCTGTCAACTGAATATTCATGGTAGAGTCCTATTTCAAGGAAATATTCTGATAAAATGTGTTTTTGGAGACTCAATCCACTCAGAATGTCTCATTTTTTGTAATATTTAAATAGCAAAAAAAAAAATTTACACATGAGAGTACTCACAAGGTCAAAGGTGCATGTACAGCTTCCAATAATAAGTGTAATACCACCATTGAATTTCCCCTATTAGTCTTTGATAAATTTGCACTTTTCCAAAAGATGTGCAGAATTTATCTTTGTTTCAAATAAAGAAATACTTGGCATGAGTTAAGTTTTATACTGTCCAGTACTATAGAAAAAAAATTTCATAACATTTTCTTGCATATAAGAAAATAACAATCACTGGAAGTTAACCAATCAAATTTATCCCCTTATTTAACCTGTATACAAGATTCAGGAACCATGTAACCTCAAGTTTACAAAATATTCTATAGAAACCCAAAATAAAAAAAAAACAATGGTGCTTTGAAATACCCAAGACATATGTTTTTTGACACAGAAATATTTTACTACAATGTACCATGATTTGGTGGTATAACACCTATAAACCACTTGGTCGTTGCCACTGCTGGTGGATCCTCGTCCCCGAGGTAATCACCAACACATTTTTATAAAATGTTCTGTTTGCAAAAGTTTTCGAAATACTAGAGATTTTCCTATCCCAGGCATGGATTACCATAGCTGTATTAGGCAAGACTTTTTGGAAATAAGGGTCCCCAATATTCTTCAACTTTCTACTTGTTTGCCTTCCTAACTGTTTGATCTGAACATCATTGATACATGTAAGTCTTATGTAAACGAAACGCGCGCCTGACGTATCAATTTATACGCCTGGTACATTTGATAATTATTGTATCTCAAATCTATGTCATATATGCAGTAGACTTACATTAGACTTGAGTATTTAAAACTGTTTAAAAAGTACATCAAATATACTGAACTAATGTTTCTTACAATGCAACAACTGATGTGCAACCACATTGTAGAGATAAGATTATTCGAACTTTATTAGCATTACAATACCGTGTTAAACCAAATTTTGCAAATAAATTGTACCAACTGCAGGCCAATGTATTATACTTCCTGAAATGTAGATGTACGCCCTTCCCTTTTCATTGAAGTTCGCTACTCATTTTCACAATAAATAGCTTTTTATAAACTAGTATATATTGATAGGGGATTATTTAAGGAATCAAAAAATCAAAAAATATATAGAGGTCAATCTGTTAGTTTTTTCGAGATATTTGCCATTGAAATTTTGGCGGGAAAATGTTTTCTCTTGACTTTTCATAGCTTTATCATTGACAAGTTAAAGTTTTCAAAAAAATTTGAAAAAAATAAGATTGTATAAGACTTTTACAAATGGCTTATTATTATACACGCAAAAGATTTATAAAAAGAAAAATGGGGGTCAAGTGGCAAAACATTTTCAGGCATTCAAATAAATAAAACCAGAGGATTCCGAAAATCTGACAAAATCCAAAACATGACAATGGAACATCCTTTAGACTATTTACCTAGTTATGGGGTTCATGTTGCTCAGTCTTTAGGTTTTCGTGGTGTTTCTTGTGTACTATTAATTGTCTGTTTGCCTTTTCATTTTAAGCCATGGCGTTATCAATTTATTTTCGATTTACGAGATTGATTGTTCCTTTGATATCTTTCGCCCCTATTTTATTAGGAATGCAAACATATGTGTTTGCTCCACTGCCGACAAATTATTTTTACAATGACAATTAAAAATAGAATCGTTTTAATTGATGGGAACGCGATATCTACTTTGAATTAACTTAATTATTTAGGTTCCCATAGCATATTTTCAATAATAATTTTTGTAGTTTGTTTTCCAACTTACAAAACTTAGATCAAAATGAGAAAAAAAGCTCATATCCTCCACAATTATGCTTTTGAGGATAAATTTTAGTATTTTCTAAAATAAGTATAAAAATAATTTCAAAACCAATCGAATATAAATTCAGCCATAATAATCGCTAATTCATGATCCTTCAAACAATGGCTGCCGCACTGTTAAAATGACGAGAATGGTTTATTGACAATAAATACATCGTAACCTATAAGGTAATTTGTTATATATTAATCACCTTGTGTAGCATGTCTTAGCTTCTTGTCCACTATTAACAAAAAGTTGTCGTATGGTATCACAAAGTAATACAGTGATAGCCTATGCCACTTTTTTGTTGTTGAAAAGCATTGTGGATTATTTCTTTTAGAGGATTTTTCAATTTCACATGGGGAATAATGGTATACAGGGTTTGAAATATCAACGTTTATGACAGAACTTCTGAAAAAAGATCTATACTTAAAATTATCATGAAGTTCTTTAAAAGTTTTTTTTATCCATTTATGGTTAATACCACTACGCGAGGAAACAGTTTCGCAGTAAACATGAAGACCCTCTTTCACTGCAAACAGAATTGTTGTCAATCTTATGAACAATTCTTTAATAAGTCGAACATGCAGATGACCCGGCAATGTACCGTTGTTTCTTCGGAATTTTGTGAAGCCTAGGCATCAAATACGAACAAGGTAAGTCGTTTGTTGTGCAATGTAATGTTTTTGTACCAGAATACCACCCTTGTCAAATGATATGTTTTTGTATTTGGGATAACCTGAGTGCTCATTTGTTCCTATTTCTGTTACAAGACGCTCAAAGTCCTTACTGGAATCCATAATTGATATTTGAAGTTATGGATTCAATTAATGTGTTTGTCCTCCAAACAACCAAACAAAGGACCATGAGAAATCACATTTTAGAGATTTCCATGTTGAAAAGTTTAAATACCCGGTAATAACAAGGCCATATGGTATATAACTATAAGACGAGTGGGAACAGTCACATGTCATAGTTTTGTTTTTAGATATTGTTCGAAATCAAGGCCCTGCAATGCTTGTTTATAGTTCGAAACTTTGGGTGCAATGGTTATTTTATAACTGCATGATATAATATGAACAGAGAATACATGTATGAGCAATTTTCGCAAATTTATTCCTCGTTATCTTTTATCACAAAGAATGTTTACGTCAAAGTACAAATTTCATGCAATTCTTGCAAATATCGCATATTGAACTATTTAAACTCATTTCTTTTCAATATCAATATCCACCTACTTTATTATCCCATAATGCTAGAGCTTATTATACCACATCTTCTTTTTTTATATTATATCAGATTTTATATGTGTATTTGTCAGCTTTCATTATGTTGCCGAAATAAAACAAGTTTTTGAAAACACAACTCGTTGGATTATCATTTTGATCATTTTTCACAACTACTCCGCTTTTAAAATAAAGTTTAATTGCCTTCGCCCCATGATGGTTAAATTATTGAGAATAGAATATAAAACAGGAAAAGGACAGCAACTAACTTATACTACTAGACTATGTGTGTGTTTTTTTACTCCTTATTTTCAGAAGTTTAATCCTTGGATACTGGTTTACTCTTTCGGACCGGTCAGATGAACAGGCGGATTTAATACGGCATACTGGCATACGTCCCATCTAAGACAAGTGGATGTAAACAATTCTATCGTAATTTTGAATTCATTTTTCCTTACTATAAAAAAACTAAGCAACGTGAATATAATAGGTAGAAGAAGTAAGTATTTAGGTAAAAAAACAATGTTAGACGTATTTGTCTTATTAATAAATACAATTTAAGGTGTTTTCCCACGGGTCTTGAATAAAAACTATTTTAGTCGAATAAATTGTAAATGCATCTTTTGCAAAGATTCGTGACTAAAGTAGATTAGAGAACATTTATTTCATAATAAAATTGGACAATATTGTCGAAAAATCAGTTAAATTATTTCATTAAAAAAAATTACGTTTTCTTCTGTCAAAATTTGTCCTAGCTAGATGATCGTTACTACTGGAATAATTTGTATCGGTCTAAGCTGACAAGCTCAAAAAAGAAATTACAAAAGTTAAGTTTTTGCGCAAGACAATTAAAAGTAATCCATGCAAAACGTGAAAAAATTCTTTTAAATGACATCTTATTGTTAAGTTTTTGTATTTATTTTTTTATTTGATTCACATTGTCTGTTTGCAGCGCTTAATTTCTGGATAAAACGTATTTTGACGCGTAAATCATATTGGAATCTTCGAGATGGCGGAAATGGGACGTTTGATATTGCCGTTTTTAAACAACGTAAAGCCTATTTTTTTGTCTTTAATTATAAAAAGAATTTATTTCTTTATCTTCCCTCTTGTGACAAATTGCATTAAAAAAAATCAGAATTCTAATAGATGAAAATATTTTCTGTATACTGGTTCTGCCTTATTGAGGTTATTGTGTAGTTCTTGTTTTCCCTTGACATGACCAGAATTTGATTGATTGACGTTGTTCCGAAAAAAAAATTGAAATAAAATGGTTCAATATTATTCAAATTAAAAACTATTTTCAAATTAAAGCGACAGTAGTTTACCGCTGTTCATATCCCGTCACTCGAAATAAGCAGAGACATTTTAAGATGACTAACTGAAACTTGCAATCGCATACACGGTACACCCAAAAAGTAGCGCTATCCGGTACATCGACAGGAAGCAATGCAAATTTATTATCAGAATATAACATTGCAAACTTAGATAAGTGTATGTTTTAGCATCTAATTAATCAAATACAGCACCGAATGGTCAAGTTTGCAGTTAAAGAGCTTTTTTTAATTTTATGAAACTTATTCTGATTTGATAAAACGTAATATTTAGGGTATGTGTGCATACCAGGTGGTGGAACCTAGATTTCTGAAACATTGGTTATGTCAATGGATATCATAACTAAAACCTACAAGTGTTATACAAGCCTGTTAACTGAATCCGAATAAACGGACTTGTTATAAGGAGTTGCATTCCATACCTGGGTCAATATCTTTGTTTTAACATAGACGGTAATGGTTACGTTTTTTTCTGTAGCTCAGTCCATATCGTCAACTTGGATATGTATGATAGCTCGTTTCGAAGCTGTGACATTTTAAAATGTGTGGTTAAATTTTCGGGGTACGAAGAGAGAATACTTTTTCCGTAAATTAGCATACCCCAAACATCCTTTCGCTATGCAGCTCCATGTGGTAAAAAATTCAATGTTTAACACAATAAGTTCTTAGAAAATTAAATACTTTGTACACATTTAATAGTTTTTACACATATATTCTATGTTCCTCTACGTTCCTAATCACCAAAAATTGTTAAGCGCAGTCATTTGTAAAAAATAGAAACATGTCTATTAACACTACACAGTAATTTTTTGTTTACACGTGACTTTTGAGTTTCGTTCCTCATTTCGAGGCGCATTAGGGATATTTACAGCCGTGTACGAATACATCATCGTCAGCACAACCGCATTACTTTTATTCCAAATACTTTTACATCTTGAGAAAAAAAAATTGTAAGTTTCATGTTTCAGTTCTCGTCGTTGATATATGTTTATACCCTTTAATGTCTTCATCTTCTGTTTCATTTATATATATACTAGTATTTAGACCCCTCTACAACGAAATTTGTATAACATGCACACGTATAAAAAAAAATTTATCCAACACAATCATAGGTTTGAATGTTGTTTTCAATTTAGATTTGTTTATATTTATTTCGTTCAGGCTTGTAATTTATTTCCCCTGCGGTTTATATCATTCGTTTATCCTATTTCGACTCTTTTCGATCACTAACATCACTGAAGAGACATTAACTGTCGAAATCAAGATCTGGTGTACAAATTTTTTGCACCTCATGGTTGTGGTATAACATCTTTGCCGCAAATTTATTGTTTTCTGTTTATTATTAAATTCATATTAAGATCCATTTCGTTACATTTTGTGATCAATTTATTTGTCAATCGCTTTTTTTATATAGATTAGACCGTTGGTTTTCCCGTTTGAATGGTTTTACACTAGTAATTTTGGGGCCCTTTATTGCTTGTTGTTCCGTGTGAGCCAAGGCTCCGTGTTGACGGCAGTACATTGACCTATAATGATTTCAGGGGTATGTCAAAGAACGTCTCGTCCTTTTTCTAAAAAAGTTCATCGGAAGGTACAAAGAACTTGTTGATAAATATTCCATATCAACTTCATAAATAATACAATATGGTCTTGAAGTATAGATTTTGCGTACTGACGTTGGTTATCATCTTAATAACGTGTTATAGTATTCTTTTATTTGCCTTTATTAATATTACTTCTACTGTTAAGTCAGTATTTTGAGATATTCATTTGACGTGACTCTTTGCTTATGTGCCATCATATATACTTTGAACGACAAAATTATTTTATTTATTAATATTACGTTTACTTTTACTTGTATATCTTGTCATACTTTGAATGACAAAACTATTTTATTTATTAATACTACCTTTTTCTGTTAAGTCTGTTGTTTGTGATATACATTTGACGTGACTCTGTACTTATGTATCCCGTCATACTTTGAACCACACAATTATTAGGTCTTTCCACTTTTCTGTGGAAAGACCTATTGTTTTTCTTCTGATTATTTTTTTTTTTTTTTTTTTCTTCCGCCTAATTTTGTTCTTGCGATAAACATTTGTTTCGCAATATGTCGCTTAGATATTTTGTATATGATATCGAACAGTTTATGCGCTTTTGAAATTTACCCTGCGTAAACAAATACTTTTCTTTGTAGGAGTTATCTCCCCAAACACTGTTTTCCTTGTTAGCGCATCTCCTTCGCAACCGTAAAAGATTATGACAAATTTATTTTACAAAATTGCTCGTTATATCCTTCGCATGATTTGTCCTATTTTGACCGAAGCGATATGACCGCTCCATATGAGAGTTATTTCCCCTTATGCATCTGATATAAGTGATATGAATTTCTATCTTATAAACCATAAGTGATAGAGACCTAGGATCTTTTGATTTGAGGTCCTTGGTCCAAAAAAATGAAAATTAGGTCAAGGTCAAAGGTCAAGGTCATATTTTAATATTTGAATTTGGCTTATTTTCACTTATATCCAAAGACTGTATCAGATATCAACAAATTATCTTTACTAAATTGTTAGTTGCGACATGTCGTAAGATGTAAATTTTGATTGCAAGCGTACGTTGAATGTGAAAGGGAGTTTTCTCCCCTCTTGTATTAAAAAATACGCGTTTGGTGATATAACTCATTAAATAAATATAATTAAGACCTATGGTCTTTTGATTTGAGATCCTTGGTTTATGACCTTGAAATTGATCTCAAGGTCATAGCTTAATTTGACGTTCTATATTTTGACCTTTGCTTTTATTCTATATGTATACATGATAAAGATATACAACTTTTAGAAAAAGGTATCAAACTATTTAACCTTGAAAAAAACAAACCGGAAGTGACCTTTTGTAAACCGGAAGTAGCTATTTTTTGTACTTAATATAAAAGTATATAGAACCAGATATTTTTGGAATCGCTTTCAAGTAAATATTTAAATATAATCGGAAGTAACATTTTTCAAACCGGAAGTAACAAATTATCTCCCTTATTTAAAAAAAAATGTATGGAAACAATATATTTTTGGAATCAGCTTACTAGGAGCTATCATTTGACAAATGAAATGACATTTAAAACTTAGTTTCACAACTTTTCATATCAAAAAGGATGGAAAGACCTTCAATTGTTCTCTGAATTTATTTTTTTTTCTTCCGCCTAATTTTGTTCTTGCGATAAACATTTGTTTCGCAATATTTCGCTTAGATATTTGGTATATGATATCGAACAATTGATGCGCTTTTGAAATTTACCCTGCGTAACCGAAAACTTTTCTTTGTAGGAGTTATCTCCCCAAACACTGTTTTCCTTGTGAGCGCAACTCCTTCGCAAACGTAAAATATTATGACAAATTTATTTTACAAAATTGCTCGTTATATCCTTTGCATGATTTGTCCTATTTTGACCGAAGTGATATGAATGCTCCATATGAGAGTTATTTCCCCTTATTCATTTGATATAAGTGAATTGCATTTCTAACTGGTAAACCATAATTGATAGAGACCTAGGATCTTTTGATTTGAGGTCCTTGGTCCAATTTTTGAATATGGCTCATTTCCACTCATTTCCAAAAAACGTTTAAGATATCGACAAATTATTTTTTCTAAATCGTTTGTTGTGACATGTCTGAACACGTAAATTTTGATTGCAAGGGTACGTTGAATGTGAAAGGGAGTTTTCTCCCCTTTGGTATTTAAAAATACGCGTATGGTGATATAACTCATTAAATAAACATAATTAAGACCTATGGTCTTTTGATTTGAGGTTCTTGGTTAATGACCTTGAAATTGGTCACAAGGTCATAGCTTAATTTGACGTTCTAGATTTTGACCTTTGCTTTTACCCCATGTGTATACATAATTAAGTCATGAGACTTTTTGACAAACGGTATCAAACCATTTAAACTTAAAAAAACAACCGGAAGTGACCTTGTGTAAACCGGAAGTAGCTATTTATTGTACTTTATTACATAAAAGTATAAAAAAACAAGTTATTTTTGGAATCAGTGTCAAGTAAATAGTCAAATATTATCGGAAATAGAGTTTTTCAAACCGGAAGTAAGAAATTATCTCCCTTATCTAAAAAAATATTGTTTAGAAACCATATATTTTTGGAATCAGCGTACAATAAGCTATCATTTGACGATTGAAATGACATTTTAAACCTATTTTTACACCTTTCATATTAAAATACTTTGTTTTGGTGGAAAGACCTTCAATTGTTCTCTGAACAATTGGTTTTTAATTTTTTTTTTTTTTCTTCCGCCTAATTTTGTTCTTGCGATAAACATTTGTTTCGCAATATGTCGCTTAGATATTTTGTATATGATATCGAACAGTTTATGCGCTTTTGAAATTTACCCTGCGTAAACAAATACTTTTCTTTGTAGGAGTTATCTCCCCAAACACTGTTTTCCTTGTTAGCGCATCTCCTTCGCAACCGTAAAAGATTATGACAAATTTATTTTACAAAATTGCTCGTTATATCCTTCGCATGATTTGTCCTATTTTGACCGAAGCGATATGACCGCTCCATATGAGAGTTATTTCCCCTTATGCATCTGATATAAGTGATATGAATTTCTATCTTATAAATCATAAGTGATAGAGATCTAGGATCTTTTGATTTGAGGTCCTTGGTCCCAAAAAATGAAAATTAGGTCAAGGTCAAAGGTCAAGGTCATATTCTAATATTTGAATTTGGCTTATTTTCACTTATATCCAAAGACTGTATAAGATATCAACAAATTATTTTTACTAAATTGTTAGTTGCGACATGTCGTAAGATGTAAATTTTGATTGCAAGCGTACGTTGAATGTAAAAGGGAGTTTTCTCCCCTCTTGTATTTAAAAATACGCGTTTGGTGATATAACTCATTAACTAAATATAATAAAGACCTATGGTCTTTTGATTTGAAGTCCTTGGTTTATGACCTTGAAACTGATCTCAAGGTCATAGCTTAATTTGACGTTCTAGATTTTGACCTTTGCTTTTATTCTATATGTATACATGAAAAAGATATACAACTTTTAGAAAAAGATATCAAACCATTTAACCTTGTAAAAAACAACCGGAAGTGACCTTTTGTAAACCGGAAATAGCTATTTTTTTGTACTTTTTAATATAAAAGTATATAGAACCAGATATTTTTGGAATCAGTGTCAAGTAAATATTCAAATATAATCGGAAGTAACATTTTTCAAACCGGAAGTAACAAATTATCTCCCTTATTTAAAAAAAAATGTATGGAAACAATATATTTTTGGAATCAGTTTACTAGGAGCTATCATTTGACGATTGAAATGACATTTTAAACTTAGTTTCACAACTTTTCATATCAAAATACATTGTTTTGATGGACAGACCTTCAATTGTTCTCTGAACAATTGGTTTTTAATTTTATTTATTATTATTACTTTTACTGTAAAGTCTGTTTTTGTTTGTTATATCTACTTTACGTGACTCTGCAGTTATGTATGCCGTCATACTTTGAACGACAAAACTATTTTATGTCTACCTGTGCGAATTTCAAACGCGCACTTTTACACCAGTACTGAAAACCTTCCATCCGTTATGGGTAGATTTTACATAGATGAATAAAATCGTATAATATAAGCAAAATGAGGATGTTAAATTTGATGTATGCCTTTCTGTGCTTCTTCGTTACATTTGTTTGTTTTTTTTACAGTGATTAAGATGATAACACAATGTTGACTGTTGTACCCCTATTTTTTGACTTTTTTACTTATTGTGTCTGTTTGTTTTGTTCACACATCGTTGACAATGTAATAGAATTTGATGCGACTGTCATACAAGTGAAAGATTTAGCTAGCTATAAAACCAAGTTCAATCCACCATTTTCTACTTAAGAAAATGCCTGTACCAAGTCAGGAATATGACAGTTGTTATCCATTCGTTTGATGTGTTTGAACTATTGATTTTGCCATTTGATTTTGGACTTTCATTTTTGAATTTTCCTCGGAGTTCAGTATTTTTGTGTTTTTACTTTTTTCTTTTATGAATTGTTATTTGGATGGAGATTCACATGCACATCTTCCTATATCTATTATTGTCGAAATCCAGATCTGGTTTACAAACTTTCTGCACCTCATGTGTGTGGTATTACATCTTTGCCGCAAGTTTATTGTTTTCTGTTTAGTATTAAATCCATTTTGATACATTTTGTGATCAATTTATTTGGCAATCGCCATTATCAGTCAGCAGGGTTTAAGAACATCAGTTGTTCGACCTGTTAGTCAAATGCGTTTTGTTAAAATATATTTTTTCATTTTTTTGGTCTTTTTGAAAATGTTGTTTGTGCTGAATTAAGACCTTTCCACAACGAAATTAGTTTTACATGCACAAATGCATAAATTCTCCATGTTCTGAACACTTTGACCAATGTGGAAAGGGAAAATTTGAAATATATCCCGTTTTTAAGATGTGGACCGAAGATAAAATTCCGCGTGAAGCCAACGCACACTTTTTTTATTGAAATGTACAAGCCGACTTTAAATAGGAAGTGAAATTCGGTCGGGAATAAGATTTCGTAAAATATATACACTAGCGCATGACGTTACCATGGTAATTTTGCATTTTGTGTTTTCATACAATGTTCATTTTTCAACAGCAGTTTGTCACACAGATTTGTATTTTAATCTAGGAGCAGACACTTCATTGTAGGATTTCACTGAGATTTACGGAGCTAGCAAGCAATGTTTACGACATTGATATTTCTTCTCTCTAGAAAATTCCTAAATAGCTGCACAACGTTGAAAAAATAAGATGAACTACATGTATACCCTGGTGGCTATAAGGTTAAGGGTCGATTGAACATGTGTTTTTAGTAAAGTAGTGGACACAATAATTTTGTCAATTTTTTTCGAGAAGAACTGTAATAACAATATTAAAAACCAGTTGTTTAAAGAACAATTGAAGGTCTTTCCCTCACTAACAATATATTTTGAAATGAAAATATTAAAATTCAGTTAAAAATGTCAGTTCCTATGGCTTTATGGTGAATAAATATAAATTAAAATCAAAGGCCAAAATCTAAAACGTTCAATTTACTTTCGCCCATTTTAAGGTCATAAACTAAGGATCTCAAGTCAAAAGACATCTTAGTCTTTTATATGCATG